>NC_135717.1:178692384-178992384 GCF_964656455.1 Halichoerus grypus | reverse complement strand
ATCACAAGCACAGGGAACCGTGTCACTTCCATCCCAAATACCCTCCCCCCCGGGCTCCTGTCCTGTCTTCAAATTTGCTTTCCACCCACTTCCGACTCTCCACCTCTGTTGTTTCTCATCTGACCTCCCCCCTCACTGCTGCCCAAACTCTCCACCCCCAGACCTCACCTCCCTGCCCGTCTTCCCAGCCCTGCTCTCCCACCCCACTTACCCCACACTCTGGGCCACAGGCCTCATGGACTCCTGGGAGACAAAGACGTGGCAGGCAAAGCGGCTCAGCAGAGGGTGTTTGGTGATGAAGCCAAAATAGCTGCAGGGGGGTTGATGTGGAGGGGTATCAGAGCACAGACCCACACCTTAGCCCCTCCCCTCCCCAGGGATCCGGAGACAAGAGTCAGAAACAGAGGGCTCGGGAAGAGAGTACGGGATGAGAAAAACGTGTGGGTCACACGAATTCAAGATTTGAAGGTGCCTTTTTGGGTTCTAGTCCAAGCACAGTGCTAGGCACCTACGAGGAATGAGCGACCTGTGTGAATTTCTCCAGGACAGGGGTGGGCCCCCCACCCAGAGCTTGCCCCAGGCCATAGTGCAGGGCCTCCTTCCTGCCTTCTAGATGCGAGTCACCCGGCCTGCCCAGCCCCACCTCTGGTCCTGCAAACTCTACAACTATTACTGAGCTCTGAGTTGGGGCTTGGCATCGGCCCCCAATCTGTGAAACCCTCTTCATGGAGAGAAACCTCCCACCCTGGATCTGTCATGAATTTTTAGTCACTGCCCCAACTCTGTCTCATTCAGACCTTTCCTGAATCTGCCCTGTTTGGTTCCTCTAAGACATGAAAACTTTGTCCAGAGGGAGGGCCTGTCAGAGCCCTGCAGCCTGAGGCTCGAGACTCCCTTCACAGTGGCTAATCCAATCCACATCAGACTGGATTGGGGTTTTGTGGTTCCACCAGATGGGAATCCACACGGCAGTGTCGTTGCCAAGACAATGTGCTCATGTTGTCCATGAACAAACTTGTCTCAAACACCGTGGTCAAAGAATCACTTTATAGTCACCAACACTTGGAGGTCGCTTACCGAGCCCCAAGCACAACAGCACCTTCTACTATTAACCCACATACCCCTCACAACAGCCCTGGGAAGTAGGTGCCCTGATCTATTGTCTCTAGAGGATGGAGACAAGGCCCAGAGGTGGTCAGAAGCTTGCCCAAGGACACACAGCTGTCTGTAGCAGTCTGTGATCTTACAGGCCACACACGCCAACCTCATCCAGATACAGCATGTCCAGCACATTCTTTGTCTCCTGCTTCCTTCTCGAGGAAATGAGGACATGAGTTAAGGGTTCACCTAACACTAATTCATTGGTGCCTCCTTACCAGGACAGACGGGGTTGAGTTCTGAAGTAACAAGTACTAGGAAGGTCTGGGCCAGGACAGCAGCGCCTTGGTACCCGCCCCCCACCCCGACCGCCTCCCCTCCACCCTGATCCACTGGTCTGACCATCTTTCTCTCATGGGCTTGCACTCGGGTCCATGCTCAGGTGTCTAGGCCTGAGTTCGGGCAGTCTCCTTGTGTTGAGAAATCAAGCTTGTTTTCCCTCTTGGCAGCGCAGTTCTGAGCCCACCATCCCTCCAGGTGGCCTCCGTGCAGACCAGTCCTCGCGGTGCCAGCGCTGCCCGCTATTTGGTCCGCAGCCTGCAAAGCAGTATCTCCCTCCTCAGACTGGGCTCTGAGCCGCTGAGGGTTGACACCATCCCCCAGACAGCAGAAAGAGCCCTTCTTATCATCCTCTTTACCACGAAAGTGTCCAAATGACTTACATGCTGGACTCAAGATCTATCACAAGCCTCAGCCCCAGTTCCACTGTGTTCTTCCTACCCTCACCTGCCCTTGAGGACCTGCTTCCTCCAACACCCCATCGAGTCGTTTCGAGTCTCTGGTTGGCCCTGTCTCTTTGGTTACATCCTGTTTCCTTCATCAAGGACACCGGGACCAGTGGGCAGGAGTCTGGCTGGGCAGGAAGCCTGTGGCTCCCCCCAGCTGGTTACAACACTGGCTGTCTCACTCCCTTCCCTCCTGTCCTTTCTCGCTCTGCCTGCCTATCTCGTTCACCTTGGCCACAGTGACCCACCTGCTCCCAAATGATTCTCTCCTTCCACGTCTCCCTCCCACACTCCAGACCCATGTCACAAATAGCCAATCTGATCTCACTGCATCTGCGATTGAATGCCACGTCTCCAGCATGTCAGGTCCACTCACTCCGTGCTCCTTCTCTCGGTGTGGGGGTCACTCTATGTCCATCACCCAGGAGGCACATCACCCTTGATCCTCCCTCTAGGCCAGCCTCTATAACCACTCAGTCCAGGCCCTGCCTGTCCCACCTCCTAAATGCCTCCAGGACACTGCACCTGCATTACCTCAGCAGCACCTGGCCTCCTGCATGACAACCTGGGTCCGTCCATCTGGACAGCAGCCAGAGCCAGCTTGCCAAACTGAGTCACACCATGACACCACTGCAAATGGGATTAGGTACAAGCTCTCTGACAGAGTCCCGGGTACTCCTAGTGTCCCTCCAGCCTCATCCTAGCTGCTCCCCAAGACACCTAGTGCCCCTAACCCACAGCCTTAGCTCAACTGGCTCCCCGCCAAGACCCACCCCATTACTTACTTGTCTTCCAAGGCTTACAGAGTGGTCTTCAGTCCCTTCCTGAGTCCCAGGAGAACTCACCCACCTCTCTACAGGTCTGCTCACTGGAGCCCCATACAGATATCCGGCAGACCCCGATAGATGCTTCTAGCACTCACTTGTCTATGTCTGTTTCCTCACCCAGACCAGATGAGAGCTTGTTTGATCCAAGGCTCCCGAGCCCAGTGCAGAGTGGGTGCTTTGTGGGTGCAGGTGGGGCAGTCAGTGTGGTGGGGGATGGGGACTGTATCTGGGCAACCCTCCGGGTTTGTGGGGACTCAGGAGGGTAAGGCTCTCACCAGCTGTTGCGGGGATGGCAGCCACAGAAGGAGATGTTCTTCATCTGGAAGAAGTGACTGCAATGCTGGAACTGGAGCAGAGGTGGCCGAGCATGCTGAGTTAGATGCAGGGTCGGGGGCCGCTTCTGCCACCCCGGCCAGACATCCCTCCAGCAGACCCTCCTGCCTTAACCCAGCCCTAGCCGCCCCTGTGCCTCAGGCCCCTGCACTCCCACCTCAGGTCCTCCGCTTAGACTCAGCTTGACCCCCCGAAGGGAAATCTCAAGGTCACAGGAGGCAGGAGGACGCAGGTGGACTGTCAGCTTCCGGGCAGTAGCAATCTGGGGAAGAAGTTGGGGGAGAGACGATCGCAAAGGGCTACAAGGGTGTCTTTCTCTCCCCTTGGTGCAACATTTTACATTATGGATGAAGACTCTTGGCACTAACTCTAGAAGATGAGAGCCAGTGGTCTTAGCCATTCCTCAGGCTCAGGACCAGCTGGTTACCTCTCTGCCCTAAGCCTGCCACTTCCTTCTGTTCCTCCAGATAGGACCAAGGCCCCCCCACCCCCACCCCAGCCTCCTCACTGCCCATCCCTGTGGGCTGGATGGGAGTTCTCAGCCACAGGCTGTCCTGTTTCTCTGCTGCTTTCCCACTCAACCACAGGACCAGTAGATGGGCAGGCTCACTAAATGTCTACCAAGTGAATGAAAGAGCAAATGACTCCCAGGAAAGGATCTGTGAGAACTGGTCTTGATTTACAGACAAAAAGAGGATGGAATGAAGGAAAGGAAGGGCCAGCGGGAAGGTGGAGGCCCCACTATATCCAATAAACCTGCAAGGCTGGAACTAGAGCAGAGAGGGCAGAGCAGGCCGAGTCAGACTGAGGGTTAGATGGAGGGACAGACCTGCCAAGCTCTGCCCTAGGCTGGTCTGCCCAGGCCTCTGAATCAGAGCTGGGATCCCTGCCCCCTGAGGCTCCCAAGGCACCGTCTGAACCCTCTGTGGCCAGAGGCCTGGGGCCTCCGGAGGCTGGGCCAGCCTATGGGGGAGGTGGACCACTGACTCCAGACTGACCTTCTGCATGGCTGCACACAGGATGCCATTGCCCTGGTGACAGGGTACCTCTACAGAGCCCAGGAACTGCACGTCGAAGCGCTCCACCCAGCAGGGACTCCGCTTGCTCCCTGGGGGGAGGGGGGTGTCATAAGGGGCCTAGAGCAGGCGGAGGGGCTGGCGCAGACTGGGTGACAAGCTACCCCTTGGGGATGGGACCTCACCCAGCAGGTCCTTGGCGGGGCCGGGCACCGCATGGGCGTAGAAGGCGGGGAAGACCCCACGCTCCCCTGTGCGCATGTTGAAGCCACGGAACCAGAAATCATCCTCCTCAGCCTCCACCAACACCGGGTCATCCACATCCAGCTCCAGCTCATCCGGATGGCGAGGGATGAACCTGAGATCAGGTCAGAGGTGGGAGATCACTGGGGGGCGGGGCAGGACCCAGTGGGTGGTGTCCACCCAGGTCCCATAGTGTCTGTAGACCGAGGTTGGGGGTCACTGACAGCAAGCAGGAGAAAGGCTGTACCTGAAGACAGCCCGATGGGTTTGCTCTTTCTCCTCCCCATTGACCAAGCAGGAAAAAAGACCAAAGGACTCCGTGCCTGAGACACAGAGACAGGGAAAGACAGAGACTCAGAGGCAGGAGAAGGAAAGTACTTGAAGGCCTGGCCAAGTTCCTCCCCCCTGCCCCCCAGCAGTCTGGTGTAGGTTGTCCCGAGCCTGGGGGGAGGGAGAACCAGCCCATCAGGAGCTGGAGGCAGAGCAGCCCTACCCATTCCGCTCCCCACCCTGCTGGGGACCTGGGGAAAGCTCCAGGCACATGTCCTGGGTAAGAGGGCAGAGCCTCAGGCTGCCCTGGGGGCTCTAGGGAACTGCCTGTTCCCCAGGGACCTTCCCCCTTTCCCCACTTCCCACTCACTGGAAGAACGAGATGTGCTGTTGACAAAGACATTGAGGAACTTCTTAGAGAAGGTGAGGTCAGGGCTGTCTGGGGAGGCATCCTCCGGGCCCTGACCACCACCCAGAAGTGTGGCCGCCGTCTCTTCCTCGCTGGCCTCGCCACCGCTGTCCTCCGAGCTGTCCTCGCCCAGGCCAGCGCAGCGCCGCAGGCTTACCAGCTCCAACTGCGTGTGCTCGTCCACCACCAGCGTGTACTTGACCGCGTCATACACCAGCGAGGCGTCCAGCGGCGCAGCGGGGCCCACGCCCCTGCCGCCAGGGGGCCCCACCTTGTCATCAGCATCATCCTCGTCCTCTTCATCCTCATCGTCCTCCTCTGAGCAGGCGGCGGAACAGGCGCGGGCCGGACGGGCGCTGCGGCCTGGAGCGGCCCACAGCGGCGTGATGGTGTCGCGCGTGGGGTTGCTGAGGAAGAGGCAGGGCCCGGGCTGGGCGGGGCCAGGCCGAGGTGCAGAGGGCGCGGGGGGCGGTGGCCCGCACAGCGTCTCCATGTCCACCAGCTCCACGCCGCCTGGCCCTGCAGCCGCCTCGGGGGCCTCCGTGGTCCCACCCGCGGGCGACGAGGGCTCCCCGGAAGGACGCGACGCGGGAGACAGGCACTGGCCGGGGCAGCGGATGGGTGAGGAGCCCTCGGAGATCATGCGGCTCACGAGGTTGCTGAGCAGCCAGGGCGAGTCGGCGTCCTCACTGAGGTCTGGCTCAGACTCGGACCCTGACTCGTACTCGCTGTTGGTGTCGTCGGGGCCCACGGGCAGGAAGGCGGGGCGACGCGGGGGCTCACATGGGGCCTCAGGCTCGGGCTCCGGCTCGGAGGTAGGCGATGAGGCCTCCTCGATGGAGTTGGTGAGGTGCGAGGAGCGGCCGCTGCTGCTGCTGCCGCCGTCGCTGCTCAGCTCCAGCTCGGTCTCCGAGATGGACGAAATCATGCGCCCCAGGCGCGCGCCCCCTGCGTCCTCCGAGTCGGAGCCCGGGGAGGACAGCTCCTGGCTGCTGCGCCGGCCCCCTCGGCCCCCGCTGGAGCGGCTTCCCAGGTCAGCCTCGATGCCAGGATCTGAGGAGGGCGAGGCTCCACAGGGCGCAGGGGGGCCCGCGGCCGGTGGGTTCCCTTCACAATCGCAACCCGGGCGCACAGGCGACTGTGACCCGCACGGGCTCGCGTCTGTGGGCTGGAGGGAGGCGGGTGACTCTGCAGAGCAGGGGTCTGTGTCAGCAAGCCCACTCGGCTCCCTTCCTCTCTCCCTTGCCTCCTGTGACCCCACCACCAGCACCACCACCCTGCTCACCTCTGAGGGGCTCCTGGGGAGGAGAGCACAGCACTGTCTCCTGCCAGGAAGCTGGAGGCGCTGGGGCAAAGCCTCCATTGTTGTTCAGGGAGTCCTGGGGGCGGGGGTGGGGGAACAGTAAGAAAGTAACGCTGATGGGGGTCTCCAGGTTTCAGTGGTAGGACAGGCTGCCATGGGGAGCAGAGTCCCAGATGCTAAAAACCCAGGTTAACTCCAGGATGTTGTGGGTGGGTCTGGATGCTCACCTGGGCTCCCAGCGTAGTCAGGTGGAGAGTGGTGGGCCGGTTCTTGTGGGGTTCCTCCAGGGAGGGGGAAGGGATCAGGGCCTCTGGGGCAGGGGCCTCTGAACCAAGGCCTCCTCCCTCCTTGCCCTCCCCTTCTCCTTCCTCCTCTTCCTCCTCCTCTTCCTCCTCCTCCTCTTCCTCCTCCTCTTCCTCCTCCTCCTCCTCCTCTTCATTGTCATCGATCATCTCAAACTCCTGGAAATCATCCTGGAAGGAGCAGATCGGGTGTGGCTGCTCCGAACGTCCCAGGGAGAGACTGTCCTGCAAGAAGGGGGGACAGGCAGAGCTGGGCCAGAGCTCAACAGTGACTTGGGGTTCCAGGTGCCAGGAAAGGGGAAAGCAGAAAGCTATAAGTTAAGGGAGAGAAGACTCGTTCACTCTGCTCCCCACCAACTGAGCAATTTTTTTAAAAATCTGCTTAAAGGGCGCCTGGGTGGCTCAGTCAGTTAAGCGTCTGCCTTCGGCTCAGGTCATGATCCCAGAGTCCTGGGATCGAGCCCCGCATCGGGCTCCCTGCTCCGTGGGAAGCCTGCTTCTCCCTCTCCCACTCCCCCTGCTTGTGTTCCCTCTCTCACTGTCTCTCTCTGTCAAATAAATAAATAAAATCTTTTAAAAAAATAAAAATAAATAAATAAATAAAAAATCTGCTTAAGGGGCATCTGGGTGGTTCAGTCAGTTAAGCGTCTCCTTCAGCTAGGGTCATGATCCCAGGGTCCCAGGCTCTCAGCTCAGCAGGGAGTCTGCTTCTCCCTCTCCCTCTGCCCATCCCCCCTGCTCATGCTCTCATTCGCTCTGTCTCTCTCAAATGAATAAATAAAAAATCTTTTTTAAAAATCTGCTTAAGATACAAAAGGATCACTCCAGTTCTTGGTAAGAGCCCAAACTCCTAAGCTTAAGTGAATTCTCAGAGCGGCCCCAATCCACCTGCCACCTTCATGTTATCTCCAAACCCCATCACATTTGACACCAGCACTCCTTCCTTCGTGGCATTTTAACCCAATTCACAATTGCTGTGCCCACCAAGCTGCAAGCCCCACCAGGGCAAGGCCATGTCCTATTGTGTACTGATAGATCCTACCCTAAGAACAGGACTTAGCCTATAGATGCTAATTGGAATGCATGAAGACAACCCAGGATTAACCAAGCTTGCACCAACCTCAGGGTCTTTGACACACTCAATCACTTTGCCAGCAACCCCTCTCCTCCATTCCCTACCTCCCGTATCTGCCCAGCTCCATCCAGTCTTCCCTAAGGGCAAGGTTGTGTGCCATTTCCCCTGGAAAGACTTCCTGAAGGCCTCAGTCTCTACTGGGTTCCCTCCCCCCTCATTGCACCTAGTGTCCTCCCATTGGGACCGAGTCTTTGATATTCAGGCAGCCAGCCATGGCCTCTGACATGTCTTTCTCCCCTACTGAGTTATAAGCTCCCAAGGGCAAGGGCCACTCTTGTCCTGTTCTCCTTCCACACACCTGGAAGCCCCCAGCACTTGCCACATGGCAGTTCCTCAGAAATGTTCTTGAATGAATGAAAACAGAAACATGGAGAGACAGGGAGGGGGTGGAGAAGAAGCAGGAGATGGGGGAAGAAAAGATATCAGGGGTGGAGACATAAGGCAGAGGAAGCTTGAGAGGTGGGGACAGGGCTGGGAAGGAGACAGCTGAGATGGCAGCAGGAAGGGGCAGGGTCTTCCTAAAAAGTGGTCTGAGGACAGAAGGCATGCCTCCCCTCCCCCACGCTAGCCCAGTGACAGGAGCCAGGCGAGGAATGCTGGGGACAGCCCTGTGTGGAGGGCATACGGTCTGAGAAAAAGAGATTTGATATCAAGGAAGACCCTGGGCCAGGAGGCCCAAAGGGAGGGGGCAATCAGAGGATTTCTTCATTCAAGGCTGAGCTCAGACCCACCCTAAAACTCCAAGTGAACATTAAGCAGAGCCGAAGTGAGGTTCTCCCTTGAAAGGGTACCATTCCCCCAGCCCCTTCCCCACCTTCTCGCAGTGGTCCGAGTCATAGCTGAGGCCCAGGCCACAGTCATCGGTGATCTCAGACAGGTCCTCATCATCAAATTCTTCCAGGCTTATGTCCTGGGGAGGCCTGGGAGAGGAGACCAGGGTCAGAGAGCAAGGACAGGGCTCCCTAGAGAGCCACCAACCCTGGATTCCCTCCCTGCCTAGATGCTGGCCCTAAGGAGGGACCCCCAGCTGCTAGGCCCCATGGTCTCCAGAAAACCCAACTCCCAGAACCACATCCTGCCATCACCTTGAACCCCAAGCTCTGCTCTTCAACGGATTCCCCCCACAATCTGAGCCATGACCAGCCCAGAGGAGCCACTTGGCCCCTCGATCCTCCTCCCGCTCCTCCTCTCTCAGAGAGCCAGCAGCCTCTCCTCCCTGCTCCAGGGCCCTCTGGGTCACAGCTTCAGCCCCAGGGGAGTCAGGCTGAGCAGAGTGGGGGAGGGGGAGCTGAAGCTGCAGCAGCGGTGGGGGGGGGGCAGGTAGGCCTGCTCTGGGAGCAGAGTCTACTAGCCACTTTGTCTCCCCCCTCCTGCCCAAGGCAGGTCTACACCCAGATATCCAACCCTCCCCATCTCAGGCCCTTCCCCCAAGGGCTCCAGGCTTGATTTCAACTCTCTGCCTCCCTGAGCCCTACAGGCCAAGCCAGGCCTTTACCGAAGACAGGCCCAACAAGGCCAAAAGGGCACTGCCAAGCACAGAAGGTGGCTCAGGGTCCTGCCCAGACAGGCTGCCCCTCAGAGGCTCAGCCCGGGTCCTCCACCCTTGAAGGGTCAGCTGCCCCGGCTGGGTGCGGCACTAGATCCCAGCGGGATATGGGGCGGAGGGGGGGCGGTCATTAGGGCTGGAGAAGGGGGATGAGGGTAGGACAAAAATAGAGGCCCTGAAGGGAAGGAGGATGGGGA
Source organism: Halichoerus grypus (assembly GCF_964656455.1). NCBI lineage: Eukaryota > Metazoa > Chordata > Mammalia > Carnivora > Phocidae > Halichoerus > Halichoerus grypus. Next base: position 178,982,920 of record NC_135717.1, on the reverse strand, counting down.
GCAGAAGTCAGAGGCCTTAGGAACAGAGAGGGGACTGGGGCTTGGGTCCCCAAAGGCGATGGGGGTGGGGTGGCAGGGCCGGGTCGGAGGAGGCTGGGGACTGGGTCGCGGCGGGGGCTGCGAGGAGATAAGGGCCTGCCAAGGCCCGGGGCGCCAGAGTGCGTACCTGCAGCCTGGCGGCGAAAGCGAGTGAAAGGTGGAAAGAGAAAACATCTCCGCCCGATCCGCCATCTTCTCCCGGGAAAGGCCTGCCGACTGCGGCGGGGGGAGGGGTGCGCGGAGCGACGGCCCCGCACGCCCTTCGTCGCTCCCTCCCTCGGTCCTCAGCCCTCCCCGAGTCACCTCGTGACACGCCCTGCGACACCCCGCCCGCCGACACACCTCGACACCCTGCCAGGACACCGCGGCAGGCGAGCGGCAGCGCCGCAGGGGGAGGGGAGAGGAGAGGGAGGATCCGGGAGCGGAGGGAGGGGACAGGGGAGGGAGGGAGGGGGCCGGCGGGGAAGCTGGTTGGAGGAGAGAAGATGGTTTGACTGAGAGGCTCTGGTTCGGGAACGATCGGCTTTGGTTTTTTCGGGGGGTGGGGGAGGTGAGAAGCGGATTGGCGACGGATTGGGGGGGATCAGGTTCGTGTACAGGAGGGCCTGCGGGTGCGGGGGACAGAGAGAGAGCCTTCAGTGAGAAAGCTGCGGTGGGCCGTCGGAGGAGGGCAGGGGTCCGGGTCCACAGACCCCTGGTTAACTGGGAGGGGGAGGGGCTCTTGGAGGGGCGGGCACGGCCCCGCAGCTGCGCTGGCGTCCCGAAGAATCTGAAGAGTTGGGGTCCCAAGCCTGGGCCTGAGGGGATCCAGACCGAGGCTGGGCTGGTTGCGCGTTCCAAGGGGCTGCAGGAGCTGTCCGCCTCTGGGTGCTGATTGGGCCGACGGAGACTTCTCCCTAAAACGTGCCGATCAGAGCTGAAGGAGCTGTTCTCCCAGAGGGTGCTGATCGGTGCTGGACAGAGATAACTGACCAAGGGATGCTGATCCGGCTGGATTCCAAGTTGATCATACAGAGGATGCTGACTGGGGCTAAAACTGAACTTTCAGTACACAGTACAGACTACGCAGGCTGGACAGAGGTACTAATGGGCATTGGGTGATAACCCTGAGGCTGTGTTCATTCAATTGGAAAAACTGTTTCTTGGGCACCAACTATGTGATTGGCATTGTTCAGGATATTGACGTGTTCTGACTTTCTGACTTGATATGGAGCTGTGTGGGGAGAGCGATGGTTGAAATCAAGCTGGAGGAGTTAGATTAGGTCAGGGTCAGCAGGCATTGGGGTGGGGGAGGGCAGATCAGTGTTGTAAGTACAGTTGATAAAGACGGGTTGGAGGGGCAGGTTAGGGAAACTTTGTGGAGAAGATTTGGTTAAAGAAGGTGGCTGGATTTTCAACAAGAGTGCAATGAAATTATCCTTCCCCCCCACACCCTTGGTGGAAATTATGTGCCCTGACATTTCTTACTTCTGTGGAAAATTATTTCTGTGGGAAAGATGAAGCACTTGATTAATGCCTGGAAACCACAAGGCAGAAGGTGCTCATGCATGTTGGGAAGGACAACATCATTCTTTGGGAGAGAAGGCCTATAGCCAAGGGCAGATTGTGCCCTATTTTGTGCCCCAACCACAATTTACATTTTGTCTCAATTACGGTATTTTCCTAGGAACAGTACTTAATAGTTTATGTTATCCTCTCTAATGAATGAGAGCTGCAGGAGAGAAGAGACCCTATCTTATCTCTCTTTGAGATAGCACAGTTGGAGCCTGGAACACAGCAGGTGCTCAGCAAATATGTGAATGAAGAAATGAATGAATGAGAGGACTTATGGACTTTACCAGGTCTGGAGCATTAAGTCCTTATCATCATGCTGTCTTTTCAATTTTAGGAGCACTAAGAACATTCCCCTTTTCTGAGCTTCAAGGACTCTGGATGTACTAAAAACTCCCTGACTTTCCCCACAATAATCCAGATCACTCCCTAGAATTCACAAAGAGTTTTTACCCCCACTTCCCAGATTTCCTTTCAATCCTCTCTTGTCATCAAACTGGGTAACTTGGACATGCACATAAATGACCCATCCAACACCCTGGTAAGTCAGTTCCTTGACTTCTGATCAGTCAACAGACTTTGACTCTTTCAATTCTAGTGACCTCTCCCATAAAAAGCCTCAGGATTTACCTATGCCTGGAATTGCACCAACCTTGAATGAAGCCTTATATTTCTAAATTCCATCTCAAATTATCATTCCCACAATCCTCTTTAAGCCTCTCCCCTTCTTTCCCTCCCTCTTATCAGATGACTTGCCTCCAGATTCCAGGAGCATAAATGTCATGAAGTCAGGGTTTCCGCTCCCAATTTTACCTGTGAAGTCTTCCATCTGTCCCCAGAGCACAAATGGAAGGTCCTCAGCCTTAGGGTCTGAGAGATTGTGGTACCAATCTTTATCTTGTGATCAATTTTCTGAACATGAGCAATTTATTCAATCCTATGGACCCCAGTTTCTTCATCTGTACACTGATGCTATGAGGATCACATGAGATAATACATGTAAAGCTCCAGGCACGGGCCTTAGCTCCTCATCATAATCATTCAATGTTCCTCTTCCCTATGCTCCTCACACTAGGACCCATTTGCGCCCAAGCCCTCAAGACTCTGCTCTTCCCAGGCAAAATTTCCTGAAAGGGTTTATGATCCTTACATCTCCCACATTTCATCAAATTTACATGTGTTACCTCATGTGATTCTCATAGCATCTTTGTATGGATGAAAGAACTGAGATCCACAGGGACCTGACCAATCCCTCCTTGAAGTTCTTCCTTCCCTCAGTTGTGGGCCCCATGCACTATTATTGGTTTTCCTCTTGCCTTCCTGACCACCTATTGTCAGTGTCCTTCCAGACTCCTTTTCCTCCCCTTAAACAACTCCACCACTTTAATAATTTGGTTTTCTCTAAAGTCCACTAATGGCATGGACAGTTAGTACAAAACACAAAATTGACTGGACTTCTATGGGAAAACTGAAATAACAACAGAGTTTCTGTTTCAACAATCCTGATCAATTCTAAAAAGTCAGAGGACAATTTCTGACAATTTTCTCATAGATTAGAAAATAAATAGGGGCGCCTGGGTGGCTCAGTTGTTAAGCGTCTGCTTTTGGCTCAGGTCATGATCCCAGGACTCTGGGATTGAGCCCTGCATCAGGCTCCCTGCTCAGCAAGAAGCCTGCTTCTCCCTCTCCCACTCCCCCTGCTTGTGTTCCCTCTCTCTCTGTCTCTCTCTCTGTCAAATAAATAAATAAAATCTTTGAAAAAATAAAAATTAAAAAGAAAAGAAAAGAAATAAATGTGGGATGCCTGGGTGGCTCAGTCGGTTGAGTATCCAAGTCTTGGTTTCAGCTCAGTTAATGACCTCAGGGTCATGACATTGACCCTTCATGCTCAGCATGAAGTCTGCTTGAGTTTCAGTTAATGACCTCAGGGTCATGACATTGACCCTTCATGCTCAGCATGAAGTCTGCTTGAGTTTCTCTCTCCCTCTCCTTCTGCCCCTCCCACTCGTGCACACGCTCTCTTTCTCTCAATAAATAAATAAATCTTTTTTTTTTAAGATTTTATTTATTTATTTGACAGAGAGAGACACAGCGAGAGAGGGAACACAAGCAGGGGGAGTGGGAGAGGGAGAAGCAGGCTTCCCGTGGAGCAGGGAGCCCGATGCGGGGCTCGATCCCAGGACCCTGGGATCATGACCCGAGCCGAAGGCAGCCGCTTAACCGACTGAGCTACCCAGGCGCCCCAATAAATAAATCTTTTTTTAAAAAGAAAGAAAATAAATAAATGCCACTAATCTGCCTTTTATTCTATTCAGCATAGAAGTCACAAAAACAAGTAAAATGCCAATGGCTAAAACTACGAACAGAAGTGTATAATAATGATGAAAAGCTTAAGAGCCATACCTTATTGGGAATGGTGTCATAACCAATAACTTCACCACCTCCTCAATTTTGATTTTAAGCATCCAGACCTCTAACCATCACCTCCTGTTTTTCTTGCTTTCTTACTGTATCACCATGACACTCACAATTCCTTGACCTGATAGGTGTTCCAATTACTTTTGCTGTGTAGAAAATTACCACAAAGTTTAATGGATTAAAACAACCATTTATTTGCTTACAGTTTTGCGGCCATAAATTTGGGATTCGAAAGTCCTTGTCTGGGGTTTCTTGTGTGGTATGGCTACAGTCAGAAGTCAGCTGGACTGGATGTCCAAGACAGCTCACTCACAAGGCTGGCAGTAGATGGTGACTGTTGACGGAGAGCTCAGCTGGAGCTCTCAACCAGCATCTACACATGGTGGTCTCAGAGTGGTTGGACTTTTTACAAGATGGCTGGCTTCCTCCAGAGTGAGTACCCTAAGAGGGCCAGACAGAAACTGCGTGGCCTATTCTGATATAGCTTTGGAAGTCATATGGCATCACTTTTGCCATACCTATTGGTCAAAGCAGTCCCAAGCCCATCCAGATCAGCTACTTGCACTTGAACTTTTATCCCAGCCACTATTTTTGAAAGAATCTGATCTAAGGCACCCTCTTACCTATGACACCCACATTAAACTTAACAAAGCCTGAAGTTAATTGATGTTTCTACCTCTTCCTGAACAATATAAAGACCGTAGAAGAGTCTAACTGGATTCACTCCAGTCCCAATTTAAATTTCATTATGCATTTTAATTTTCTTTTTAAAGACACATAAGGAGGGGTGCCTGGGTGGCTCAGTCGTTAAGTGTCTGCCTTCGGCTCGGGTCATGATCCCAGGGTCCTGGGATCGAGCCCCACATCGAGCCCCACATCGGGCTCCCTGCTCTGCGGGAAGTCTGCTTCTCCCCCTCCCACTCTCCCTGCTTGTGTTCCCTCTCTTGCTGTGTCTTTCTCTGTCAAATAAACAAACAAAAAAAAAGACACATAAGGAATTGTTATTTTTGTTTTAAACAGTCACTGTTTACTTAGATTTATCCAATTGTTAACCTCTTTCTGTGTCTTCATTCTTCTTTGCATCTCAGAACTTCCTGTGATACCACTTTCCTTTTGCTTGAAGTACGTTCTTTTTTAATGTTAAAGGAAGTTCTTTTTTTTTTTTCATTTTATTTATTTATTTGTTGGGGAGAGAGAGAGAGCACAAGCAGGGATAGTGGCAGGGAAAGGGAGAAGCTGGCTCCCCGCTGAGCAAGGAGCCAGATGTGGGACTTGATCCCAGGACCCTGGGATCATGACCTGAGCCAAAGGCAGACGCTTAACCAACTGTGCCACCCAGGCATCCCTGAAGTACATTCTTTAGCATTTTCTTTATTGAGAGCTCTGGGAGGTAAACTCTCCATTTGTCTAAGAATGACTTTACTTTGCCCTGACTCTTGAAAGATATTTTTACTGGATATAGAATTCTAGATCAGATAATTAGTTGCCATCATCAACTCAAAGGTGTCATTCTGTCTTCTGAATTGCCTTTTGCTATGAGAAGTCACCTTTCAGTCTGCCATTCCCTTGAAGGCCATTTCTCTTTATTCTCCAACTGCATTTAGGACTCTTCTTTGTCTTTGGTCTTCTGAAGTTTCAATACAGGGTATCTAGGTGTGCATTTGTTTTATGGTTGTTGGGTTGTTTTGTTTTGTTTTGTTTTTTTCTGCCTGAGGTTTACTGAGCTTCTCAGCTATATGGAGTTCTCCTTATAGTTTCATCAGTTTGGAAATTTCACAGCCAGTATCTCCCGGAATACTGCCTTCCCTGCTCCCTCTCTTCTCCCCCTGAAGCCCCACTCAGACCCCTGTGGACCTCCTCGTTCCAGCCTCCATAGCTCTTAGCATCTCTTTCATGCTCTCCATCTCTATATCTTTCCAGGCAATATTCAGGATAATTTATTCACATTTTACTTCATGAATTCTCTCTTCAGTTGTTTATTATCTGCTGCTAAAGCTGGGCACAGAGTTATAAATTTAGTTGAAATTAAAATTCAAGTGACAACTAAATTTTTTTTAAGATTTTTTTATTTATTTATTCGGCAGAGAGAGACACAGTGAGAGAAGGAACACAAGCAGGGGGAGTGGGAGAGGGAGAAGCAGGCTTCTCGCCAAGCAGGGAGCCCAATGCAGGTCTCGATCCCAGGACACCCTGGGATCATGACCTGAGCCAAAGGCAGATGCTTAATGACTGAGCCACCCAGGCGCCCCATGACACTCAATTAAATTAAAACTTTCATTTTAGAACTTCCATCTGGAGCTTCTTTTCAAAATGTTTGATTATTCTTCATAGTTTCTTAGTTTCTGCACATATTTTCAACCTTGCCTTTTATTACTTAAATTATATTGAAAATAGGACTTTTATAATACATTTGATAATTCTATTACCTGAAATGTGCTGTCTGTGTTTACTGCTGGTTTGCTGTCATGATTCCTCATTATCTGGCTGCTTACTTTTTTTTTTAACTTAGAGATGCTCATTAGCCCTGGGATTGTATTTATGGGAAACTCTGTGGCCTAGGAAAAAGGTAGGCACCATCAGAGACAATATGTGTTTGCTTCTACCAGGCACTTATGGGCATTACCAACCTGAGATCACTCTATAGTCAATGTTCCATTGAAGGTTTCTTGGACCGCCCTGACCATACGAATTTGAGCTGCCAACCTATATGAGGGCCAGATTCTTGTTCTAAATTTTCAGCATCTTTGTCTCTCTCTGTCTCTGTCTCTGCCTCTCTCTCTCTCTCTCTCTCACACACACCACTTTGCCCCAAATTTGAAACAACTTTCTTTGCAGTCCCCAAAGGATAGAGTCTATCTTTAATTCACCCTTATACTGAGGGTTTAACTCTTTGAAGTCCACACTTTGTAGAGGATTGGTTTCTTATTAAATTCTCCTCCTTGAGCAGGCTCTTTGATTTGTCTCTGTCTTCTACATCTCAAAGGATATGTATTCGTTTCCTAGGGCTACCATTAAAAAGTACCATAAAGTTGGTGGCTTCAAACAACAGAAATTTGTTCTCTCACATTTCTGGAGGCTAGAAGCCCCAAATTAACATGTCAGCAGGACTATGCTCTCTCCAAAGGCTCTAGGAGAAAATGCCCCCTTACCTCTTCCTAGCTTCTGGTGGTTGCCAGTTCCTTGGTTCATAGATGCATCACTCCAATCTCTGCCTATACTATCACATGGTCTTCTCCCCTAGGTTTTTGTGTCTTATTTCCCTCTTATTATTATAAAGATACCAGTCAGTGGATTAGGGCCCAGTCTAATCCAGTGTGATTTTATCTTAACTAATTTTATCTGCAAAGACCCTATTCCTAAATAAGGTCACTTTTTTTTTTAAAGGTAGGTTGCATGCCCAACATGGGGCTTGAACTCACAACCTCAAGATCAAGAATTGCATGCTCTATGGACTGAGCCAGCTTGGTGCCCCAATAAGGTCACATTCTGAAGTTCTGGGTGGATATGAATTGGGGGAACACTATTTAACTATTTATAGCATAGACTATATAACCCCAAATCCAAGTTCTCTCAGTTGACCCAATGCCTCTGATCAAAAGCGGTGTGCCGCACTCCACTTGCCCCTCTGGCCTCCCATCTTATTTAATCCCTTATTTTCTTACTAGATCATCAATGATTTTAGAAACCACTTTTTTAGAAAATAGTTTTCCTACATTTTTTTATTGAAGTATCGTTGACACAATGTTACGTTAGTTTCAGGTGTACCACAGAGTGATTCGACAAGTCTGTATGTTGTGCTCATCACAGGTGTAGCTGCCACCTGTCACCATATAATACTATCACAGTACCACTGACTGTATTTGCTATGCTGTACCTTTCATTCCCATGACTTATTTACCCCCTAACTGGAGGCCTGTAGCTCCCACTCCTCTTCACTCATTTTGCCCGTCCCCCTACCCCCACCCCTCTGGCAACCATCAGTTCGCTCTCTGTATTTATGGGTCTATGTTTCTCTTTTTGATTATTTGTTTTGTTTTTTAGATTCCACATATAAGTGAAACTATATTGTATTTGTCTTTCTCTGTTTGACTTATTTCACTTAGCATAACACCCTTGAGGCTCATCTATGTTGTTGTAAATGGCAAGATCTCATTCTTTTTTATGGCTGAGTAATAGTCATTATATATATATATATATATATTATATATATATGCCACTTCTTCTTTATCCATTCATCTATCAGTGGACATTTAGGTTGCTTCCATATCTCGGCTATTCTAAATAAAGCTGCAATAAACATATGGATGCATATATTTTTTTGAATTAGTGTTTTTGTTTTCTTGGGCAAATACCCAGTACTAGAATTATTGGATCATATGGTATTTCTATTTTTAATTCTTTGAGGAAACTCCATACTGTTTTCACAGTGGCTGCACCAGTTTGCATTCTCACCAACAATGCATGAGGATTCCATTTTCTCCACATCTTTGTCAACACTTGTTATTTCTGGCTTATCCTTGATTTTAAAACATTTTCATTAGAAAGTTCTACTTAGGAATCTAGTTTTCCATATTACATCTCCATTCATCTTATGAAACCCCCCAACATGTAAGACTAGCTCAAGAAAATTAGTGAATTATGTGTCTATTTCACTTATGAGCATATATACAAAAGTCCCAACAAAATACTAGATAATGAAATTCAACAGTTTATATTTGTAAATGCATTCTGATCACATGGGGTTAACCCAGAAATCCAAGGATGGCTCAACATCTCACTTTCACTTCCAATGGTAATCCGACACATTCATGGACTAAGAGAGAAAACTTGCATGATCATTTCAATAGATGTGAATTTTAAAACATTCAACAGTTATTCATTATTTTTTAAATGGCTTCCAGCCATTATTGGAATAACAGCTATCGAATTTCCTTCCTTCCAAACAGGGTGGGGAGGAAACCCCAGAGAAATGAACAAAATACAAAATATAGGAAGCAACTATTTTCTTTTCTTTTCTTTTCTTTTCTTTATAGTTGGGCAATTTATTTAGGGAGCAACTATTTTCAAACATTGGACAAAGGACAGCACAAGATTGTGGTCCCTAAGATAAAGGGAATCAATGACATAAAACCTATAATTGCCCTGGTTTTCCGTACAGAGGAACTTCCTGAATGCAGGGAGGAGAGTCCAATCAGAATGTGGCAGTCCTGATGAGTTTAGAAAACAGAGTCAGAGTTTGGAGAGGCCAAGGTATTTAGAATTTTCAGATAACAGAGAGAGAAAGACAGACAGACAGACGGAAGAGTACTAGAGAGAAAGGATCTACTCAGAGAAAGAGATCCAGAAATCTACAATAGGGTCCCCCAAGTTATTCTACACAAGCATCCTGCAAGCAGTGCCCTCCCCAGATGTGGACATGAAGCATGACAAAGAAGAACATCCCAGAGAACAGAGCCAGGAGCTATCGACACAAGGAACTATCTCTTTTTCCAGGGTAGGGGGTCTTCATTATTCATGCTTAATAGGATTTGGAAATTGCCTTGGACCATAGACTGTTATATATTTCCCATGTTGCCTTTTATAAATAGAGGTTTTACTGTTTTATCCTACTCTTACTTTCTCATTGTGTATTTGGGACACATAAAATATTTTTCAGTTTATAAATCACTGAATTTATAAACTATTGTACATTGATTATGTTGGGAGGACAGATAACATATCATTTCATTTTAAATCACGGAACCACAAGGATCTACATCAGACCTTTTGAAACAAACTGCACATAACTCAGAGAACCTAAACTGTGAGCTGGACGCTGCAACTGGCTGGAACTTTCACAGATGATCTCCCTCAGGGATAAAGTGAGTTTGTTCCAGTTACAGGAGAGTGCATAGATATATGAATAGCCAAAAGAGTGGACTGCAGCAGAAACTGCCAATTGTCCCCCAGCATCTATTCTCCTTGTCGTCTGTAACTTTGGACTCCCTGACTTTGTGTCAGGCAGGTAGCCCTCCAACGTAAATACATTTTTCAGGCCTCCTTGCTGCTAGTGGCATGTGGCAGCTCTCAGGTATTTCCCTGAAGAGACTGCTGGCCCAAGGTGTTTGTGCCCACCCTTGTCCCTGCCAGCTAAACGCTGGAAGCACTTGTTGGAGCGGTCATCTTGGATCATGAAGTAACCTTGGGAATGGAGGACGTAAAGGCAGAACAAGATAAAAGGAACCTGGATCCTTACAGGGCTTCACGGAAAAGAGCCACCATTCAAGCCCAGGGTCGGCCACCTCTAAACTTCTGCATGAGAAAAATAAAATTATCTTATGTAAACTGCACAACATTGTACAGATCATGTACTGTGTAAATCCAGGGACCCCACTTAGTGTATTCTATGTGTTCAACCACGCACAGCATCACTAAAATTTCCCTTTTACTTAAGACACTGTTATTCTGGCTCCTTGTGATTCATGACCAAATAGTATCCTAATTGCTACAGGGCATAAATTGGGATAACCAGTTTGGGGAGAAGCTTAGCAATACTTAGTAAAACCAAAAATATGCATATCCTATGATCCCTATAATATACAATTACAGAGGTTCTCAAAATACGGTCCCTAGATCCTGGAGTCTCTAAAGGTCAGCAAGGTCAAATTTATTTGTGTGATACTGAAATGTGACTTGCCTTTCCACTGTGTTGACCTTTGCATTTATGATGCAAAAGCAATGGGTAGGTAGCACAAACCAAAGGAGTGGTACCAACTGCTACAGTAATCAGCAAATTCCTCACTGCCACATGGCTGGGGGTTGAGGGGAGGGAAAAGCAGTTCCACTTAAGAATTTCATTGATTAAGCAATAAAAACTACTAATTTTATTGTGTTGACACTTGATAATTCTTAATATTCAGGGTGATGGCGTAAAGGACCACATACTGAAGTACAACAGTGTCATAGTTACTTACACACATGTTTATCTGGGCAGCTGAACTTGCCACTTTTTTCATGAAACACTATTTTTATTCAAAAGCAAATTGACCAACTATGTTTATTCTGACTTGCGTACCCTACAGACACTTCCTCAAAAATGAATAAAGTCAGCATGTGACTTCAAGGAAAAGAACTGATAGTATTTGTTACCAATAATAAAATTTGAGCTTTTAAGCAAAACCTAGAATTTTGGAAAACCTTTGTCTATCACCATGAGCTTAAAGTTTCCCGATGCTTAAATATTTTTTGATATTATATAATAAAATGTGTCAAAATTTGGAAGATCTACGTAACTCAGTGAACCAATATCTTCCAAATGACCAATGAAGACATGATGTTTCAAAATGATACGTAAGTAAAAGATCCTTTCAGCGTGAACATACCATACTTCTTCAAGTAGGCAGGCAAAAAAATGAAATCATGTCCAAGGGAGAAAAATTAGGCAAGGGCTCAACTTTTCAGCTGCAACGCCCAGGACTGGAGCACCATGGAGCAAGGAGCTGGAAGCTCAAAGGGAAAGAACTGTGGGGGGCTGAGAAAACTCTGTCCCAAAGGACGTCCACATCCTAATCTAGAACCTATCCATGTGACCTTATTTGGGAAAAGGATCTCCACAGAAGTGATGGAATTAAGGATTTGGAGATGAGAAGGTGATCCTGGATTACCCAGGTTGGCCCTAATGTGATCACGAGTGTCCTTACAAGAGAAGCAGAAGGAGATCACATAGTCAGAAGAGGAGCAAGCAAAGCTGCCCCCGGAGGCAGAGCCTAGACAGGAGCCGCCACAGGCTGAGGAGCACCTGCCCCCAGCAGATCCCGGGAGAGGCAAGGAGTGGATTCCTGCCTCCAGAAGGAGTGCAGCCCTCCCGGCCCCTGGACTCCAGCCCCGTGATCCTGATTTCAAACCTCTGGCCTCCAGAACTGGGAAAGAATACATTGCTGTTGTTGTAAGTCAGCGAGACTGTGGTAATTTGTTATAATGGCAATAGGAAACTAACAGTGACCCAAGAATATCAATCCTGGCAAGCTGTTATTCAGTCACAAGCATATGGCTGCTCATTGAGTCATGGGCATAAATGAGACCAATTAGGGTTCACAGCGCTAACAGACCCAACACATATCAAATATTTTGCACCCCTTCACCATCTTGAAAAGAAATTCATAACACAATCTATCTAACATATTTTTTAAATCAACATAATGGACTAATGAAAGGAAACAAAGAGAGGAGACTGGTGGCCATTATATACATGACAAATCCATTCCAGCACATTCTCACGTTCTCACGGTGCAGGCCACCAGAGAATCCAGGCTGCATTCAGCCCACTACACACAGTTATAACTAATCCCAGGGCTTTAGCCAAAACACTGAATCCAGAATCTCTTTGGAGTAAGTACACCCATGTCGATAAATTTGAACTAATCTACAATTAGTTCTTGGCTTTGTATCCTTGTAATCCAGCCCCCCACACGTTCTCCAGTATCTTTGGGGGGATATAAATTGGCAAAAATCTTTGTTCTTTTACCACGTGTCTTTATTTAGGTTCTTTGGAAAGCAGAGCCTGTGACAAAGGCTTGGGTATAAGTGGTTTGTTCAGGAAGTGATCCCATGAAACAGAAGTGAGGGAGGGGGTGAGTGAGAAGAGAAAGGAGAAATCACAACATGGTGTTCCTGAGGTCACAGCTCTGGGTAACAACCTTGACTTCACCAGGGCCTCCTGAGAAGTGTGCAGAATGCCTTCTAAGATTGTCCAATTATTCACCCACTGCCTCCTGTCCCCAGCCCCTGAGGTTGCCTCCAGAGACCTGGGCTGTGCTGGTACGCAGGCCAAGTGGACTCCTGTGGTGTCAGAGAAGGGTTGGGGCAGGCAGTGTAGACACATGGCGGGTGCCTGAGATGCAGCTCTGCAAATCCTCTGTAATTAAAGGCATGCTGAGGGCATCAGTCAAGACCAGCTCTTACAGCCCTCACCCTCAGATCTACTCGGACACCACGTTAAGTCCAATCGGTCATGAGTCTTCGAGGAAAATGCTGGTCACAACCTCTACACAAACCTTAATACAACAAAAACAGTCCACACAACTGCAGCTGCTCCTGAGGCTCTAACTGATACTCATTATCTCCCCTCTCTGCCTGTTCTGGACTTCCATCGCCCTCAGCCAGCATTTCATGGGGTTACCCAGATTTTCATTCCTTGGGGGGTTCCGAGCCCTTGGTTGCCTTGCCCTTGGCAGGCTGAGGCTGATGAAAATGCCTTTTCACAGTTATCATTTGGCATGGAAGCAACCAGACAGACCCAGGTAAATGCTCAAAGTGCCAAACAAACTCTTGATGGCCCCTAAGTAGCAGCAACCCTATCTCCTCATAATCATCCTCAATTATCCCCTCCTTCTTTGTCTGCTGGTTCACAAGCATGAGAAGCTCAAAGTGACCTTATGGAATTTTCAGATTGAGGCTCAGTGTGGGTGTCCTTTCCTCAAACCAGTGGAGGTCTCATCACGGAAGTGTTCCCTACCTGGGAACCAGGGGCCAAATCCAGCAGAGTTTAATGTTACAGAGACAGAATGTGCAAATTCTATGAATGGGTCACTGAAAGTGATGGTGAAAGATGTCCCAACACCTGGGTTCTCAGGCTTGTGTCTTTGTTCCTCGATCCATATGTTGTATCTACTGGGGCACAGCACCATATACTGGGCTTTATTTTTTTTTTTAAGATTTTATTTATTTTTTTGACAGAGAGAGACACAGTGAGAGAGGGAACACAAGCAGGGGGAGTGGGAGAGGGAGAAGCAGGCTTCCCGCAGAGCAGGGAGCCCGATGTGGGACTCGATCCCAGGACCCCGGGATCATGACCTGAGCCAAAGGCAGACGCTTAACCGACTGAGCCACTCAGGTGCCCCTATACTGGGCTTTAATTCAGTGTATATATCCCAACTCCTCAGGCTACTGTCCCAGAGCTGAGACATTTGCTAAGTCTTTAAGAGGTCACTCCATCTTTCTATTAGATGGGCTGCTTGTGGATAATTCAGGATATTAAAAAAGCAGTGGCTCCCATGGCAATTCATACATTGTTGTATTTTTTTCACTGTAAAATGAGTTCCTTGATCCAAAGTAACGTTATACATGATACCATGTTGGTAAATCAAGGTTCTCTAAGGTCTGGATAGTGATACTACTCTGAGACATTGTGCATATGTGGATATGGGAAAGCAAACCCATATCCAGAGCAGGTGTCAATTCCAGTAAGGGTGAATCAATGCCCTCTCCTGGGTGGAAAGGATCTGCTGAAACCAACTTGTCACTGAGTCACCTAGGGATGGTGCCATATCAGAGCTCAGCATTGATCTTGGCTACTAAGAGGTCAGAAATTCAGCCACAGTAATAATGAGACAAGCCTTGATAAGAGAGTGTCCACATTAGTGGACATAACCAGCACTCCTGCCACCGTGGCAACTCCATTCATGGGCTCACCATACAAGCACAGGGGTAGTCAAGGACAGAAGCTGGCTGACATCTGTCCATCCACTTTGTCATTCAGCGACCCCTCTGCAGTGGGTATTAACATGAGACACAAAGATGCACACATTTGTGATGTCTTCCATAGGCTCATCTTTTTTCCCAGACTTGTCTCCAGTATTCCCCCCTTGCTCTTTCCAGGTCCCTGGCCAGCCAGCAAGACATCTGTCACCACTCAGATCCTTAGGCCGCAACTCTGTCCCTACAAAGTGGATATCCAAGGGTACTGCTCAAAGCTCTGCCCTCTGGAGGATTTCCTCTCATTACTTTCCTTTAGAGCCACTCTGAAAGGGACTGTAGTTCAGCAGTGATTCATTTTAAGCTCATATCAACATGTCAAGTCGACCTACCCTTGAACCAGATCTGAATTTTTCTTCCTGTCTCTTAAGAAAGAGGCATCGGTGCAACAAGGTAGGAGACATGGGGGCCACAGCCACCTCTTCCTGTAAATGACTGGTGCTCTCCGGACAAGCTTGGATCCAACTCTTTTTCACTGTGCAGTGAATTGCTACTGAGCCTGCGTAACCTGTTGACTTCATGGATCTGTCAGTATCTAGCTCAGGACAGGCAGATGTGGTCACATGGTCATCTGGTGCCCCGTAATCAGGCACTAAGTCTCTACTTGAGTCCAGCAGTATGCCAGAAGCTGCTTTCAACTGGGGAGTAGTTCTCCACTGCAGCAGGCATGGTTTTGCTTCAAAACCCTCAGAGTGTGCACTGCAAATCTGTGGGAGCTTGCCAAAGGTGTCATACAGAATCCCTATTTACCCCAGATAAGGCCAACCCTAACCCACTGGTTCTGCTAAGTGGCAGGGGAACCCATCCTCCACTCTGGGTCTACAGGGGGCCTCCCCTGCTTTGGGCACCACTCAAAACTGGCAGTCTTCCAAGTCACTCAATAAATGGGTCAGAACAGCTTTCCCAAGTGTGCTGACTCCAACGTCCAGAGGTACATCAGGTGCTATGCCTCCTTCTTTGTGATAAGGAGCAAGATGCAACAACTTATCGTCATATTGCCCTACAGTGCACCCTGAAAACTTCACTGATGACAGGCTCCATGACTACTGACGAGTTCCCTCTCATCCTCTGATCTGCACTGTCTTATCAAGGGCAGAGCACTTGTCACTTCCTTCTTCGCCATGTCCAACCAGCATGATGTGATCAGTGTTATGTGGAAGTCTGGATGATCAAGAGCTCAATGGATTAAATTGTGACAGAGAGCAGGAAAGTTAAAACCACCTTGAAGTGAGATAATGGATATGTTTGGCTGTTCTTCCCATAAAAATGTGAACTGCTTTTGGGAATTTACTCTCTGCTACTGGAAATTGAAAAGAATGTTCACCAAATCGATAATTGCGTTATCAGGTGCCAGAGGTGAATTGATTGGTTCCAGTAAAAATATCTCAACTAATACAGCTACTGTGACTGGGGACACTACTTGGCTAAGTTGGTGGTGGCTCACCACCCTTTACTTGGATCCATCTGGATTTTGCAGGGACCATTCAGGTGAACTGAAGATGTAATGGGGACCACCACTTTATGTCTTTGAGAGTGACACAACCTCTGCAATTCCACCAGGAATGCAGCATTGCTTCCGACTTACTATCCTAGAGGGGTAGGTGGTGTGGGGGTAGTTTCAGGGGTTCCCACTGTGCTCTTCCTACCATGATGCATATTCCACAGGTCAGGCGTCAGGATCTGCTCACTGCTAGGTATAATCATCCCAAGTATGCCCTGGGACCAAAAAGGTAGCCCCAGGACTCGGGCCAGGATTCCATTTATCAGCTGACTCCACAGTCCCGACTCTAACCAGGGGCTCATGATGTCTCAGGTACCTTGGCACAAGTGTCTCAGATCCTGTTTCTAAGAGCCCATGAAAGGTCTGGATAGTCCCTTTCTAAAGTCAGTTGTTAAGCAGCTCTAGGTCTGTCAGGGGAAGGACGGGAGGACTATTTTTTTTCATATACTTATGGTGGCACTGGAGGATCCTTCCTTGAAGGACCAAGCCCCCCTTTCAAACAGTGGGCTCCGGGTCTCAGAACTGGCTCAGATTTAAACAGAGTGAGGGATCATGATCTTCCACTGCAGCAACTGACATTTGCCTTCTGATCACAAATTCTTCATTTCTTTCTGGTTATTCAAATCAAACAACACTCCAGTCAGCTGCCCATCTGTTTCACCCCAAGAACACGGTGGTCCAGCAAGCACTGCCCCAGATCCCTGGGGGTCAAGTCTTTCTGGTTGCCACTCCCGTCTCTTCTGGTTGCAGGAGGTATGTACTTAAGGTGGGACTCCATCAAGGTGGGGTGAGTCTGATCGGTCTTCAAACTGCCCAGGTGGGCCAAGGAGACGTCTGCTCCAAGGTGAGCCTTCTCCTGGGTTTGATTTTCTACCTGGTCTAGATCTGGAGGCAGAAGGGTAGTGGAGTGGGGCGTGGAGACATTAATTGCAAACAGGGCAACAAGGGCTTTCTCTCAGAGGTGCGCTTCAACTAACACGAGAGCCTCAGCGGTGATCAGGGATTTAAGGCACTTGGAGTCCTCGGAATTGTCCCAGGGGCCCCAAATTCTCATTCACTCATCAGCAAACGTTTACTTATTTAGTACATTCTCTACTCCCTGGTGGTGAGTCACACACTCTCCTCCTCCAGGTCTGACCCACACTCACTCAGTGGCTCTCTTCCTTGCTCGACTGCCCCCGGGACTGGCGGCGGGCGGGGGCGGGGGGGGCAGATCTGTCCAGCGAGGGGCCGCCGCGGGGGCCGCCGCCTGCGCTGCCCCGTGCGCTCCCCGAGCCCCGCGAAGGTCCATCTCTCCTCCCCCGCACCTTCCGGGGAACACCTGCCCTCAAGCACCCGCCCGCCCCTCTCCCGCCCGCAGGACAGTTCTCCGACCGCCGGCGGACGCACCACCCCACCCACGTGACCCGCCTTCGAGACACGCCCCAGGGCAGCGCGCCCACCGGCTCTCGACGCTTCTGGTTGGCCCACGTGGTCCCCTCACAGCTGCCTGTCTTTGGAGCGGCCCCGCCCAGAGAGAGAGGTCATTGGTGTTCGCCCCGAGTAGGGGCGGGACACGGCGGAGACGCGCAGAATTTGGCCTTCGGAAAGGGCACCCGACCAGGGTCACGGAGAGAGCCGAGCGGCGCCGCAAAAGGCCGAAAAGAGCCGGAGAGACCCGAGTATGACCGGAGAAGAGCAGGCTGGCCGGAAGCGACCCGAGCTCAGCCGGAAGGAGCCGAGTCCGCCCGAAGGGGCCTGAGCGCGCCTGGACGTTGGGCTTGGCCCAGCCGGCGCCATGGCTGCCGAGGGGACAGCTGTGGCCGGAGGCGGGGCTGTCGGCGACCGGCTGGCCAAGGACAGCTTGCAGCAGTCTCAGTGCCCGGACGCGGCCCCGAACAGGCGGCGCGGCTCGTCGCTGTCGCGTGACGCCGAGCGCCGAGCCTACCAGTGCTGCCGGGAGTACTTGGGCGGGGCCTGGCGCCGAGTGCGGCCCGAGGAGCTGAGGGTTGACCCTGTGAGGTGGGAGGTCAGGGGTCCGCTCTCCTGAGCCAGCGCCGGGGTCAGGGTTCGAGCTCGGGCCCTGGGGACCCCGCGTTGCTGCGGCCCCGGCGCGTGCGGGGCTGGGGGCAGGGGGGCAGGGGCGGGGCCGGCCTGGCCCGGAGCGGACGTTGGGGGCGACCGGGGGGGACGGGGACAGGTGCAGCCGGCCGCGGGCTGAGCGCACCCTGGTGTGGGTCTGCAGCGGAGGCCTCAGTAACCTGCTGTTCCGCTGCTCGCTGCCGGACCACCTGCCCAGCGTTGGCAAGGAGCCCCGGGAGGTGCTGCTGCGGCTGTACGGGGCCATCCTGCAGGTGAGGAGGGAGCGAGGGCCGCAGCGGCCCCTGGCTTCAGCACCTGTCAGCGAGCGTGGCAGGTGGGATTCTCCCCACTGCGCAGCTGAGGACACGGAGGCCCCGGGGCCAAGTAACTTGTAAATCCTCCTACTAGAGCCTGGCTCTGGCGTCTCCAGGCAATGGAGCAAGAAGGGGGGGTGTTGCTGGGAGGAGAAAGCAGACCCTTCCGTGTTTTCCTCTGGCCCCTCGTGACTCTGCCCCCTTGGTTGTCCCATCTTCCTTCAGGGCGTGGATTCCTTGGTCCTGGAAAGTGTGATGTTCGCCATCCTGGCAGAGCGGTCGCTGGGGCCCCAGCTCTATGGAGTCTTTCCAGAGGGCCGGCTGGAACAGTACATCCCAGTACGAGCCCAGCCCGGCCCTGACCTTCCCGAAGCACCTCCTGCCCCCAACCCTGTCCCCCTTTCCAGTGTCTGCCCTCATGTCCCTTACCCCAGGTAGGGCATTTTCCCCAAGACCCTGACTTCCTCCCCCACCCCCATTCCCCACCCCTTCCCCCTCCTGCCCCAGCCCCCTCACCACCCTGATAGGTTCCTGGGTGCAGAGCCGGCCACTGAAAACCTGTGAGCTTCGAGAGCCGGTGCTGTCAGCAGAAATCGCCACGAAGATGGCCCGGTTCCATGGCATGGAGATGCCGTTCACTAAGGAGCCCCACTGGCTGTTTGGGACCATGGAACGGTGAGTCAGGAGCCTTCTCGGGGCTCCTGCACACCTGTTCTGAACCCTAATGCTGGCAGTTACTATACTGGGCTGCAGCTGAGTGTGTCCATGACTGTCCAGTCCTCCAGCTGAGTGGATCAGGTGTCCCAGTGTCTAGCATGGGACTCTCACACAGAACAGGCTTCCAAATAAGGCAGACAAGTCAGAAAAATCTGCCAGATAAGTCCTACAGTGACAGGAAAATGGGTAGGACAGCCTGGCCTGGGGAAATAGGAGGTAGGAAGGGATAACAGAGGGAGCATATCTTATTCTTTGGGCTTCAGGTACCTAAAGCAAATCCAGGACCTGCCCCCCACTGGCCTCCCCCAGATGAACCTGCTGGAGACGTACAGCCTGAAGGATGAGATGGGCAACCTCAGGTGAGGGCAGGCAGGGCGGGAGAACAGAACACAGGAACCAGTGCCAGGCACCTACTGGGGTACCTCCCCAGGATTTACTGAGGGCTGGGGTCAGGGCCTGGCCCACTGGTGACTGACCCTCTAGTCACTCCTGCTCAGGACCCATGCCCCCTGTTCCCCTGCAGGAAATTGCTAGACTCTACCCCATCACCAGTGGTCTTCTGTCACAATGACATCCAGGAAGGTAGGAGAAAGCATCGGCATCTCCTAAGGTAAGGGGGGCCAGAGGGCCCTGGAGTGACCACAACTCCACCCCATCCTCCCAGGGAACATCTTGTTGCTCTCAGAGCCAGAAAACACCGACAGACTCATGCTGGTCGACTTCGAGTACAGTAGTTACAACTACAGGTGAGGGTAAGAGGATGGCCTCCATGGGTCTGTTCCCACAGCAGCCTGGAAAACAGACTAGGCCTTCCTCTCTGCATCCCAGCTGCCCAGGGTATTTGGGGACTGAGTGTCCACCTTATTCCCCCAGGGGCTTTGACATTGGGAACCATTTTTGTGAGTGGGTTTATGATTATACTCACGAGGAGTGGCCTTTCTACAAAGCGCAGCCTGCAGACTACCCCACTCGGGGGCAGCAGGTATGTGGACCGGAGGCTGGGGAGCAGCACCTGGCCTGTGAGGGAGGAGGAAGGTGAGGTCTGGAAAGAATGGTGAGAAAGGGTGTTCACTGGGAAATGCTCCACAGTCTCCCCATTTCCTGACTCTCATCTGTCAATCTCAGCTCCATTTTATTCGACATTACCTGGCAGAGGTCAAGAAAGGTGAAACCATCTCCCAAGAGGAGCAGAGGAAACTGGAAGAAGATTTGCTGGTAGAGGCTAATCGGTGAGGAAAGATGGGTGGGGCAGCGGCAGAGCAGGATGCAGAGGAAAGGGGGCTGAGGAAGAGGCAGTCAGGCCAACTTCTGGGACTGCAGCTGGGGGCAGAGAGTGGGAAGAGTCAGGACAGGGTTGGAGTTAAGGCAGTGGGGGAGAAGTTTGAGCTTTGGGGCTTGACCAGCCTCAGGGATGGGATCCAGGTAACCCAAAGTGTGCTCTGAACCCCTCTGTTTTTCCTGCTCTCCATAGATATGCTCTGGCATCCCATTTCTTTTGGGGTCTCTGGTCTATCCTCCAGGCGTCTATGTCCACCATAGAATTTGGTTACTTGGTAAGTAACCCAGATGGGTGAGTTAGGTGGGAGGAGGGGAGCAGCAGGGTTCTCCAGGAAATCTGTGGGCAGACTTGGGGCTGGGGGAGAGGCGGGTGCTAGTCCTAAGCCTTCTCACAGGTTTGTGGGATGGGTTTCCTTCCCTAGGAGTATGCCCAGTCACGGTTCCAGTTTTACTTCCAGCAGAAAGGACAGCTGAGCAGCTTCCACCTCTCATCTTGACTCTCCAGCCCCCAACTCCTCAGATTGCTCCTGGAGCCTCCAGGGCAGGACCTTGGAGGGAGGGGCAAAGAGCAGGAGGCTCTGGGGACTGGGCTGAGCTCTGGAGTGAACCTGGGGTTGAGGATGCTGACCTCTCCCCACAGCAGGGAGATGGTGGGAGAGAGCCCCTCGGCTGTGTACCTGAAGACAATAAACAAGCTTCCTCCTTCACACCCTGTCCTAGCTCTGCGGCAGAAAGTACCAACAAAAAAAAGAAAGTACCAACCAGGGAATGCACACAGATTGACAAAGTGACCACCGCTCTGAGCCTCATTGTCCCCTTCTGAAAAGCATGGCTATTTGGTGCTCTGGGCATGAGAGAGTGGTTAAGGGTCCACTCTGCAAGTTGGAGTCCCCTGCCCTCACCCTCCCTGGCCCCAGCTTAGAAGTGATACACACTGGAAGGATTTGGGTGCGGGGCTGGGGAGTAATGGGGGTACAAAGAGGGCACTGGGGTGAGGCTGCCCAACCCTGAGCACTGGAGATCAGGGGACAGGCAGCACAGCTGACTCTCTGATGACCTTTTCCCTACATTCAGCTATTTTTAGTTCTAATGCTACCATCCTCACGTGAGACCCTTTGGGCCCCCCCAAGTTCCCAGACCTCTGAGCAATCTCAGCTTGCAGAAACCCGGCCCGCCCCCACTCCTGATTCCCACCACATAGAGGACGAGATTCTGGTTGCCGCCCCACATCTGTTTTCTCAACCCAAATTTGGGAGTGGGTGTCAGGTTCCCGGTGAGGGCGGGGCGGGGATGGCCAGGCCTGAAGGACATGGGGACACGGGCCAGAGCGACTGGCCCCACACGCGGACAGGAGCGAACCCAAGCCGTGAGTGGAGTGGGGGACAGCATAGGGCCCCCCCGTCGGGCTCAGAGGCCGAGACCAGAGCAGGGGGCGAGGGCGGCGCGGGGTCCCTCGCAGTCAGGGCTGTCCGCCTCGCTCCGGACCAACTCCGCTTCCCGAGACGCGTCTCCCCCCACCCGGAGGCAGCCCTTCACTGTCCTCGGGGCTCCCGAAGATTTCCCGGCTCGACCCCCTTCCCGACCGCTGCACCACTGTGGCGAAGCCCACCCGGAACGCGGGCGCGAGAGTTCGGCGGCCGTTGGTCAGGCTGCTGGGCCGGGCCCGAAGCGGGAGGAGGGCCGGGGGCGGCCGCTAGCGCGGCGCGGGTGCAGGCGGGTGCGCGGCCTGGCCGGGGCGCGGGGGCCTCGGCGCTGAGGGCGGCCGGGGATGGGGCCAGCCTGAGCCCGCCCGCGCACCCTCCTGCCCCCTCCCAGGTGACGGCCAACCTCCAGGATGGCGGAAGCGCACCAGGCCGTGGCCTTCCAGTTCACGGTGACCCCAGATGGCGTCGACTTCCGGCTCAGTCGGGAGGCCCTGAAACACATCTACCTGTCCGGGATCAACTCCTGGAAGAAACGCCTGATTCGCATCAAGGTGGGCGCAGGTGGTTCTGGCTTCCTCCTCCCAGCAGGTGCAGAATAGAGTCTGCCCGAGGCAGAGGCCAGGTGTCAGCGGCTGCCCCATGGTCAAGACCTCCCAACCCCACCTTGGCTGGCAGTTCGGCTGGGTGACCGGCCCTAGCAGGGCAGAAACCAGAGGGGTGCTCAAGGTGCGGAGGAGAGAAGGGCGTGCAAGGAGTAGCAGTGGGACCCAGTGAGCAAGTGGGGGCTGCAGGGACAGAATTGGGGAGGAGGGGAAGACCAGACAGAAGGAGGAACAAGAGCACAGCAGGTAAGGGAGGGAGAAGGCCTCCCAGGCAAAGACCAGGACCTCACAGGTGCCTGCTCACGACCGTCACTCCTGCTGTAAGTGTGCCTCTTTCTGCCCCACAGAATGGCATCCTTAGGGGTGTGTACCCTGGCAGCCCCACCAGCTGGCTGGTCGTCGTCATGGCAACAGTGGGTTCTTCCTACTGCAAGATGGACATCTCCATGGGGCTGGTCTGCTATATCCAGAAATGCCTCCCTGAGGGGTAAGAAGCAGGGCTACCAGAGAGGGCTGGGCAGGCTCCAAGGCCAGGGTTCCTGAGCTGGGCACATACAGGATAATAGCCATTGGAGGTCCTAGGGGCAGCCCTCCCTGGGGGCCACCATCATCTGAGTCCCACATTTTGTAAGTTGGTAGTAATGCATTCAGACATGAGTGTGCCCAGGAATGTTCATCCACGCCTCCCCCAAGCTGGTTCACAACCATCAAAACTGCAGTCAGAATTTCCCTGAGGCAGACCCCAAGTGAACCCCCTGCAGCCCTGTCCCTTCTCTGACAGATGTGGCCCCTACTGGACCCCACAAACCCGGGCACTTCTCAGCATGGCCATCTTCTCCACGGGGGTCTGGATGATGGGCATCTTCTTCTTCCGCCAAACCCTGAAACTGCTTCTTTCCTACCATGGTTGGATGTTTGAGATGCATGGCCGGACCAGCCACTTCACCAAAGTCTGGGCTGTGAGCAGAAGCCAGTGGACGGGTTCAGGCATCTGGTTTGAGACTCCGGGGGCCTCATTTTGGGTTCTAAGCTAGAGGGGGGAGGCAGGCAGGGCACTGGTGCCTGGTGCATAGAGTTGTCTTGGTTCTGAGGGTCGGGGGCCCAGCTCCTCAACTGTTTGCGACTTGTTTCCATTATTTCCCCTGGTTCTCACCAGAAACATTCTCTGCTCTGTGTGCCCAGATCTGTGTCCGCCTCCTGTCCAGCCGGCGGCCCATGCTCTACAGCTTCCAGACATCCCTGCCCAAGCTTCCCGTCCCCAGCGTGCCGGCCACAATTCAGCGGGTAAGGGCCTGAATCAGACATCCCAGTTGGGCAGGCTAGGCTGGACTCAGAGGACTTCTCCAGAATAAGGGACTGTCCCTTGCAAAGAGCGGGGTTGAGAGCAATGGGGCTGGGTTGGCAGAGGGTCAGGACAGAGGTAGTCATTGCTGTTTGGCCCCCACACTGACAATGACTTGGCTGGACAGTACCTGGAATCTGTGCGGCCCTTGATGGATGATGAGGAATACTACCGAATGGAGACACTGGCCAAGGAATTCCAGGACAAGACTGCCCCCAGGCTGCAGAAGTACCTGGTCCTCAAGTCATGGTGGGCAACTAACTATGTGAGTCCCCTCCTGGGCTTACCCTTAGCCCCCTTGTGTCAGGGGCATCTGTCCCCTGCCCTCTGCCCCAGCCCTAACTCCTCCCTTCCCGCAGGTGAGTGACTGGTGGGAAGAGTACGTGTACCTGCGGAGCAGGGCGCCCCTCATGGTGAACAGCAACTACTACGTCATGGTGCGAGCGGGCCTGGGGGCTGGGAAGATGGGGGAGATCCTGGAAGAACGGTCAGGAAGCAGCTTCAGGGCAGCAGGGGTACTGAGGATCTGGAGAATCCAGTAGTCCCACAGCCTGACACTGTCACTCTCAGAGTCCCCCGGGTTCACTGCCCTGCCCAGCCCAGGTCACTGTCAGCCCCTAACCCACATGACCAGCCCTTCTCCCGCTCCCAGCACATGCCTCTGCACAGTCACAGGTCTACACAGCATGCTCCTCCTCTCCCACTGTCCAAAACACATTCCAAGTCATGTGCCAAAGTTCCTTCCTCCACAAAGCTGTCCAGCCAACTACTTACGTACAACTTGTCCGTGTCGGAGGTTTTAAACTGTTTTTCAGTTGTGGGAACTCCTTTCTCAATGCAAAATAAACAAAACACAAACAAATAAAGTAGGTTATGAGAAAACAACTCCAAAGATTCAAGCCGGGCAGGGGCATGACGTGATCAGTTACGCATTTCATCTCTGGCAGTGCACCCTGACCGTGTGTGCAGGAGGGACTGGGGAAAGGGGTCAGGACCCCTCAGGTCCTCAGGCAAGGAGACCAGGTGACACCAGGACAGGGAGGCATTGCATGTCTGTCACGCCACGTGCAGGCTCTGCTTTCTCTCTGCAGGAATTTGTGCTCGTCAAGAATACAAATATACAGGCAGCCCGCCTGGGAAACATCGTCCACGCTATGATCATGTATCGCCGTAAACTGGACCGTGAAGATATCAAGCCTGTGAGTCGTGTGGGGTTGAGGGCACAACAAGGAGAGGAGGCCCGAGTCTGAGCCATGCTGTGCCTTCCTCCCAGGTGATGGCCCTGGGCATTGTACCCATGTGCTCCTACCAGATGGAGAGGATGTTCAACACTACTCGGATCCCAGGCAAGGAGTCAGGTACTGGGCCACAGCCAGGTGCCCGTGCTGGGGCCATCAGGACGGAGGCCCCTCCCTCCCAGCTCTGGGCCTGCCATGGCCAGGCACCCTCCTATCTCCTCGCCCGTCACCAAGCGTCCTGGGCATCTCAGGGTCACGTAATGGGGAAAAGTATTTGGTTTGTGACCAACACCAGACACCTCCTGTTCACAGGCACAATGCTGGTGCTGGGACTCTGTGAGGCCCGGAACGGAGCCCCTGCTCTCTGGGCCTTCCAGGGCAGGGGAAGCTAGTCTGAGTAAGGAGTAGCAGGAGGGGTGGAGCTTACCAGGAGCCCTTCACGGGCCTGTAGAGCAGGGGGAGCTGCTTGCAGAGGGCCTGGTTTCTGAAGCTGGGCCAGTGTGTGTAATTTCTAGAGCTTCAGCTTCCTCTTCTGTGCAGTGCTTCATGGGGCTGTTGGGGTGGAGTGGGAGCAGGGAGGTGTGCCCTGCCTCAGCCCTCCCCGGCTTCTGTCCCAGACCTGCTGCAGCACCTCTCCGACAGCAGGCACGTGGCTGTCTACCACAAGGGCCGCTTCTTCAAGGTGTGGCTCTACGAGGGCTCCCAGCTGCTCAAGCCTTGCGACCTGGAGATGCAGTTCCAGAGGATCCTGGATGACCCCTCCCCACCTCAGCCTGGGGAGGAGAAGCTGGCTGCCCTCACTGCAGGGGGAAGGTACCAGAGCCCCACGAGGAGAGGAGCTCGGCCCTGCATGCCACCCTGGAACTTGGGGCCAGAGGCATGAGTGAGGGAAGAGCGTGCTGGCATGGCATCCTCTGCCCAAGCCCCCTCGGTAGCGAGGGGGACTGTGGTCAATGGCAGACCACGCATCTAGCCACGTCTGACTGGGTGGGGGCTGGGTGGGAGTGTGTGGAGGACCGGGACACCTGCCAGGACAGCCTGGGACCCCCAGCTCTGGGCCCTGCCGGGTCCTGGGAGGTGTCCTCCGCCCCCGCCCACAGTGAGCCCACGCTCACCCTGCCCTTGTGCCCCCAGAGTGGAGTGGGCACAGGCACGCCAGGCCTTCTTCAGCTCTGGCAAGAACAAGGCTGCTCTGGATGCCATCGAGCGTGCTGCTTTCTTTGTGGCCCTGGACGAGGAGTCTCACCACTACGACCCCGAAGACGAGGCCAGCCTCAGCCTCTACGGCAAGGCCCTGCTACACGGCAACTGCTACAACAGGTGTGGCGCCCCAGCCCCGCAGCAGGTCCCCCCGCTCCTCCACCCGCCTTGACGCCCTCCCTGCATCTCCTGCCTCCGTTCCTGCAGGTGGTTCGACAAGTCTTTCACTGTCATCGCCTTCAAGAATGGCCAGCTGGGCCTCAACACAGAACACGCGTGGGCAGACGCCCCTATCATAGGGCACCTCTGGGAGGTAATGGGCCCTGAGTGGGGTCCTGCAAGGCAGGCTGGGTGCGGAGCACGAGGGTGGCTTCTCAGCCTGATCTTCTCCCTGCAGTTTGTCCTGGGCACTGAAACCTTCCACCTGGGCTACACGGAGACCGGGCACTGCCTGGGCAAACCGAACCCCATGCTTGCAGCTCCCCAGCGGCTGCAGTGGGACATTCCTGAGCAGGTGTGCAGGCCAAGAGGGGACAGGGATGGGCATGCAAGACTGGCAAGTACCTGGGATGCTCTCAGGGGGAAGGGACAGGAGCTTCTCAGAGTCCAGAGTGGCCACGGTGAGAACAGAGATCCTGGGACCATCGAGTGGTTAGTGAAAGACGTGAGGTGTGAGACTCGTCCATGGAGCACCCGTTCATGCCTCCCTCTTTCCACAAAGCCCAGCGTGGCCTCTGGGGGCTGAGGCCCCTCAGGTTGTCCTCTGTGTCTGAAGATGTTGAAGGCTCACTGAGACCCGCCCAGCCTCGCTGCTTGGAGAGCTCTGCCCCCAGCTGACCTTTCCATATCTTGGCAGTGCCGGACAGTCATCGAGAGCTCCTACCGGGTGGCCATGGCACTGGCAGACGACGTGGAGCTGTACTGCTTCCAGTTCTTGCCGTTTGGCAAAGGCCTCATCAAGAAATGTCGGACCAGCCCAGACGCCTTCGTGCAGATTGCCCTGCAGCTGGCCCACTTCCGGGTAGGGGCCCTGCTAGGCTGCTGAGGGGCAGGGTGGCACCAGCCCCACCTGCCAGATTCAACCCTCTGTGCTCCTCAGGACAGGGGCAAGTTCTGCTTGACCTATGAAGCCTCCATGACCAGGATGTTCCGGGAGGGACGGACTGAGACCGTGCGTTCCTGTACCAGCGAGTCCACGGCCTTTGTTCAGGCCATGGTGGAGGGGTCCCACATGGTGAGCCCCCCACACCCTCCACCTCCTGCCCACCTTGAGGAGCAGGGCTACTCTTCACCGCTCCACTTCTGCTCCCCAGAAAGCAGACCTCCAAGATCTCTTCCGGAAGGCTTCAAAGAAACACCAGAACATGTACCGTCTGGCCATGACGGGGGCTGGGATAGACAGGCACCTCTTCTGCCTTTACCTGGTCTCCAAGTACCTGGGGGTCAGCTCCCCCTTCCTGGCTGAGGTCAGCATTGTTGGCGGGTGTGTCTTCTGTCCCCATGCCCTCTCCTGAGGGGGCGTGGCCTGTCCTCTGTCTGGCCAGCTGTCCCACTCCACACCCCGTCCAGGCCTGTGGTCCTGCTTCTGAGTAGGAGTCTTCCCTCGCGGAGCTGGTGGTTCTCATGAGGGTGGACAGACAAACACGTGGCTGTCAGGTGGTGACGGCACTCTGAGAAAAGCGAAGAAGCTGCAGGATCAGGCTGGGCAGAGGGTCCAGACAGAGGGAACCCCTAGCCCGGCGCTGAGGCCGGAGCGTGGGTGGACAAGGTGCAGCAGCAGGAGGGGAGGGAGCAGAGCCCAGGCAGGGACAGGCTGGTAGGAGAGGAGGCCTTGGGGACAGTTAGGTCACATGGGCCTCAAGGGTTTTGTGCAGATGCTGTCATGGTGAGAACAGACCGGAGGCCGTGTGGCAGCAGTCTGGAAGTTCGCGCACCTGCTCATGCTGGTGCCCAGGCACCACTTGTCAGCAGGTGAGGGCTGAGTGCATGTCATGTCATGCCTGGTGTCTCACTGCTGTGATCTCCCTGTTGCAGGTGCTCTCAGAACCCTGGCGCCTCTCCACCAGCCAGATTGCTCAATTCCAGATCCGTATGTTTGAGCCAGACAAGTACCCCAATCACCTGGCTGCCGGTGGTGGCTTTGGCCCGGTAAGCCCCCTTGAAAGGGGATGGATGAGCAGGACTGGGCCCCAGGGGTCTCAGTGGGGAGTACAGAGCCCTGAAGTCAGACCAGGGGTGGGAGCACAGCCCTGGGCTTGCCCTGCGTGGAAACAGAATGGGTAGCTATCGACCCACAGAGACAGGTGTCTCAAGGAGCTAAAGACACTCCCTGGAGAGGGGCAGTGAGCTTGAGCCTCCTGAGAGAACCACAATATCCTGGATCCCTGGTAGTGTCTGGATCTGCAGTGGACAGAGCCCCTTGGTTTTCACGCTGTTGCCTGGAAATGTTCCGGACCTCAGGGAAAATGCAGCATCTGGGGTGGGGCCCCTTCCTGGGAATCTTGTGGGAACAGCAAGCATGACATCAGCTTGGCTTTCAGATCTGCAAGGTTTGGTTTACTTCTTCTTTACCCCTCGTGCTGCCCTCAGGTGGCAGATGATGGCTATGGGGTTTCCTACATGATCGCGGGCGAGAACACCATCTTCTTCCACATCTCCAGCAAGTTCTCAAGCTCAGAGACAGTGAGTCTCTCCTGCTCCTGCTCAGGCCTGAGGAGGGGGTGCCACCTGGGGCCCTGTCTGGCTGGGGAAGAGTCCTTGGTTGTGGGGAGGGGGACAGGGGCTCACCTGAAGCGTTGGTCTGAGCTCTCGGCTCCCACAGAATGCCCAGCGCTTTGGGAACCACATCCGCCAAGCTCTGCTGGACATCGCTGATCTTTTCCAAGTCCCCAAGGCTGACAGCTGAGGGCTGGAGAAATGCCAGCTGCCCTCTCATGTCCACATCGTGGAGGAAGGGGCCTGTGGTCGGCTCGCAGGCACGGGGGTGACCACGCGCAGGTGTCCAGGCTCCAAGGACAGCTCTGGCAGCAGGCACTCCACAGGCAGATGCTGCTCCCTGAGGGCCCAGGTGGTGGAAGGGGGGTTGGAGCAGGGAGGGAATTTTGATTTTTTTTTCTTGCTAGATACTAATAAAAATAAGCCTCTGTAATTCTCTCTTAGCTCTTAGGTACCTTTGTTTTGTTTGGGAACTAGGAGGCCCTCCCCTGCCCAAGCTCAGACCAGAGAGGTAGCAGGGGGAGGAGATGGGGCTGGGAGACTGAGAGGCTTGTGACCTACTTTGAAATGCATGTCTCTCCTGAGGTCACCACTGTCCACACCCACTTGGAATAAATTCTTGCTTCAGAACCTTCACCTGTTCCCTGGGGCCACTTCTGTTTGTCTGCCAGAGAGTGGGGCCCAGCTGCCGTCTCCATGAACGGTCATGCCCTCTGCACGCCTCTGGGCTGGAGCACCGCCCTGTGGAGGCCCACGGCCTCCTCCTGGCCGTAGGGAAGGGCTGCAATCCCAGGCCCGCAGTCAGCGTGCCAGGTGGTCATGTCTGTGATAGGGCACACAGTATAATCTGGAGCTACACATGCTCCTTCCCTCAGGTTGACTTTTTACATTAAAATAACATTAAAAGTAAACAAAAAATGTTTATGGAAAGTATAAGTAGGCACTTAATTACTATTGCTAATTAGCATGCTAGAAGGAATCTAGATCTCGGCACTCTGCTTGTTGCTAAGAACCCAGGAATGAATTTGATACAGTCCTGGGCCTTCTCTTATGGACCACTGTTGATTGAGCACCCACCATCTACTTGGCTCTGTGCTGGGGATTCAGTGGTGAACAAGGCACCTGCCATGTGGAATTCATGATTGGGCGAAACAGGCATGGATCAGGGGATGGAGTGTCTGGCACGGAAACCAGGAGGCTTTTCGAATAATTCACTTAGTACTTATTGAGGGCTATAGTTGCTAGGCACTGGGATACAGCAGTGAAGAAAACTGGCCCAAACAGTCCCTTCCTCTGGGGCTTAGAGTCTAGTGGAGAGACAGGCATTAAGCAAGAAGAATGAGTAAATTATATAGTAAGGCAGATGGTAATAAGTGCTAAGGGGAAAAGTAAGGGGAGGGAGCAATGGAGGGGTGGGTGGCAATTTCAGACAGGGTTGGGAAGGCAGGCCTTCCTGAGCAGGGCCATCTGACTCAGACCCAAAGGAAGTGAGGGTGCAAGGGCAGCACATCCCTGGCAGAGTGGACAGCCAGGGCCAGAGCTTCCAGGTGAGAGGTGCCAGCTGCAGTGCAGGAACAGTACCAGAAGGGCTGTGGCTGGCATGGAGGTAGTGGGGGGACAGCAGGAGGGGACAGGTGGATTGGGGCATCAAGGGCCTCATGTGCCAGGCTCTGGCTTCTCTGAATGATGGGAGAAATCATTGAGGTGTGAGCAGAGGGTGATCTAATCTGTCCTAAATTTTAATGGGATCATTCTGGCCAACCAGAATGACATTAGAACAAAGTAGGGGGCAGTGAAGACAGAAACAAGAAGACCTGTGCATACTACTCGTGGTGGGGGGTGGGGTTTGGGAGAAATGGCGGGACTTAAACTACCAAAGGGAGACTCAGGACACCAAGAATGTCAAAGGTAGGTCTAAAAAACCTGATAGGGAGGCATCGAAGATAATTCACATTTTTTACTTTGGGTGCTTGGATGATGAGATTTTTAAATGTTGAGTTTGATGTGCCTATAGGAAGTATTCGTGAATATGTCTCAAACTCCTCAAAAGATAAATTGAAAACTAAGGAGATGTAGGCTCCTGATAGCAGCTTTGAAGAGAGCTCATGAGATATTCCCAGGGCAGAGGCTCCTAACCACCTTTGAGTCTCAGTGAGAAGCTTATAAATCTAAGCTCACAAAATGTTATGCTCCATATCAGAGCTTTCTTGGGCTTCCAAAAATCTCTTCACAGACCTCTGCCACTCTGGGTACTGGTGTAACCTACCCTGGGAGAGCAGTGAGCAGAGTCTTTCGTTAATGTTGAAATCCAAAGGTTTTTTTTTTGTTGTTTTGTTTTTTTAATCGGATTTGTTCTTGGTTAAAATAAGTAAGAGGAGAAATCATAATGCTAACCCAAGGTAAAAACCTCTGGCGACAACCCATCAAACCTGAATAAGCTGGGGCGCCTGGGTGGCTCAGTCGTTAAGCATCTGCCTTCGGCTCAGGTCATGATCACAGGGTCCTGGGATCGAGCCCCGCATCGGGCTCCCTGCTCTGCGGGAAGCCTGCTTCTCCCTCTCCCACTCCCCCTGCTTGTGTTCCCTCTCTCGCTGTGTCTCTGTCAAATAAATAAAATCTTTAAAAAAAAAACACAAAACTTGAATAAGCTACTTGTACTCCTGGGGTTTGCAGATCTGCACTAGTTAAGGCTGGCAGCCAGAACACACAAATCCTGACATCTTCATGGCTTAACCCAATAGAAGTTTAATTCTTGTTCAGCTAGCTGAGAGGGAGACTCTGCTCATACCATTATTCAAAGGCAGGCTGACAGAACAGAAGCCCTGCCTTCCTCAAGTCAGTCCCAGTTGCCTTGGACATCAACATCCAGCAGGTACATGGGGAAGAGAGCGAGAGGATCTGGCCGGGTAGTGATACGGAGCACTTCTCACCACATCCACTAGCCAGGGCTCATATTGCAAGGGAGGCTGGAAAACGCAGTCTGGCTATGTGACAAGGATATAAAGGAAACATTTGGTGAACAGTTAGCTGGTTTCATGGGAAGGCCAGACTGACATCCTCGGGCTTCCTGAGAGCCTGTCCTTCTTGGCCTGGGCTCTGCTAGGCGCTTCAGACAGCCCACCCCATCTGCTAGGCAGGGTATCCAAGGCCCTCACATCCCAGCCCAAACGACCTTCTGAGTCTCCTCCGCCCCTCCTGAGCCCAAACCACACTCTCCATTCCCTAAAGGAAGCAGGCTTTTCCACACCCTTGCCTTCGCCTTCGATGAAACTTTTGCCTGGAATCCTATGTTGTTTGTCATCCTGGTAAACTAGTCTTTCCTGCAGCTGCCTTCATTACCCATCAGAGCTACTCCTGGTTCATGGTTTTCTGAGGTGCTATAACAGGAATCAGCTCTGGGTGGAATGAGTACAAGTATGCAGGGTGGCTCACAGGTGGGGCGGACAGCCAGGGAACCAGGTCCAGAAGGGGCATGGCCTCAATACATGGGCAGATGCTCTGTGCCCAGAACCGTCTGGCTCAACTCTAGCTGTGTTTCCTGCTCTGCAATCAGTCTGCTAACACTCAGACTCCCTGAGAGAAAATCCAGTTTATCTGGAATCCAAACTGAAGTTACCAACCTTCCCACCTGGCTTCTGTCCCACTGCTCCCCATCTCGGCCGGTGGTATCACCCTCCGGCCGCCAAGCCACTCCTTTCTCCCTCACCTCCCACGTAACCAAGCCCGGTCAAGCCTACCTCTGAATGGCTTTGACTTTGTGTCCTTCCCTCCAGCACGACCACCACCAGGCGGTCCGCATCTCCAACATCACTCAGCCAAACAGCCTGCTCGCCTCCCCTCCAGCAGCCGCAGAGACCCCGTCACCGTGTCGCTCCCCTGCTTCCCGCCCTCCCAAGGTGCCCGGAGCCCTCTGGAGACTGAGCGCCTGCACCGGCCCGCGGAGGCACGCGCCGTCTCTCCGGTGTCCTCTGGACCACCGCGGTGCGTGCAGCCCCTCTCGGGGATTTGCGCTTCTACTGCCTGCGGGCCGGCGCGCCCGGGGACTCCTCGCAGCCCCAGGTACTCCGGTCCCTGCCCCACCTCCCGGAGCTTCAGCTTCCTGCCCTGTGACACAGATGTAACAGTGTCCGCCAGCTCGTCGTCGTCGAGACGGAGAACATCTGGGCACTGAGCCAACTGAACGAATGCTTACTAGCCCCTGCTGGCCGAGTGCTCTCCGGGACACTGCGGACACAGTGGTCAGGAGGACAGGGCCCTGCGTGCATGGCCTTGCACTCACGAACCACGGAGAGGAACACAACGATCAGGTCCACGACTGGACCTCCCTTCAATTCGGCTCTCCCGCCACCTCAGCCGGGGCTCAGTCAGGAGAGACCAGCCGGGGCGACCCCACCCCTTGCGCTCTGGAGACCAGCCAATGAGACCTCGAGGCCGAGACTCTGGACCAGCCAGAGGGCGGCACACTCACGTGTTTGCGGCCCAGCCCCTTCCGCTCCGGGAGACTGGCCAATGAGGGCCAGAAGCCATCTCCAGGGGGCGGGTCTGGTAACGGAAAGGGGCGGGGTGCTGTGCCCAGCTCCCGCCGCGTGCCCCCCGCCACACAGCTGGGCCACGGATCCCCACGCGAGCGCACGCCGTGCCGGAGGTGAGCGAGGCCGGCCCAGCCACGGGTTCCGGGCCCTCCCTGCGCGCCCTGACCCCCGGGGCCACGACGTCCTGGAGCTGTGCCCGCCGCCTCACCCGGTATCCCCACCTCACCCGTCCCCTCGCCGCGGGCCGCTCGCCACCCCCCCACCCCTCCTCGCCCCAGTCCCCTCGCCCCCCACACCCTCCTCACCCCAGTCCCCCCACCCCCCACATTCTGTCCTCACCCCAGTCTCCTCGCCCCCACACCCCTCCTCACCCCAGTCCCCCCACCCCCTACATTCTGTCCTCACTCCAGTCTCCCCGCCCCCCACATTCTGTCCTCACCCCCACACCCCTCCTCACCCCAGTCCCCCCACCCCCCACATTCTGTCCTCACCCCCACACCCCTCCTCACCCCAGTCCCCCCACCCCCCACATTCTGTCCTCACCCCAGTCTCCTCGCCCCCCACACCCTCCTCACCCCAGTCCCCCCACCCCCCACATTCTGTCCTCACCCCAGTCTCCTCGCCCCCACACCCCTCCTCACCCCAGTCCCCCCACCCCCACATTCTGTCCTCACCCCAGTCTCCTCACCCCCCACCCCTCCTCACCCCAGTCCCCCCACCCCCCACATTCTGTCCTCACCCCAGTCTCCTCGCCCCCCACACCCTCCTCACCCCAGTCCCCCCACCCCCCACATTCTGTCCTCACCCCAGTCTCCTCGCCCCCACACCCCTCCTCACCCCAGTCCCCCCACCCCCCACATTCTGTCCTCACCCCAGTCTCCTCACCCCCCACCCCTCCTCACCCCAGTCCCCCCACCCCCCACATTCTGTCCTCACCCCAGTCTCCTCACCCCCCACACCCTCCTCACCCCAGTCCCCCCACCCCCCACATTCTGTCCTCACCCCAGTCTCCTCGCCCCCACACCCCTCCTCACCCCAGTCCCCCCACCCCCTACATTCTGTCCTCACTCCAGTCCCCCCACCCCCTACATTCTGTCCTCACTCCAGTCTCCCCACCCCCCACATTCTGTCCTCACCCCCACACCCCTCCTCACCCCAGTCCCCCCACCCCCCACATTCTGTCCTCACCCCCACACCCCTCCTCACCCCAGTCCCCCCACCCCCCACATTCTGTCCTCACCCCAGTCTCCTCGCCCCCCACACCCTCCTCACCCCAGTCCCCCCACCCCCCACATTCTGTCCTCACCCCAGTCTCCTCACCCCCCACACCCCTCCTCACCCCCCACACCCTCCTCACTCCAGTCCCCTCGCCCCCCACACCCCTCCCTGCCCCAGTCCCCCTGCCCTCACCTCAGTCTCCTCACCCCTCATGCCCCCCCACCCCAGTTCCCCCACCCCCCACACCACGCCTCACCCCACCCTCACCCACCACACCTGACCCTTGCCCCAATCTCACCCCCCACACACTTCACCCCAGTCTCCTTGCCCCCCACACCCCTCTTCACCCCAGTCTCCTTACCCCCATACTCTGTCCTTACCCCAGTCTCCTCACCCCCCACACCCCGCCCCCAACACCCCCTCACCGCAGTCTCCCCCCATCCCCACACCCTGCCCTCACCCCAGTTCCCTCACCCCACACTTCCTCCAGACCCCTCACACTGCACATTCCAACCCTGGACTCTCCCATATGACCTGACCCTCTCACCTGTTGCTCCCACACCTGGAACACCTGCACTCCACACACCACACTGCAGTCCCTGACATCTACACGCTGGGGGTGCTCCCAGAGCCTCCTGCTCCTCTGACTGCAGGACTCCCGCCACACATACACATGCTATTCCTGTGCTGTTCACACACACACACCCCTCACAAAGAATCTCAGCCCAAGAGCCCCTCTTGTCCTTTCCCAGTTCTCATTTCCAGGGGGATCCCAGCCTCTACCAAACTCTTCAGACCAGGCAAGACCCTGAGACTACAACCAGGACTCCAGGCCCTTGAGCTCTGCACACCTCTGGAGTCTCCATTCCCCAGGACCCCTGTGACCTCAAGCTCTTCACATCCAGTCTCCTTAAGCCCATCCTCTCCCACTCCCACACTCCCTCTGCTCACCTAACCCCATTAGTCTGCTGTTATCTCATTTCCTTGGGCTTGGGCACTGGTCTAGCCCTCCTTTCCATCCTAGTCTTGCTCACCTGCAACAACCTTATCAGGAAGAAAAGACGTGGTCTCCCTCTGCCCCAGCTCATACCCTTTCCGTGGATCTGCCCATCCCTCCTCTGAGATCCAACATCACTCTGGTCACAACGTCCATTCCCAGTCCACCTGCCCCTCTTAATCCACTCTCTTACCTGTGCCCTCACCTTGTCTGTCCACCACACACGTTTCAAAATCCCAAGCCAGCTACACTCCATACCTTTTCTTTGTGCTACTCTAGAGTCCTGAGGGTCCTGTGCAGCCATGTGGCCCCAGCCACACAACCACTGCTTCTCTGCTGCATATCCAAGTCCCTCTAGTGAGGCGCATAGCTTTGCCAAACCTGTATCATTCTCCTGAAACCAAGAATGTCTGTTAGGATAAGAACATGTTCATTGCTATTTGTGGATGAGCTAGAGACCTCAGGCCTGAACCTGGACCACCTGGACCCTTACATACCTTACCCTTCTCTTCCCTTCATAGGGTAAGGTGACCTTTTTCCTGTCTGAAACCAGCCCGTGCACCATTGTTACCCTTTCTCCTGATTTCAGCCTTCTCCGTTCAACTAGTTCTTTCCATATAAACCTAAAGACAGGCAAGTCTCTGCCTTTGTAAATTAAAAGAGAGAAAACCTTCTCTCTATCATCTTGTCACCATCTCTTGTTTCTCCTACCTGTCTCAACTGAATCTGCATGCTTGTCTATTTTGTTTAATGCTTCGTTAATTCTTTATTCATGGAAATCTTGTTGTCATTGTTACTGTTATTCAGTTACTCACTGAGACCTGACACCCAAATAAAATGTCCTAAATTCATTGGGCCCTTTTGTAATATTTGACATTGGTGTAACGTCTCCCAATTTAAAAACGAAAGACACCTGTAACTCCACATTACATTCCAACTACTGGCCCTTTCTCTGCTTCTCTTTGAACCAGAACACACAAGTTTTGCTTCTCTTCCCTTCTCTTTAAACACATTGCAGTCAGGCTTTTGTCCCTGCAACCCCGTGAAAACAGCTTCTGTCAGGTTTGCAAGTGACCTTCAGATTGTCGAATCCATGTCGAATCCACTTTTTATTCCTTATGCTACTTTATATGAGACACAATTGATCACTCTTTGTTCACTTTCTTCGCTTGGCTTCCAAGACTTGGCTTCCACTGATCTCTCCTGGT
The DNA here is from genome assembly GCF_964656455.1 of Halichoerus grypus. Classification (NCBI taxonomy): domain Eukaryota; kingdom Metazoa; phylum Chordata; class Mammalia; order Carnivora; family Phocidae; genus Halichoerus; species Halichoerus grypus. The sequence continues at coordinate 178,946,053 of NC_135717.1, read as the reverse complement.
TCTTCTAGCTCACTGGCTGCTGCCTTTCAGTCTCCTTTGCTGGTTCCTCTTCTTCCCAAATTCTACACATTGGAGAGCTCAGATCTCCCTTCCGTCCACCCTCACTTCCCAGGAGATCTCAGCTAGTCCCATGGCTTTAAATGTCATCTGTACCCCAGTGACTCCCCAGTACAGATGTTCAGCCAGGCTTTTCACCACACAGCAGATTTATATTTCTACTTGAATGTCAGCACATACTGTTGGCTCCATGTTTCCAACATATTTAGAATCCAGTCACTTCTCACTACTGCCACTTCTAACACTCTGGTCCAAGCCCTGTCATCCCTTACCTGGAGTTTTGCAGCAGCCTCCTCTCTGCTCCACCATCCCCATCCCAGTCTGCTCTCAACATTGCAGCCAGAGTGATCCTTTGATTTATTTGTTTGTTTTAGAGAGAGACAGCATGTGTGCGTAAGCCGGGCTGGTGGGCAGAGGGAGAGAAAGAATCATAAGCAGGCCCCACACCCAGTGTGGAGCCTGACCCGGGGCTTGGTCCCACGACCCTGAGATCATGACCTGAGCTGAAACCAAGAGTCAGACGCTCCCAGAGAAATCCTTTTAAATCATAATTCAAATATCGTGTCACTCCCTCAAATTTCTCTAATATCTCCTCAGCTCACTCAGAATAAAAGTCAGTCTTATATAAACTGTAGTATCTTCCCCAGCCTCAGCCTCATCTCCTAACATCTTGCCCTCCTTCATTCCTCTAGTATTTCTAGCCTTCTTATTCTTCTTCAACCACACTCAAGCACAGTTAACCTCAAGGCTTTTTCATCCCTGTTTCCTCTGCATAGAACTCCTCCCTGAGATATCCACAGGACTCACACACTCACTTTCTTGAGTCTATTTGAAGACTCACCTTCTCAGAGGGGATTTCCATAGTTCACCATAGATGGAATGGTTCTTGCCACTCCATTATTTTGTAAATTACCTTACCTTTGTTTTATTTTCTATTACCGCCTGACATTTTCTGTATTTATGTGTTTATTGCCTGTCTCCCTTGACTAGAATGTAAATTCTACGAGGGCAAGTATTGTCTTTTGTTTGCTAATACACTCCTAGCACCTAAAACAGTGCCAGATAGTCAATAAATATTTGTTGACTAAATGAATTAACTGGCCTGTCCCTCCTCTCTTCTGTTGGTCTCAACTACCCACTCCCCAGTTCTCTAAATTTCTGTTTATCAGTGTCCTTTATGGGTTTGTTTCCTTCTGCTTTTAAGGGCTGATTTTTAAGGGCTTCTTCCAAGTCCATTTTCTCTTCTTTTATACATTCACTGCGAATGATTTCATCTTTTCCCATAATTTAAACCACCATCAAATCTTTATTTTCAGTTTACTGTCTCTCTAGGGCTCTAATCCTGTATTTCAACTGTTTGTTGAATAGCTTTGCCTGGATACACCATGGGCACCACACACTCAAGCTGCCCCAAATTGAGCTCATTGTTAGCCTCTTCATTCCATTCCTCTACCCCCATTCTTTGTCCTTTGTCTCTCCTGACAGTCAAGCTCAAAACCACCCACTGTATTGTCTGAGGCAGTTGTGAGAAAATATCATGCTAACGAGCTCCTCCTCTAGAATCGGGACTACGCTCCAATCCAGCTCTACTACTGTTTGGCCGTGTGACTTCCATTAGATTTTTCCACAATCCTCAGTTTCTCTATCTGTACAACAGGGAGAGTATAGCACTTACTATGTTACATGGTTGTAAATCAGTTAATGCTCATTGAGAATTTACACAGTTCCTGGCACATATTAAGCATGAAATAATCGTTAGCTTTTATATTATTGGCTTCATATCTCTTTCTCACCTCATTATAGTAAAACGTTTTCTGAGCAACTATTCTGTCTGTACCTGGTGTTACACATATAGTCCTGCCAACTATTTCATTTGGTAAATGTGGGTGCCTACTGTACCCACAGCTGTGTGCATCTTCACAATAACCTGTAAAGGAGCTATTATTTCCATTTTACAGAAGAGGAAGCTGAGACTTAAGGAGATGGGGTAACTTGCCAGGTTTTCGCAGCCAATACGTGGCAGAGCCTGCATTCTAGCCTGGGGTTGCAAGGTATACACAAGTTATTCTTTAGTTGCTTACTACATCTCATTAGTTCTGTTCGCTCACGTGCTTATCAAGAATTTATTGCATACCAGTAGTATAATGTGTGAGCACACAGACGGAGCCAGATTCTCAGGGCCCAATTCTCAGATCTGTGTCTTTGCTGTCTGACCTTGGGCAACTTAGTTCATGTTTATGAACCCTGTTTTCCTCATCTGTAAATTGGAATAATAATAGTACTTACTTTTTAGGGTTCTTCTAAAGATGTAAATGCTTAGAACAGTGTCTGGCTGGAAGAGGTGCAGAAGCTGTGGGAAGGCAAAAGAGGTGCAACCTTCAGAGTTGGCTATGGGAAATGTGAGGAAAGACTTCTAGAAGTGACCCTTGAGCTGAGTCTTTAAAAACAAGAGAGAGTAAGGGAAGGGTATTTCAGGCAGTAGAATAATATATGTAAACACATGGAGGAAAGAGAGAACATGGTGTTTTCAGAGTTCTCAATGACATGGCTATAAGGGCCATTTTATATGAGAAGGCTTTGGTTTGAAACCGAGAAAGGGCATCTGGATGAATGGCTATTGCTCTTCAAAGAATCTTGCTTTACAACAGGTTTCTTTTTGTCAGACTTACTCCTTGATGTCAGGACTGAGTATTTATTTTTTAATCCCCAGTTTCTGTAGTGCTGGTTGGCATATGGTAGATACCCCAATTTACCAAATATTGGATATGACTGAAGCTTAGGGTAAATATGAGGACATGGCTAGATATTGATAAATATGAGCTTTGGTGGCGTTAAAGGCATTATTTAGACAGAGAAAAGAGTATTTGAATGTTTATTTGGTTTTAAAAATTAATATTTATTTTATTAAAGTTACTAATATTAAAAATCCAGTCTTTTTTTTTTTTTTTTAGATTTTATTTATTTATTTGACAGAAAGAGAGAGTGAGACCAAGAACACAAGCAGGGGGAGTGGGAGAGGGAGAAGCAGGCTTCCCGCTGAGCAGGGAGCCCGATGCAGGGCTCAATCCCAGGACCCTGGGATCACGACCTGAGCCGAAGGCAGATGCTTAACGACTGAGCCACCCAGGCGCCCCAAAAATCCAGTTTTTCTTGAGCATTTAACTTTAGTTTATGTTCTAAATCAGATTATTAGATTATTTATTCTAAATAAGATTATCTCATTCTAAATTCTTAATCTTATTCTAGGTCTAGCAAATTTAAGTAGTAATAATGTTATGTTTTTGTTCCATGTACAAACTTAAACTCATTTTGTGTGTGTGCATGTGTGTGTGTGTGTGTGTGTATGGTTTAATAAAAGTTTAATTCCCATTCCCATGAGGTCCATCACAGGTCTGGGAGATTCCAGAACAGTTGTTCTCCATGTGGGGGGGCTCAGCATTCCAGACTACTTTGAACTTGTGGCCCCTGTTTCTGTGTGGGTGTCCATGATTGAGGCAGGAAGAGCACTACAGAGTCTTGCAAGTACTCTCAGTTGTCTTAACAACAAACCTTTCTACTTTCTTAAATAATTCTTATAAATATCATAAGCCAAACTTATAAATATGGTGAACTTCAGGGTTCTCTTAAATGTCCTAAAGCTTTTTATAAAGTTACAAAGATTTTGACTTAAAATTATAACCCATAATCAGGGGTGCCTGGGTGGCTGCCCCTCCCTTCTCCCTCTGCCCCTCCCCCCACCCCCCAGTTGTGTGCTCTCTCTCTCAAATAAATAAAATCTTTAAAATAAAATTATAACCCATAATCAATTTCACATTTTAAACTAGAATGACAGAGCTGACCTGTTACTCTAATAAGCCAAATTCTCTTAAACATAGAAATGCATAAAATACCAAATTCTCACAGGAATTCTACTTTTTTTTAAGATTTTATTTATTTATTTGAAAGAGAGAGAGACAGAGATAGCAAGAGATAGCACGAGCAGGGAGGAGAGGGAGAAGCAGATTCTCCGCTGATAAGGGAGCCCGATGCGGGGCTCAATCCCAGGACCCTGGGATCATGACCTGAGCCAAAGGCAGACGTTTAACTGACTGAGCCACCCAGGTCTCCCAGGAATTCTACTTTTTTATGCTCTTAAACATGTCCTATCTTAATTCCTTACCTTCTCAGCATTATAAATTATTCACTCATTAAGGAAACACCTATTTTATCCCATACAGTTTTTGGAGTTCCTGTCTCTCGAACTCTTTAGAGTTGTCTTCTCAGCTTGCTGAGATTTCATATGATCAGAGGACAGTAGCTGGGGTCCAGTGACTCTCTGAGAGCCTAGACTTGACTTAGGAGTCGGGACTGGTTCCCCTTCTACCTCTCTGGCTCCTCTTCCTCAGTCTCTTTGGCTGGTTCCTTCGCATCTCCCCAAACTTGAAGGACTTCTTCTCCATCTGTATTATCTCCCTTAACCTCACCCATTCTTGTGTCTTAAATAACCCTAACCCTAACCCTGTATGCTGATGACTCCCAAATTTCTATCTTTAGCCTACTCTCTCCTCTGAATTCATTTATCCAGTTGCCTACTCAGCATCCCCACTTGGATGCCTCATAGGCATCTTAACATGTTCAAAACTGATTCTTTCTTCCCCACACAACCCAGTGTCTTCTAGTTTTCCCCCAGCCAAAAATCTTCGTGTTGTCTCTGACTCCACATTGACTCAGCAAATCTTGTTGGCCCTGCCCTCAAAATGTACCCTGAATTATCCTCTTTCATACTACTTACATCATTTCTATTCTAATCCAAGCTGTTATTTTCTCTCCCCTGCATTATTCTGCATTAGTGGCCTCTTAGTCTCCCTGTTTCCACCCAGGTCCAGACAAGCTACTCTCAACCTAGTGATTTATTAACATGTAGATCAGATTATCACCCTCCAGACTCCTATCTCACTCAAAGAAAAAGTCTTTTTGGTGACCTACAAGGCCCACCATAATTCTTTTTTTTTTTTTAATTTTATTATGTTATGTTAGTCACCATACAATACATCATTGGTTTTTGATGTGGTGATCTATGATCCATTGTTTTCGTATAACACCCAGTGCTCCATGCAGTATGTGCCCTCCTTAATACCTATCACCGGGCTAACCAATCCCCCCTCCCCCCTCCCCTCTAAAACCCTGTTTGTTTCTCAGAGTCCATAGTCTCTCATGGTTCATCTCTCCCTCCAATTCCCCCCCCCATTTTTCCCTTCCTTCTCCTAATGTCCTCCATGTTATTCCTTATGTTCCACAAATAAGTGAAACCATATGATAATTGACTTTCTCTGCTTGACTTATTTCACTTAGCATAATCTCCTCCAGTGCCATCCATGTTGATGTAAAAGTTGGGTATTCATCTTTTCTGATGGCTGAGTAATATTCCATTGTATATATGGACCACATCTTCTTTATCCATTCATCTGTTGAAGGGCATCTCGGCTCTTTCCACAGTTTGGCTATTGCGGACATTGCTGCTATGAACATTGGGGTGCATGTGGCCCTTCTTTTCACTACATCTGTGTCTTTGGGGTAAATACCCAGTAGTGCAATTACTGGGTCATAGGGTAGCTCTATTTTTAAATTTTTGAGGAACCTCCACACTGTTTTCCAAAGTGGCTGTACCAACTTGCATTCCCACCAACAGTGTAAGAGGGTTCCCCTTTCTCCACAACCTCTCCAACATTTGTTGTTTCTTTCCCTGTCCATTTTTGCCATTCTAACTGGTGTAAGGTGGTATCTCAGTGTGGTTTGGATTTGGATTTCCCTGATAGGCCCACCATAATTCTACCCCCCATATGTTGACTTCATCTTCTACTACTCTCCCCTTTCCTCTCTCTATACCAACTATATTGACTTTGTTGCTCTTTCTCCAGCTCATCCAGCTGACTCCAAGCTCAGGGCCTTTGTTCTTACTCTTTTCTCTGCCTGGGATGCACTTTTCCCAGATATCTGTATGGCCCGTTCTTCACTTCCTGCAAGTCTCTGGTCAAAATCACTTCAGCGAGGCCTTCCCTGCACACTTATTTATTTCTAAGTTTTTATTTAAATCCCATTTAGTTAACATACAATGCAATATTAGTTTCAGGTGTACAATATAGTGATTCAACACTTTTTTTTTTTTTTTTTTTTAAAGATTTTGTTTATTTATTTGACAGAGAGAGATACACAGCGAGAGAGAGAACACAAGCAGGGGGAGTGGGAGAGGGAGAAGCAGGCTTCCCGCAGAGCAGGGAGCCCGATGCGGGGCCCGATCCCAGGACTCCGGGATCATGACCTGAGCCGAAGGCAGACGCTTAACGACTGAGCCACCCAGGCGCCACCGTGATTCAACACTTTTAATCAAGACTCAGTGCTCATCACAAGTACACTCCTTAAATATCACCTATTTAACCCATCCCACCACCCACCTCCTTTCTGGTAACTGTCAGTTTGTTCTCTATAGTTAAGAGTCTGTTTCTTGGTTTACCTCTCTCTTTCTTTTTATCCCCCCTTTGCTCCTTTGTTTTGTTTCTTTTTTTTTTTTTAAGTTTTTATTTAAATTCTAGTTAGTTGACATACAGTGTAATATTAGTTTCAGGTGTACAATATAGTGGTTCAACACTTCCATACAACACCCTGTGCTCATCACAACAAGCCTGTACACTTATTTAAATTGCAGCCACCCCCTTCACACACACTCTTCCACCCTCCATCTCTGGTTGACTTTTGTCCTTGGTACTTATCCCCTCCTTATATTTATTTCACTTATTAATCTTGTTTATGTTCTCTCACCAGTAGAATATAAATTCCATGAGACCAGGAATTTTAACCTGTTTTGTTCACTGCCATATCCTCAGAATCTAAAATAGTGCTCAATACATATGTGTTGAATGTATGGGTAAAAGAATATAACTGGTATCTTATAAATTAATGAATTGAGCAAGTAGCCCACACAACTTAGATATGAATTGTGTCATTATCTACTTCTTTGCCTTTGCACAGATTTTGTAACCACCTACATGATAGAATGATTTTATTCCATTTTGTATTTCTTTAGCTCTTTTATAAGAAAACTGTAATTTTTTTAACTTTGCAGAGTTTTATGTTTTTTCATGGATCTTTTTTAATCATGTCTCATGGAAATACACAACTCTTACAGATTTTAATTTGAGATCTCTTAAGGCTTTCTTCAATAATTTGGTCACAACCCAGACCTGGATGAGAGTGGGAACAGTCAGGAGCTTGATTATAAAGGATCTTATATATGTAGTAAAGAGGTTATGTTTTATCCTGAAAGAAAATGGGAGCTATTGAAGGGTTGTAAACAGAGTGACATGGTCAGATTTGCATGTTAGGTAAGGTCATTCGGGAGGTGAACTGGAAAATGGATTTGACAAGATGAAGCCAGAAGCAGGAAGAACAGTTAGGAGTTTATGAAAATAGTCCAAATGAAAGGTGAAGAGAGCATGCACATTAGTTCCAAACTTTATATTTTTAGCTCCAACCTTTCTCTTGAACTCCAGGCCTATATATTCAACTGCCTATTTGAATCTCTACTCTGAGGCCTAATAGGCATCTCACGTTAACATATTCAAAATAGAGCATTTGGGGGGGGCACCTGGCTGGCTCAGTCAGTGGAGCATGTGACTCTTAATCTCAGGGCTGTGAGTTCAAGCACCACATTGGGTGGAGATTACTTAAATAAATAAAACTTTTTTAAAAAATAGAGTATTTGGGGGACGCCTGGGTGGCTCAGTTGGTTAAGCGACTGCCTTCGGCTCAGGTCATGATCCTGGAGTCCCGGGATCGAGTCCCGCATCAGGCTCCCTGCTCGGCAGGGAGTCTGCTTCTCCCTCTGACCCTCCTCCCTCTCATGCTCTCTGTCTCTCATTCTCTCTCTCTCAAATAAATAAATAAATAAAATCTTTAAAAAAATAAAAAAAATAAAAATAAAAAAATAGAGTATTTGGTTTCCCTTCTAATCAGTTCTTCTCTTAGTCTTCCCCACTTCAGTTAATAACACCTCGTATCAAGTTGTTCTCATCAAAATTAGGAGTCATTTTGATTTTTTTCTTACCAACACTTACCCCTGCAAACCTAGACACATCAGATCCTTTTCCAAATTCTTTTGGCTTATCTTCCAAAATACAGCCTGAACCCCTCCACTTTTCACCATTGATATCATTACTTACCACCCTAGCCCAAAGCTACTTCCATCTCTAGACCATTCTAGTGCTCTCTTAACTAACTGGTTCTCCCACTCTTACCTCCTCTCAACCTTCTGTAGTAGTCCATTTTCCAAATGGCAGCTGAAGTCATTATCTTAAAACATAATCCCCTGCTCTCAATTTCCAGTGTCTTTTACTCACACTCAAAATAAAACCAAAATTCTTGCCTACTGAACTGATCTACCTCATACCACTTTTCTCCTCGACCCCATTCTGTACTTTCTTTCCATGCTTTAAAACACATGAGGACCACTCCCACCTTTTCTTGAGCCATTCTGTCTAGAACTCTTTCCCTAGCTCTTTACATGCGAATTCCTTTTTATCATTCAAGTGTCAAGGTCTCCTGGGTGTCTCAGTCAGTTGAGCATTTGCCTTCAGCTCAAGTCATGATCTCGGGGTCCTGGAACTGAGCCCCACATTAAGCTCCCTGCTCAGCGGGAAGTCTGCTTGGCCCTCTGCCTCTGCCGTCCCCCACCCCCCGCTCATGCTCTCTCTGTCTCTCTAATAAGTAAAATAAAATAAAATAAAATAAAATCTTTTAAAAGAAATGCTTATCATTGTAGTGTCAGTTCAAATGCGGCTTCATTAGAAAGGACTTAGCTGACTTGACAAGCTAAGGCATCCCTCCCCGTGAAAGATTCTCTTTATTAAACCGTGCTGTTTTGTTTTCTTTTTGCAGTGACCACAAACCAAAGGTATCTTTACCATTCTGTTGTTTATTATTTGTATCTCCCCCTGGAATGGAAGCTCGGTGAAAGCATGGGTTTTATCTGTCTGCATCCACAAATATACTACAGTATCTACAGAGCCATAGTAGTTGTCTGGCACATAGTAGATGCTCAGTAAATCTATTCAATGGTGGATAACAGAATGGACCTCAAGTAAAACTGCAACCTTGGAGAGAGGGAGGATAAAGACTTTAAAGAGCTGGGCGAGGCTATGAGTTCCACAAAGGCAGTGTTCACTGGCAACTCCCAAGCACTGGGCCTTCTTGACCCATAGATGAGTAAATATTCCATGAACAAATAAAATGGGTGAGTTTCAGTGACCCCTTGGGTCAGGAAAATAAGATAAGGAGGAATTAAAGATGACCTCAGATTTCTGGCTTGGGCTATCCAGGTGTGAGAAATAGAGCTGGAATTGTCCGTCTATTTCAAATCTGCATCTTCTTTCTGTGCACTGCCCAGATGGCTGATTCTGACCCTGGAGAAAGAAACTATGACAACATGCTGAAAATGCTGTCAGACCTGAATAAAGACTTGGAAAAGCTACTGGAAGAGATGGAGAAAATCTCAGGTAGGGTGTTTTCCCCCTTATTTCCAGTAGCTCAAATTCTTCCTACACTTCAGAGCTCAAATCAACTGCATTAACAAGGCCTTCCTTGACCACAAGGAACTGTCCTGTCTACCTCCAGCACCCCTACCTCATCTGTCCAATCTCAATTCCTTCCCTAATGCTCTGTTCAAAGCCTCACTTGCCTCCCCAAGCAGTCAGCCTCTCTTTCTTCTCTGTTCCCTCCCCAGTACTTGGTATATACCATTATCAGCATTTGCCAGATTATAGTTATAAAATTAAAATGTGTTTTAATTTACATATTTAAATTATAATTAGACATCAACTTCTATACCATGTAACTACTATACCACAAAACTGGACACTACCACTAAATATTGCCTTGAAGTGTTTTCTGATTACTTTATGTGTGTTTGTATTTCTGCAACTGGATTCTTATCTTCCTAAGGGCAGAAATAGTGATTTCTTTTTTGTAACTGGGCACAGTACCAGACCCAAGCTCAAATCTCAGCAAATGACAAACAATATTAATATAACACCTGTGAACAGAATTGGAACTTTCTTTCTATGAGTTGTTTAAAGAATTCAGAGTAATAGTGCTAAGACTGATGAGGTGCTGAAATGGGAGGTACAGTTAGTTCAGTGGAATAAAGCAGCAATGGAGTTGAACAAATTTCTCCATTTTGGGAAAAGAATGTTAGTCTGTTATTCAACGTGTTTCCATTAAGTGATAAACAGCCATGGTAGTGATACCATTATAATTTCTTTATTTTTTTAAGATTTTATTTTTAAGTAATCTCACAACCAATGTGAGGCATAGATCAAGAGTCACATGTTCCACCGACTGAGCCAGCCAGGCGCCCCCCCATTATAATTTCTTTAATTTGTTCTAATTCAGAATATGTATAATTCTTTAATTTGTAAGCCTAAGTTATATTAGAGAAAATACTAATATAAAACAAATTTTAGAAAGCATGCATACTCTACTCAAATGAGAAACAAACTATTTTTAAGGACATTATTAGTTTGCAAATTATCTCCATTTATTACAACAGGCTTTGGAAAATTTCTACTTAGAAATGTTTGCATTTTTTTGTCTGTGTACTTGAAAGTTTTTTATATTTTTAAACCACCTTTTTAAAAAAGTTCTATAATTCGGGCATCTGGGTGGCTCAGTTGGTTAAGTGCCTGCCTTCAGCTCAGGTTGTGATCCTGGGGTTCTGGCATTGATCCCTGATCCCGCATCACATCGGGCTCCCTGCTCAGTGGGGAGTCTGCTTCTCCCTCTGCCCCTCCCCCAGCTCATGCTCTCTCTAGCATGCGCTCTCTCTCTTAAATAAATAAATAAAATCTTCTTTTAAAAAAAGTTCTATAGGGGCGCCTGGGTGGCTCAGTCGTTAAGCGTCTGCCTTCAGCTCAGGTCATGATCCCAGGGTCCTGGGATCGAGCCCCGCATCGGGCTCCCTGCTCAGCAAGAAGCCTGCTTCTCCCTTTCCCACTCCCCCTGCTTGTGTTCCCTCTCTCGCTGTCTCTTTCTCTGTCAAATAAATAAAGAAAGTATTTTTAAAAAATAAATAAAGTTCTATAATACATTTTCTACCAAAAGTTATATAATTCCTTCAATCTAATAAAATATTCTCCTATCTAACAACATTCACTTAGCACCTACTATGTGCTATTCTAGGATTAAGTTTGAATAGAGAGGGGCACCTGGGTGGCTCGGTCGGTTAAGCATCTGCCTTCGGCTCAGGTCAGGATCCCGGGGTCCTGGGATGGAGTCCTGCATCGGGCTCCCTGCTCAGTGGGGAGTCTGCTTCTCCCTCTCCTTCTGCCCCTCCCCTGTTTATACTCTCTTTCTCAAATAAATAAATAAAATCTGAAAGAAAGAGAAAGAAAGAAAGAATGAATGAAAGAAAGAAGAAAAAGAAAGAAAGAAAGAGAAAAAAAGAAAAAGAAAGAAAGAAAGGAAAGAAAGAAAGAAAGAAAGAAAGAAAGAAAGAAAGAAAGAAAGAAAAGAAAGAAAGAAAGAAGAAAGAAAGAAAGAAAGAAAGAAAGAAAGAAAGAAAGAAAAAGGGGGATACCTGGATGGCTCGATCGTTTGAGTGTCTGCCTTCGGATCGGGTCATGATCCCAGGGTCCTGGGATCGAGCCCCGCATCGGGCTCCTTGCTCAGCAGGGAGCTGCTTCTCCCTCTCCCTCTGCCTGCTGCTCCCCTTGCTTGTGCTCTCTCTCTGGCAAATAAATAAATAAAATCTTTTAAAAAAAATGCAGCATCTCAGGTCACGGGTGACCTGCCTTTAAAAAAAGAAAAGAAAAGAAAAGAAAGTTGAATAGAGATGTCAAATAGAGATGCTCCTTCATTAGAAGAAGTGGGTAGGGGGCCAGAAACAGACATCAAGATGATTAATTATAATTTAAATATGTAAATTAAAACACATTTTAATTTTATATTAAAACTATAATCTGGTAAATGCTGATAATGGTATATACCAAGTACTGGGGAGGGAACAGAGAAGAAAGAGGCTGACTGCTTGGGGAGGCAAGTGAGGCTTTGAACAGAGCATTAGGGAAGGAATTGAGATTGGACAGATGAGGTAGGAGTGCTGGAGGTAGACAGGAAGGGAAACCCTGTAGAAGAAATAGCCAAGGCTGTATGCCAGGGAAGGAAAGCCAGGCATAGTCAGGGAACGAGATTAGTGCATGGGAATCGCAAGATCACAGGCCAAAGAAAGAAGAGGCTGAAAAGGTGAGAAGGTTCTCAGTGCCAAGCTAAGGAGTTTGACCTTTCTTATTTAGGTAAGAGGAAGCCATTTGGGATTTCAAGGAAGAAACTTGTGTTTTAGAAAGATACCCCTGGGGGTGCCTGGGTGGCACAGTCAGTTAAAGCTTCTGACTCTTGGTTTCAGCTCAGGTCTGATCTCAGGGTCGTGGGACTGAGCCCCATGTTGGGCTCCTCACTCAGTGAGGAGTCTGCTTGAGTTTCTCTCTCGCCTTCTGCCCCGCTTGCTCTCTCTCTTTCTCTCTTTCAAATAAATAAATCTTAAAAAGGGGGGGCACCTGGGTGGCTCAGTCATTAAGCGTCTGCCTTCGGCTCATGTCATGATCCCAGTGTCCTGGGATCAAGCCCCACACTGGGCTCCCTGCTCAGCGGTAAGCCTGCTTCTCCCTCTCCTACTCCCCCTGCTTGTGTTCCTGCTCTCGCTGTGTCTCTCTCTGTCAAATAAATAAATAAAATCCTTTAAAAAAATAAAATAAAAATGTAAAAAAAGAAAGAAAGATACCTCTGATAACCAAGGAGGGATGGTTTGGAGAGGGAAGACTAGAGGAAAGATCCTTTAGGAAGCTTTGCAAAACTAAAAGTTATAAAGGGGGACCCCCTGGGTGGTTCAGTCGGTTAAGCGACCAACTCTTGATTTCGGCTCAGGTCATGATCTCAGGGTCCTGTGAGATCAATCCCCACATCACATGGAGCCTGCCTAAGATTCTCTCTCTCTCAAAAATAAATAAAAGCTGAAATAACAGAAAAAATAAAATCAACAAAATTCAGTCACCCAGAATTAACTGTTAACATTGGTGAACCTTATGGCAAGTCTCTGTCTATGCAAAAATAGAATGATGGATCAATGGTTGATGCATGGAGGAATCTTTTTTTTTTTTTGAAAGATATGCTTTCATTAAAAGGGAATCATACTATGTAAGCTACTTTTTAAAATAGAGTATTCCCCTTAATTTTACTGAAGAATTTAAATTGAAGTGAAACTGAAGAAATTCACTTTATTTTTTTTTTTAAGATTTTATTTATTTATTTGAGAGAGAGAGATAGTGAGAGAGCACAAGCAGGTGGGAGGGGCAGAGGGAGAATCGGACTCCCCACTGAGCAGGGAGCCCAATGCAGGACTCAATCCCAGGACTTCTTCACTTTATTTTATTTATTTATTTTTTTTTTAGGACGTCTTCACTTTAAACAAATATTTCTTCACCATGAAAAACACGTTAGCTTCTATAAGATTGTTCCAAAATTAAGTCTGTGGGAAAATATTAAGAAAACTCATGTTATTTCTTCAGCTATTTCATTTATTTTGTTCAGGATCTAATAGTACTAACCAATAACATTTATTCAGTACTTATTAAATGCTAGATGCTTGTCAAAGCACTTTACATTAAGTAGTTCATTTAATCCTCACAACACTTGTATGAGATATAAGGACTCTTACTATCCCTATTTTACAGATGAAGAAACTGATGCACAACTGCCATTCATTATACTAGTATTTGTTCATTATCAACTACAAATGACATTTATAATAATATTTACAACACTTAACATTCTGTTCTCTAATCATAAATCCTACAGTTGTTGAGATTTACACATTCTGTATTCAAATAGTTCAAATATTTTTTTTTTTTAAGATTTTATTTATTTATTTGTTAGAGAGAGCGTGGGCGAGAGAGAGTGAGCGAGAGTACAAGCAGGGGTAGCTGCAGGCAGAGGGAGAAGCAGGCTCCCTGCTGAGCAAGGAGCCCGATGCGGGACTCGATCCCAGAGCACTGGGATCATGACCTGAGCTGAAGGCAGCCGCTTAACTGACTGAGCCACCCAGGCGTCCCAAAATAGTTCAAATATTTAAACCTAGAAACTATAGCTATGGATATCATGTTCCTGAATTTGTAAAGGCAGGAGCACCTGGATGGCTCAGATAGAGTGTGTGACTCTTGATCTTGGGGTTGTAGGTTCAAGCCCCACATTGGGTGTGGAATTACTTAAAAATAAAATTTAAAAAAAATATGTTTACGTTTATAACTGAATGGTAATTTGGTTAGGTGATTATTTTCTTTACAACTTAGAAGATGTTTTCAGCATTTAGTGGCTCTGTAGAATAGTGTGAGGCCTGCCCATGTGTTTCCTCTTGAAAGTGACTTACTTTTTCTGCCTCTAAGATGCTTTACTCTGGAAGTTCTATACTTCACCAGCATAAGATTGGTGTTAATATTTTCTAACACTTTTTCTGGGATACATTAGACCTCAAGATCTGTAGACTTTAGTATGTTTTGGGGGGTTTTTTGTTTTTGTTTTTGTTTTTGAGAGCAAGAGCACACACACAAATGGGAGTAGGGGGCAGAGGGAGAGAGAGAGAGAGAATCTTAAGCAGGCTCCATGCCCAGCACAGGGCTAGATGCAGGGCTCGATTCCACAACCCTGAGATCATGACCTGAGCTGAAATCAAGAGTTGGACGCTTAACTGACTGAGCCACTCAGGCGCCCCTTTAGTATTTTTTATAAGAACTTTTTCATTTATCATATCTTGGGATACTTTTTGTGCTATTTCTTTGGTTTACTTCTTCAGAAATTCCAATTATCCATATTGTACATCTCTTTTTGTGTTATCTTCTGTATCATCATCTCTGTAATCTGTCTTACTACTCTGTTATTTTCCATTTTATTTTCTGTTGGTTCCTCAAGACTGTTCCTCTAGTCCCTGACTGTGCTATTGTAGAACAAATTGTTTGTCCATTTTCAATCTCAGCTGTAGAAAACTGATTTTATCATACCCCTCAGTTCATGATACATTATGATCATTGGCCCATGAAGGACCTCTCTAGATTATTTTTTTATTCCCTTATCCCCATGGCCCATTCCCTTTCCTCTCTCCCATAGACAACAATTCTAATATATACTTTTTTGTGTGTATGTTCTTGTGAAATGTATATTGCTATTTTATAAATTTATTTTAAATTTCTATAAATAGTGTTATATGTCTCGTGCTATTTGTTTTTTTTAATTCAGAACTATGTATGTCAGCTGTTTCCAAGATGCTATGTGTACATCCAATCTATTGCTTTTAAATGCTGGAAAGTATGCATATACAGTAGTGTACATCATTCATAACCAGAATTGGCTAAGCCACATGGGTGATAACATGGAAGTTAAAGTTCAACCCATCTGTAGGACCTGTGGATGAAGACAAATTCTCAGAGAAGGGCATTTGGGCCAGGAAAGCAGTTCAATATGTATTTATTTTTCCATATTTGAACTCAATTGGATTTCTGGGCTTTTTCCTCCTGTCTTCCCTAATTTTTTAACTATTGTTCTATTAAACCTTTGCATTGAATGCTTTGTTCATTCACTTTTATTCCTTTTTAAGTCATGAAAACATTTGGGGCAGTGATTTATCTCTAGATATTTTTACTGCAACCCATAAGAATTGATAAATCGTGTTCTTGTTTTTTATTGTTAAGTCACCTTTATTTAGGTATAATTTACAAACAATAAAATAAACACATTTTAAGTGTGCAGTTCACTGAGTTTTGCCAAATGTATACACCAGTGTAACCAACACAACTGTCAAAATACAGAATATTTCTATCACTCCAAAAGTTTTTCTTCTGCCCCTCCCCAGTCAATTCCCACTCCTCCTTCCCCAGCACCAGGCAACAACCGATATAATTGTCTAGAGTTTCATATAAATGGACTCATACAGTATATATTCCTGTGTCCAGCTTCTTTTGCTCAGCAGGTCCAATCAGCTTAATATCATTAATGTAATGGACCAGCTTGATGTCCTGTGGAAAGAACAGCATTAAAGGTCCCTGCCCACTGAATTATGACGTGGAGCTGGAGAGTTGATATACCTGAGTTGGGATAGTGAAGATGTGTTGTAAACCTTGTCAGCAGAAAACAAACTGCTTCTGGTGGTCTTTACCAATAAGTATAGAGAAAAAGCATTTGCCAGATCAATAGCTGCGTATCAGCTATCAGGGGATGCGTTAATTTGCTCAAGCAGCAAAACCTCATCTAGAATCGCAGCTACGACTGGAGCCACCATCTGACTGAGTTCACAGTAATCCCCCGTCGTTCTCTAAGATCTGACTTCTGTACAGGCTCAACAAACAGACTGAATGGGAATGTGGAGAGAATGACCCTCTGCATCTTTCAAATCCTTACTGGTGGCACCAATCTCTACCATCCCCGCAGGAATGCAGTGTTGCTTTTGCTTTACTGCTTTCATAGGTAGAGGCAGTTCTAGTGGTTTCCACTTGGCCTTCCCTACCTTAATAACCCTCACTCCATAGATCGGGGAATAAATATGGGGTTCTCCCAGTTGCCGAGTGATCTATTTCAATTATGCATACTGGAACTGAGAAAATTTTCACAAAGTGTGTTCAGAGACCCATTGAGCCCAGTGAGACAGACATTAGCTAGACCTCCATTGACAACCCGACCTCCTTAAGCCCCTATTCTGACTGGTAGATCACTCTACTGACTGGTAGTGCTTTCTGGGTCTCCAAGAATTAGTATCAATTCAGAGCCAGTGTCCAGTAATCCCCAAAAAGTCTGATTATTTCCCTTTTCCCAGTGTACAGCCCTGCAGCAGTATTGTTATGAGGTCCCTGTTCCTAAAGCTGTTGGTCACGGAAGGAAGAAAAATAACTAAAAAATAATTACTTTCGATGAATATTAAGATGGAATAGTTTACATGGTAATATCAGATAGCCAAAAAGGGAACCCAATTTAAAATACGGAGCTAAGGGGCGCCTGGGTGGCTCAGTCATTAAGCGTCTGCCTTTGGCTCAGGTCATGATCCCAGGGTCCTGAGATCAAGCCCCGCATCGGGCTCCCTGCTCAGCGGCGAGCCTGCTTCTCCCTCTCCCACTCCCCCTGCTTGTGTTCCCTCTCTCGCTGTGTCTCTCTCTGTCAAAATAAATAAATAAAATCTTTTTTAAAAAAAACTATTTCTTTATAAAAATAAAAAAAAATAAAATAAAACAAGGAACCAAGAAAGGCACCCTAGAGTAAATGACTTCTCAGCTAAGACTAAAATATGGGCATGAGTTAAAAAGGAGCAGGTTTGGAAGGAGATGGGGGAAAGTGAGTTCAGTTATGGACATGCTGAGTTGAAGTATCCATTTTACACAAAGGTGGAGATATTCTACACACTGTCAAAAATATAATCATAGAGCTCAATGTAAATTGGTACAGCCATATGTGGAAAATAGTATGGAGGGTACCTGGGTGGCTCAGTTGGTTAAGCGACTGCCTTCAGCTCAGGTCATGATCCTGGAGTCCTGGGATCGAGTCCCACATCGGGCTGCCCGCTCGGCGGGGAGTCTGCTTCTCCCTCTGACCCTCCTCCCTCTCATGCTCTCTCTGTCTCATTCTTTCTCTCTTAAATAAATAAATAAAATCTTTAAAAAAGTATGGAGGTTCCTCAAAAAATAAAAATAGAATTACCATATGATCAACAATCCCATTTCTAGGTATGTATCCAGGAAATGAAGGGGATGAAATCAGTATCTCAAAGAGATATCTGCACTCCCATGTTCACTGTAGCTTTATTCACAATAGCCAAGATATGGAAACAACCTAGGTGTCTATCAGTGGATAAACAGATAAAGAGAATGTGGTATATTTATGCAGTGAAATATTGTTCAGCCTTAAAAAAGAGGAAATCCTGCCATTTGTGACAACATAGATGAATCTGAAGGACATTTTGCTAAGTGAAATAAGCTAGGCACGGAAAGACAAATACTGTATGATACCACTTATATGTGGAATCTAAAAAACTCAAACTCATAGAAGCAAAGAGTGAAATGATGGTTGCCAGGGCTAAGGAGGGGGGAAATGGGAAGATGTTAGCCAAAGAATACGAAGTTTCAGTTATGCAAGGTAGAATGAGTTTTGAATGTCTAATGTACAGCATGGTGACTATAGTTAACATTGTATTGTATACTTAAAATTTACCAAGTATATAGATCTTAAGTGTTCTCAACACAAAATAATAACTGTGAGGTGATGGAGATGTTAATTAGCTTGTCTGTTGTAATCATTTCACCATGCACACATCTATCAAAACATCACATTGTAAACTGTAAATACAATTTCTGTCTCTCAATTTTACTTCAAAAAACCTGGAAAAATATAATCCCAGAGCTCAAAGAAAGATCAAGACTTGGTGGCAGAGTTAAAGCACCATTCATTCATTCATTCAACAAGTACCTCCTGAATGAACACATGCCAAGCCTTGTACGTAAGTTGCCTATAGTCAATGGGGAAATAAATGTATAAACATATAAATACAGTATACTATATTAATTGCTATAATAAAGGGATAGTAAAGCTCCAGTGGGATTTAGAATGGATGGCTGAAATCTGTCTGGTAAATTACGGAAATTTTTAAGAGGAGGCATGGAGCATTTCTCTGAAACAGGAGTTGTTAGTTTCCCATATAGACAGGTGATGGGCAAGGCCTTTGGACAGAAAGAACAATTTGTGCCAAGGAACAAAAGTGTAAGAAAGTTGGTTGGGGGGCACCTGAGTGGCTCAGTCAGTTAAGCGTCCAACTCTTGATTTTGGCTCATGATCTCAGGGTGGTGAGATCAAGCTCTGCATCGGGCTCTCTGCTGAGCGTGAAGCCGACTTAAGATTCTCTTTCTCCTCTGCCCCTCCTCTGCTCGAACACGCTCTCTCTCAAAAAAAAAAAAAAAAGTTGGTTGGATTTAAGTTTCAACTACTGAAGAATAAACTACAAGTGGAAGTGGTAGAGAATAAATCTCAGTAAATCATTTGGGGTCAGACCATGAAAGACTTTGTGTACCCCACTAAGAAGTCATTCTGTAGTTAACAGAGAAATACTGAAGAAAGCTAAGTGGGGAATGACATAAAGAGATATATGTTTTAGAAAGATTATATAGCAGTGTGGAGGAGATTAGAAGCTACCTCAGCGATGACCTCACAGATAAATACCAAATACAGCGTTGGTGGTATAGTGGTGAGCACAGCTGCCTTCCAAATACATGAAATGATAAGCCACTGTGAGCAAAAGTCCACAGAAACAAGAGTCAACATATTTAGATCTCCACAGACTGTAGATGATGTCAGATGCAGAGTGTAAATAGCTATGTATAAAAGGGCTGAAGAGGTAATGGATGCCAGTACAAAGATGAGCATAAAAGAAACTCGAGAATAGACAGATTGAAAAAAAACAACAACAACAAATGGAGCCTCTCAAAGGGAAAAGTATTGTAAGATAAAAAAAGAAATCAAAAGGGATCTGGGTGGCTCAGTCAGTTAAGTGTCTGCCTTCGGCTAAGGTCATGATCCCAGGGTCCTGGGATCGAGTCCCACATCAGGCTCCTTGCTCAGCGGAGAGCCTGCTTCTCTCTGCCCCTCCCCCCATTCATTCTCTCTCTTTCTCTCTCTCTGACAAATAAATAAATAAAATCTTTAAAAAAAGAAAGAAAGAAAGAGAAAGAAAGAAAGAAAGAAAGAAATCAACAGCAGTTGAAGAGATAATCAATTGGAGAATCATGCATCAAAAAGAGATAAAGAAAGTGAAAGTATGAAGAAATGAAGAGACAATGGAACAATAACAATATTTAATAATTTAATATTTAATATTTAATAATATAATGTCTCAAGTTTTCCAGAATGGATGAAAAGTGAACTCACAGATCCAAGAAACAAAACACATCCTAAGGAAAATTAAATGATATCTATACCTAGACACATAATAGCAAAACTTCAGAACACCAAAGACAAAGAGAAAAACTACAGGAATGCAGAGAAAGAAAACTAAAAGGAGTGACAACTGGAGTGGACTTTTTCAGCAATAATCATGAGAACCACAAGTTAGTGGAAT
The DNA here is from genome assembly GCF_964656455.1 of Halichoerus grypus. NCBI lineage: Eukaryota > Metazoa > Chordata > Mammalia > Carnivora > Phocidae > Halichoerus > Halichoerus grypus. The sequence continues at coordinate 178,925,835 of NC_135717.1, read as the reverse complement.
AATATCTAAATGTCATAAAAACACTATTCACCCAGAATTACGCATCCAGCAAAATTATCTTTCAGTAATGAGGGAAAAATAGGGCGCCTGTGTGGCTCAGTCAGTTAAGTGTCTGCCTTCAGCTTAGGTCATGATCCCAGGGTCCTGGTATCGAGTCCCGCATCGGGCTCCCTGCTCATCAGGGAGCCTGCTTCTCTCTCTGCCCCTCCCCCCCATTCATTCTCTCTCTCAAAAATAAATAAACTTTTTAAAATCATAATAATGAGGGGAAAATAAAGACATTTGCAAATGAACAAAAACTGACAATATTTGTCACAAAGAGACCTGCTTTAAAGGAACTACTAAAATTTTACTTAAGTAAGGGGAATATGATCTCAGAAGGAAGGTCTGAAATGCACAAGGCAATGGAAAACAAATAAAATGTTATACATGTAGGTAAATCCTGAATAGTTCATGAAGTACATTTTCTCCCTTCCACATTACTTCCTGTGACAATGTGGCTAAATTTTCTGCCACCACATAGCAAGTATCCCTTCTCCTCCAGCTTCCAATAAGAGTTTCCTCATTTCTCTGTAAATACTTACTATTGGCCGACTTTTCAAACTCCCAAATCCTATGAACAGTGTGTTCAAGGCATTTTAAACTTGCACTAATACTTTCCTCAAAGCCCTTACAGTTTTTCCAGCTTCCGTCCACCGAAACATTCCAAAGTCACTCCTACATTTTAGGGCTTTGTTACAGAAGCATCGTGCTCCAAATTAACCCAAATTTCACGACTTAAAAGAAGAAACACTATCACACAGTTTCTGAAGATCAGGAATCTGGGAATGGCTTAGCTGGGTGGTTCTGGGTATATTTTTTATGGGTTTGTTCTCAAACTGTTGGCCATTGTTTCAATCTCTGGATATTTGACCAGAGGCTGGAGAATCTCCTTCCAAGCTCATGTAGCTGTTGGCAGGAGGCTTTCTATGTGGTCTCACCATAGGGCTGGTCATGACATAACTTCCCCTAGATCAATTATATATAATATAATAAATAGAGTATAATACTATATATATATAGGTATATATATCTGCCCAAGACAGAAGATACAGTCTTTTATTAGCTAATGTTAGAAGTGACATACCATTATTTCTGCCATATTTTACTCATCACACAGACCTATGCTAGTACAATGTGAGAGAAAACTACATAAGGATGTGATTACCAGAAGACAGGGACTACTGGGGTCAACTTGGAGGCTGGATACCACATTTATGAAGAGAATCTAAAACATATATTATTGGAGGTGGCACCTGGGTGGCTCAATCGTTAAGCATCTGCCCTCAGCTCAGGTCATGATCCCAGGGTCCTGGGATGGAGCCCCGCATCGGGCTCCCTGCTCTGTGGGAAGCCCGCTTCTCCCTCTCCCAGTCCCCCTGCTTGTGTTCTCTCTCTCGCTGTGTATCTCTCTCTGTCAAATAAATAAACAAAATCTTTAAAAATAAAATAAAACATATATTATTGGAAATAATAAAGCTTAGCAAGGTGGCTGCAGATCAGTATACAAAGTTAATTGCATTTTTACCTACCAGCAACAAAGAATTAGAGCACATTTTTTTAAAGGCATTTACAACAGTAACACACACACACACACACACACAGGCGTGTGCACACACACATCTATGAATTCCCCTGGAAGAAATTTAACAAGAAATGTACAAGGCCTATATGCAGAAAATTCTAAAACTTGACTAACAGATACTAAAGATCAAATAATGGAGCTATAGCAACATTCATGAATAGAAAGACTTAGAGCAACCAATGTGTCTATTCTCCCCAAATTTCATCCTAGGCTTTAAAGTAGTTTTAGTGAAAATCCTAATAGGGTTTTTCATGGAACTTGACAAGTTTATTCTAAACATTTATGAGAGACTTAAGGGCCAAAAATAGCTAAGATATTTCTGAGGAAGACAAGGACAGGGAATTTACCCTAACATTAGCAAGATTTATTATAAAACTGTATAGTTAAGACAGTGTCATTTGACAAGCAACAGAATACAACAGAGAGCCCAGAAACAGACACACACACACACACTCACACACATACACACAGACATGCACACACGACACACTCTCATAAACACACACATACACATTCACAAATACACACATAACACACTCTCATACACACACACAAATACACAAGAATTTTTATTTATTTATTTATTTGACAGAGAGCAAGCGCACGCACGAGCAGCAGAGGGAGAGGGAGAAGCAGACTCCCCGCAGAGCAGGAAGCCCGATGCAGGACTCGATCCCAGGACCCTGGGATCATGACCTGAGCCGAAGTCAGGCTCTTAACCGACTGAGCCACCCCAGCATCCCAACTTTTTATGCGTTTTGAGAAAGCTTGTGTCTTAAGCTTCTTGACATCTTCCTTGCCTAGAACAGTGCTAACAGTGAAATAGGTATTGGAATATGATTGTTTCCCTTGGTACCTCCTTGCATGGCACAGTGAGGACATTTTTTTTTTTCAATTTGGGATTGATAATAGATAATAGATAATCCCCTCTCTACTATAGTGGGTCCTTCATTTGTTGTTTTCTAATGATTTGGGTTTTGTTGATTTGTTTTTCTTAATTGTTCTCTGGCAGAGAGTTTGGCTTACTTCTCAGTTCACAGTGTGTTATCATCACTGATCCATATAACAATCTTCACTTATTTGTTTCCATTCTTTTATTTCCTTTTTTTTTTTTGCTTATTCCCTTTCTGTGTATTTTTGTAAATTTTGTACTTTTGTTTTTATGCATGTATTTTTAAGTTATGTAAACTATATTGCATTATATCTCCAACCTATACCTTCCTTTTTATTTTTTTAAAGATTTCATTTAGGGGCGCCTGGGTGGCTCAGTTGGTTAAGCGACTGCCTTCGGCTCAGGTCATGATCCTGGAGTCCCGGGATCGAGTCCCACACCGGGCTCCCTGCTCTATGTCTAGCTTTCTGAGAGAGAGCACTAGAGGGGAGAGGGCCAGAGAGAGAAGCAGGCTCCCTGCCAAACAGGGAGCTCTATGTGGGACTCGATCCCGGGACTCCAGGATCATGACCCGAGCTGAAGGCAGTCGCCCAACCAACTGAGCCACCCAGGCACTCCTGTACCTTCCTTTTTAAACTCAACTGTACTATGAGGATCTATTTGAGTAGAGTTCCAGACTTTCTTCATATGCTTGTTAGCCTTTTGGATTTCTTCCTGTGGACCATAAAAAGCAGTGTACTGTAAGTAGTTAAAAATATGGACACTGGTGGGGTGCCTTCCTGGCTCAGTCAGTAGAGTATATGACTCTTGATTTTGGGGTCACGAGTTCAAGCCCCAGGTAGTGCATAGAGCTTACTTAAAAATAAATAACCAGGGGCTCCTGGATGGCTCAGTCAGTTAAGTGTACAACTCTTAGTATTGGCTCAGGTCGTGGTCTCGCAGTCGTGGGACTGAGCCCCACATTGTGCTCAGCAGAGAGTCTACTTCAAATTCGCTCTCCCTCTCCCTCCCACTCTCTCACTCTGTCTTTCTCAAATAAATAAATAAAATCTCTTAAATAAATAAATAACCTGAATGTGAAGGGTAGAACTATAAAGTTATTGGAATAAAATGTAAAAAATAATTAAAAAAAAAACCCATGGACACAGGAGCTTGATTACTTGGGTAAAATCCTACCTGTGCCACTTATTAGCTGTGTGACCTCAGCAGCTACTTAACCTCTCTGCCCCTCTGTTTCTACTTCTGAAAAATGAAGATAATTATAATACCTACATCTTAAATTTAAATTTTAAAAAATTAAGTGAAATTCACACACCATGTAATCATTTTAAAGTATACATTCAGTGGCATTTAATACATTCACAATGTTGTACAGACACCAACTCTATCTAGTTCAAAATATGTGCATCATTTAAAAAAGGCACTTTGTACCCCTAAGCAGTCACCCCCATATGCCTCTATCCCCAGCCCCTGGCAACCACCAATCTGTTTTCAGTCTCTATGGATTTACCCATTCTGGGTATTTGGTATAAATGAATCATATAATATGTAAATGCAGTTTGTCTCTGGCTTCTTTTCCTTAGCATAATATTTTCAAGGTTCATCCATACTATAGAATATATTAGTATTTTATTCCTTCCTATGGCTGAATAATTATCCCATTGCATGGATATATCATATTTTATTTATTCGTTCATCTTTTGATGGGTATTTGGATTGTGTCCACCTTTTAGCTATTGTGAATAGTGCTACTATGAACATGTGTATACAAGTATTTGTTTGAGAACCTGCTCTCTGTTGTTTGGAATATTACCTAGAAGTGGAATTGCTGGGTCATATGGTAATTCTATGTCTAGCTTTCTGAGGAATGTCAAACTGTTTTACACAATGATGCACCATCTTACATCCCCACCAGCATTGCATGCACAAGGGCTCCAATTTCTCCACATCCTCACCAACACTTGTTGTTTTCCGGGGTTTTTTTTAATTATTGGATTTTCTGTCTTATTAATTAGAAGTACTTTCTTGTATATTATAGGTATTAACCCATTATCATCTTTAAGCATTATAAATTTCTTCTATCATTTGTATGAAAACTTTGTCCATGTTGTCCTTAGATGAAAAAAATTTTTTGATAGAAAGACTCACCAATGTTTTACCTTATGGTTTGTGGTTTTTAAGAAGTCCCAAGATCACAGATATTCTGCTAAATTTTGACCCACAGATATTATTTTCTCTTTCATATTTATATCTTTAATTCATCTCTAGTAACTGTCTTTTCTCATTGATTTTTGGTTTTACTTTTATCATATACTAAATTTCCATATATACTTAGGTCTATCTCTGAGCTTACTATTTTTCTTCCATTGGTCTATTTGTCTATACCACACTATTTTTTTAAAAGATTTTATTTATTCATTTGACAGAGAACAAGCACAAGCAGGGGGAGCGGCAGCCAGAGAGAGAGGGAGAAGCAGACTCCCTGCTGAGCAAGGAGCCCAATGTGGGGCTCAATCCCAGGGCCCCAGGATCATGACCTGAGCCGAAGGGAGACACTTAACCAACTGTGCCCCCCAGGTGCCCCTATACCACACTATTTTTTAAAATATGACCTTATAGGGGAGCACCTGGGTAGTTCAGTCAGTAAAACATCTGCCTTCGGCTCAGATCATGATCTTGGGGTCCTGGGATCGAGTTCTGCTTCGGGCTCCCTGCTTGGTGGGGAGTCTGCTTCTCCCTCTCTCTCTGCCCCTCCTCCTGCTTGTGTGCTCTCTCTCTCTCAAATAAATAAACAAAAATCTTTAAAAATATATATATATGACTTTATAGGAGGTCTTGATATCTGATAAGGCATATTTCCCCCCTTCTAGCTTTTATTTTTTAAGATTGACTTAGCTATTGGATCTTTATTTGTTCATATACATTTTTATAATTTACAAATACTGATAGTTTGGGGTTTTTTTGTTTGTTTTAGAGAGAGATCTCTAAGTAAGGGGGAGGGGCAGAGGGAGAAGGAGAGGGAGAGAGAATCTCAAGCAGACTCCCTGCCTGAGTGCGGATCCTCAGGGGGGCTTGATCTCACAACCCTGAGATCATGACCTGAGCTGAAATCAAGAGTCAGCCGTTTAACTGACTAAGCCACCCAGGCATCCTCAAACACTGATAGTTTTATCTCTTACCTTCCAATCCTTACACCTCTTACTTCTTTTCAAATTCTTTATTCCATTTACCAGCATCTCCTATACCAGTAACATTGTTAGAGGTATCCTTGCTTGATCCCAATTTTAAAGGGAGTATATACATAGTTTCTCCATTTAGTATAATGTTCATCATAGGTTTTGGTATATCACTTTTAGTAAGTTAAGGGTGTCTCATTCTATTTCCAATTTGTTAGAATTTTGATTTTTTAAATTATAAATAGGTATTAAACTTTGTTAACTGCCCTTTTTTTGGCTTTGAGATATTCCTCTGATTTCCCCATTTTTATTAATGTGATTAATTACACTGACTGGTTTTCTAATACTCAGTCTTCCTTGAATTTCTTTTACAAACTCTATTTGATCATAACATACTATTTTAACTCATTGTTAGATTTGATTAGTTCATGTTATATTTAGAGTTTTATATCTATATTGATGTGAAATAGAGCTATATTTTTTTCCTATAATCTTTGATTTTAGAACAAACGAGCTTAGGGAAAATTATGTTTTTATTTTTGCTTATCTCTGTTCTCAAATTTCCTATAATGTGAATGGAAAGCTACTATCCCCATACAGTGAGATTATCAATCTTCTTCTTTTCCTAATTTCTGGAATCACTTGTATTACATAAGACTTAACTGTTCTCTCAAAGTTTGGTAAAATTCATCTGTAAGACCATCTGGGGCCTGAGAATGGGAGGTAGAACTTCACCATTTACATTTTAAAATGTTGATTGGTCTATTTTGCCAAAGGTGAGAATTAACGTATGGCTATAAACCCCAGGCCCATCTCATCCCTTCATCATGTGGCTCAGCTGGCCCTCTTGTCATCGTTCCTGTACTCTCTGTTCTCCATTTCTATCTTCCAGGCCCACACAGCAAATTCACTTACCACATCCCTAAGTGATGTCCGCCCCTCTCCTACAACAGATTTTTGAAGCACTTTATCTACATCCTTTATTGAACCCTGCATCTAGGTGTACATCTTGACCATTTTTTCTTAATTTCTGTGTGAGGACTTTAACCCTGCCCAGAAGGTTATCAGAGTGTTTGGGGTGAGCGCTAACTGGCTTCTTAGAATATCTGCTGTTCAGGGCGCCTGGGTGGCTCAGTCGTTAGGCGTCTGCCTTCAGCTCAGGTCATGGTCCCAGGGTCCTGGGATCAAGCCCCGCATCGGGCTCCCTGCTCAGCGGGAAGCCTGCTCCTCCCTCTCCCACTCCCCCTGCTTGTGTTCCCTCTCTCGCTGTGTCTCTCTCTGTCAAATAAATAAATAAAATCTTAAAAAAAAAAAAAGAATATCTGCTGTTCAGGCTTTTCCAGAGATGATGACCTTGGCTTGACTAATATGCAGACCTTATCAAAATCTCACAGAGAGAGCCGGCCCTTACCAGCTGGTTTAAAGTAAGATTCCTCCTACCCCGTTTCTCTGTCCTAACGCACACTGCTTACTGCCTTCACAACCTGTAACTGTCTTGTGTTTATTCCGTCCTCTCCCACGGTAGCTAGTGCAGATGCTTCCTGAAGGCCGGGTGTGTCTGTCTTTACACTGCTATATTGCGGGGCTGCCGTAGCAAAATGTGAGCACAAGGTGCTCAATAAATATTGAGTGAATGAAAAACTCAAGAGACATATATTTCTGGAGGATTTTCTTATGATCATGAGTCCTTCCTATTCTGTGTATCCTGAATTTTCTTCCTTGGATCAAATCAAAGAGGGCTTTGCTCTTGACATAGTGTTTTGGCTTCTCATTGACTTGCCTTCCCTGAACTGTGCTTTGGCACTGTGCCAACAGCTTTCTTTTGCCAGTGATTACATACAACTATAGACATAGAAGAATCACCTTGTATTTAAAGTAGGGATGTTGTCAGGGCGCCTGGGTGACTCAGTCAGTTGGGCAGCCAACTCTTGATTTTGGCTCTGGTCATGATCTCAGGGACCTGGGAGCCTGAGCTCCTGCACTGGGCTCTGTGCTCAGTACAGAGTCTGCCTGAGATTCTCTCTCTCTCCCTCTGCCCCTCCCCCTGCACTCTCTCTCTAAAAAATAATCTTTTAAAAAATAAAATAGGATGGGGTGCCTGGGTGGCTCAGTCATTAAGCGTCTGCCTTCAGCTCAGGTCATGATCCCGGGGTCCTGGGATCGAGCCCCGCATCGGGCTCCCTGCTTCGCAGGAAGCCTGCTTCTCCCTCTCCCAGTCCCCCTGCTTGTGTTCCCTCTCTCGCTCTCTCTCTCTCTGTGTCAAATAAATAAATAAAATCTTTAAAAAAAATAAAATAGGATGTTGTCAAGGACCTTTTCAACTCTATTACATACTTCTCAAAAAATATACCTATCAGACAATTTTTTCTTAGGATAAAAGTGTCTTAATGGGTTTGTTTTTATTTTATGGTCACTGAGTCTTAAACCTGAGCATGTTTCCTCTGCTTTGGCCTTAGGAAACTCAGAGCTAGAATTCCAACTGCCATGCAGAACAATATGAGACTCATTTCTGCAAGCTCTTTTTTTCTCCTGAATTTTTATTTCTTACTGCCCTAACCCTTTGCCCTGAATATCTCAATTATTTATTTTGTAGTAAGAGTTTCTCCTATCTTGAACACCCTAATATGTTCTAGGCAAATTACATATATCATCCATTTAATCTTCATAGCAAGCTGTGAGATTGGGACGGTGTCTATCCTTTACAAATGAGGTTAGTAAATTTAAGTCACTTGTTCCTGGCCACATAGGTAGCAAGCGGAGAGCCCAGAAGCCAACTGCTCTGACTCCCAGGTGCATGCTCCACCTGCTGTCCAGGTGGTCTGAAAGGGTGGTCTACTTATTAAGATACAGGTTCCTGGGCACCATTCCCAACCTGGTAAATAAGAACCTCTTTGAGGGACGCCTCGGTGGCTCAGTTGTTAAGCATCTGCCTTTGGTTCAGGTCATGATACTGAGGTCCTGGGATCGAGCCCCATATTGGGCTCCTTGCTCTGTGGGAAGCCTGCTTCTCCCTCTCCCACTCCCCCTGCTTATGTTCCCTCTCTGTCTCTCTCTCGCTCTGTCAAATAAATAAAATCTTAAAAAAAAGAAAAAAGAACCTCTTTGAGTTGTGGGAGGGGCCAGTAACCTACATTTCAACAGGTTTCCCAAGTGACTCTCATGCATCCAAAAGTTCAAGAATTCCTGTACAAGCTATATAGCCAAATGCCCTCTATCTGTTGAGATACTGCACATAGCCTTTCTAACAATTTTTCCCTAACCAAACAGATATAACTTTCTGTAAAACATCAAGTCTGTCATGCTGCTGACCTTGGTCATGTGTAGATATTCATGTGCAATTATTATTATTCATTCTGCCTGTCTCTTCTTTGGACTGGCCCTAATGAAAGCACAGAGGTACCCAGATAGAGGTGAGCAGGCCTCCCAGGCCACTATGCATGAGGTAACATGAGGCTCAGAACCTTGCTAGAGTAAGAGCAGTCACTCCTACGTGAGCTTGGATAAGCATTATGACTCCTCAGCGTTCACCCTGCAACCACTAGCTATGAACTGCTGGTAAGGACCTATGTTTGCTCTAATTTTTCCTAATATTTTATATCAGACTGGCCTCCAGCCTTAATGTCATGGGCCGATGCATCCAGAAGTTAAGACCTGTGTGAGGTCAGGGAAGTTTCAGTACTGCCCTGTGTAGGGAGAAGTTTTAATATGGGTTTTTATGAACGCTATAACATGTAGCCTACCAGTTTTCTCTCCTTAGAGAAATTGGGTAACTCAGCAGGATCTAGTCCCTGGGATGCTTAGCATGGTTGGAGGCATGTGGCCCTCCCTGGGGTGTTCCAGAGCCACAGCCCCACTCTGCAGCCTGATCAGGGCCTGTCTGGTTGTTGCAGTGCAAGCCACATGGATGGCCTACGACATGGTGGTGATGCGCACCAACCCCTCGCTGGCAGAGTCCATGCACCGTCTGGAGGATGCCTTCCTCAACTGCAAGGAGGAGATGGAGAAGAACTGGCAAGAGCTGCTCAATGAGACCAAGCATAAACAGTAGGCCCCCTGCCCACCCACGGCCACCATGCTGCCATCTGCCAATGTGGAGAAGCCCCTAAGGCACGGAGCCTTCTCTGCTGGCAGAGTAACAGCGACTGAAATATATAGCTGTATTAACAGTACTTGTTTCTCAATAAACTTATTTTTAAGAACAACCTGAGGACCCCTTTCTGTCCTACCCAGCAGCATATCAAACCTTGCGAACAAAAATGAGAATTATAAGATGTAGATGCTTTCAATGAATTAAACATATTTAGTGCCAGTAGCACCAAGCATAGAATAAAAAGCAAAAACGGGGCCAGATAGAGACAAACCAGGTCAGAGGGTGGGACAGGTAGCAGTATTCAGTCAGATTTATTTACCTTCCTATGGTGGATTCCAAAATAGGCAAAGGGGAACATTATTTATTCATCCTGGGCACTGTGCCAGGTGCTCACATATGTGACCTTATGTTCTCACAACTCTCCTGAGTAACAGATGTTCATTATCCCCATTTCACAGATGAGAAGAATGAAATTAGATGTCTCTTCTAAGTCCACAGCTAATAAGGGAAAGAGCTCAGGGGAAACCTGGGTCTCACGTAAGAACAGGCGTTGGTGGGAAGTGAGGCTGGCTTCTAGAGGGGCAGAGCAGGTGGGAGAGACCCCACAGAGGGGCATGAGCCCAAGTGGTCCTGGCCAGGCCTGGGCTGGGGTTACAGTCAGGGGCTGCAGACAGCAGAATGGTTTCATAGACAAGGGTTCTAGGCCTCTGGGATCAATTAGACAAAGGAGGGCTACAGAGTTGTTCCCAAGGCCAAGCCAGGCTCCTGAGGCCTGAGGCAAAGACATTTTCCTGGGGACTTTTCTGTTCCTTGTTCCCCCTTCCCACTTCCTTATAGACTCCTTGCCCAGCTTGGAGCCCTAGGGACAAAAGACAGGAAGTGTGACTTGTTTCTAGCCACTTCCTTCCTCTGCTCAGCAGTCACTCAGCTCCTCCACAGGCCAAATCCTGGTCCTTAAGGACACATCATCAGTCCCTGGCTCTCAGAGTACCAGTAGACCCACAGACAGATGTTTTTCCAGGCAGTGCGGTGCTGCCAGAGGGAGCCTGGCCCTGGAGCCCAGAGAAGGAGAACCATCCTGGAGGAGGGGCTATGTGAGCCAGCTGAGGTGTGAGGGCAACAACTAAGTCATAAAGGCAGTAGACAGCATTCTGTGGTGGGAGGGTGGGAAACGGGGTAGGGATGCCCAGCAACCAGCTCACAGGTAGGTACAAGGAGCCTGAGCTCCCAGGTGGAGAGGTCTCTTTTAAGGGCTGGGGGGTATGGAAGGGGGAAATCATGAGTCCTATTAAAACAGAAAAAGAAAGCTGTCCCAGAAACAGCGGCAGAAAGTTCTGGATCCCAGCCACCTTCTGTGCCCCACCTGCCAGCAGACCCCCAGCCCCAGGGTCTCCCCGGAGAGCAGCAGCTCAGAGGGCAGTCTGCAGGGGGTCGGTGGCAGGCAGAGTCAGGATGAATGGACAGAGGACCCCCTTACTCCCCAGAGCAAAGGGCTGCAGCTCCCTGGCCTGGAACTGGGCAGTCCCCTCGGAGACCGTAAAGGTGGCCGTGACCTGGTGGTTGAGGCAGTAAATGGTGTTGCCCAGCGCGGTGCAGTGCAGTGGGGCCGGGTCGGGCAGTGGCAAGGAGGCCGCCCGGCTCCAGGAGCCGGTCACCGTGTTGTAGCGCATCACCGCAGCGCCCACGCCCCGCAGCAGGTCGAAGCGGTAGAGGAAGGCTCCCAACGCCACCATGTCGCTGGAACGCCGGTGGCTGGCGCTGTAGGGGCACTCATCCCATGCATCCTTCCCAGGGCTGTACCTCAGCAAGCGGTAGAAGAGGTGGCCCCCAGTGACATAGATGTCCCCACGGCAGGCCACAGCCTCGTGGGCCACAGGGAAGGTGCCTGCAGGGAGGGGCGCGCGCGAGGTCCAGGCGTCCGTGCGCGGATCGTAGCTCTCCATGCTGTACAGGCACTCGCCGCCGATGGCGTAAAGCAGCCCGTCCAGAGCCACCAGCTTGAGCTGGGCCCGGGCCTGCTGCATGGGCCTCACCTGGCTCCAGATGTTGGTCAGCGGGTTGTAGCAGAAGACCTCGTTGGAGCAGACGGCCTTGGCGCCGGAGCCACGGATGCCCCCGGCCAGGAACAGGTAGTTGTGCATGGTGCAGAGACCACAGCCCCGCAGCGGGGCCTCCTCCGGCACCTGAGTCAGGGGCCGCCAGGTGTTTTCTCGGGGGTTGAACACGTGCAGGTGCGTGCGGGGAGGCAGGGGTGCAGGCCCCGGAGTGGGAGCCTCCTCCCCACAAGGGCCCCTGGTGAGCCCTGAGCGCCTCACCCGGTAGAGGCTGGGCAGCACAAGGACCCCCAGCACCGCCTGGCCGCGGCCGGTCCGAAGGCTCAGGATGCGCTCCCGGTCCGCCCCGCTCAGCTGCCGGTAGAGGGTCGGGTCTCGCAGCACGTGCAGCAGATTGTCGCTCATCAGGGCGTATGTCTCCCGCAGCAGGCCGGGCTCCGCGTGCCGCTGGGCGAAGGCCAGGACGTCCAGGCAGTTGCCCAGGTCCAGGCGTTGTCGTAGAGCTGCTGCCGAAGCCGGCTCGCGGGCTCCGGGGCTGGGCTTCCGGGGCCCCTCCACCTCCCCGCAGCGCCCCGGCCTCTGCAGAAGCACCAGGAGCTTGCGGGCCTCTTTCTGCTCTCCTGGGACGACGATCCCGCGGCCTGCAGGGCGGGGCTTCTCCCCTGGAGCCTCTCCCCCGCGCCTCGGGGACGCAGCCTGGCGGACACCGCGCTCGGAGCTCTCCGCTCTTTCACACGCGCTGCGTTTCCGCGGTGGCGGGACCGGCTGTGAGGCGCCCCTCCCAGTGGGGGAGGGTTGGGGGCCAGGCTGCCTCCGCTCGGGGCGCGGTGATGGGGCCCCGGGCAACAGAGGGTCTTCTGCACGCTTCTCCTCGACTGCATCTCCTCTCGGACCTGAGGGAGGCTCTGGGATGGGAGCCTCCTTGGTCTCCAAGTGGCTCTGCTGTTGCCGACGTCCAGCCTCTGTGTCTGCCCCTGAGGAGCCATTCCTGACCTCCAGGCTGGGGGCGGCCCCTTCAGGGGCAGAACCAGACTCTCTGTTCTCAGAGGGTGCACCAGTGCTGGGATCTCTAGGGCTGTCAGGAGCTGCCCTTGGGGCTCTCCCTTGGGGTCTCTCTTGCCTGGGGAAAGGGTGACTCCTAAGAACCATGGAAATAAGATTTTCCCAGCTGGTTGAGATTTGCCCCTCCTGCTTGTCCTTGCGGAGAGCCACACTGTGGTCCTGTGCCGTAGGCCTTGACCCACTACTGGGGGCAGGGGACAGGGCTGGGGCTGCAGCTGAGGAGGGCACTGGGGCTGACACTAGGGCTGGGGCTGGGGCTGGGGCTGCAGCTGGGGCTTGCACTGGCCTGTGAGTTTCATCCTCCACAGGACCCTGGCTAACTCTGAGGGACAAAGAGTCTGAAGGCGAGGAGGTTGGACCTACAGGTAAGAGACCTCCTTGGGGACATACTGTCAGAGGGGAAGCCAAGGGTGGAAGGGGCTTAGGGATGCGTGGGGAGGGTGTGGCTAAGGGACTCAAGGAGGGGGCTCCCTGGACGGTGTCTGTAGAGGGCTTTCCTCTGTCCTGAGGGCCTCCCTCCTGCTCACTGCTCTGCTCCCCCTGGCCTTGCTGGGATTCTCTCCCTTCTCTGACGCCGTGGCCCGCTTGCTCCTCTGTCCCATCGGGCCCTGAGCTGAAGAAAGAGCCATCTCCAGAGCCATTAGCCCCAGCCTTTACCGCGTCATTGGCGTCTGTGGTCCCCCGCCCTTGAGACAAGAGTGGATGTCCACACTGCGACCCCTCTGGCCATGGGCCCATGGAGCCTGGGGCCTGGCTGAAGCTCCTGGTGACAAGAAAATCCCTCCTCTCCCAGGGCCAGCCTTCCACGGAGGCTGGAGATCCCTGAGCCTCCCTGGGAGCCTGGGACCCAGCCTCCCTGCTTTCCAGAGCTAGGACTGGGGCTGGTTGGAGGCTGCTCTCCCTGCACCCCTTCTCTGTGCCCTCAGCCAAGGGCCCAGTCTGCGTGGTGTGTGATGGAGGTGGCTCCTGGGGAACAGGGGGCCTCTGAGAGCCTGTGGAGAGGCTGCGGGCTGCATCCACAGCATCCCACACGCTCACCACAGCGCCCAGGCGCAGGGAGTCCAACTTCGAGAAGTGGCGGTTTCTATTTCCTGAGCTGTGGTCCACCTGCCACCGCCGGCTGCTGGGGCCTCTCTCTAGTGAGCCAGGTGACCCTGCACCTCGTTGCCAGGGACTGGTGTCCTGTTCTGTGGTGTGGACCAGGCCCTGGTGAGTTGGCACCTTGACTTGGACGCCTCCTGCCTCCACTTGTCCTTCCATCTGTCTGCCAGGACTCCGAGGGGTGAAGTGTATCAGGAGGGGGCCAGACGTCCCCCCTACTTTGCTTCTACCCACGAGGGCAGTACCTGGCCCGAGAGGCTCCCTTCTTTTACCTCGGGGGGCTTCTGGATTGGCATTACCTTGCTGCTGTCCCAAGGCCCCTCCAGTGGTCACCTCACCAGGTGTCTTGAGTGGAGGTAGAGCTGTGGCAGCCAGACGTCCACCTCCCCAGAGCTTCGAATCCTGGGCCCCTGCTGCAGCCGGACTCCCCTGGCCATGTCCCGGAGGGTCTGGCTTCCCCTGCCCTGGGCTGTTTCCCTCAACACCACCACTGACCTTGGACTTCAGGGGCAGGGCTGGCCTGGCTCCTCCCGCCTGTGAAGGCTGGGCCCCAGGGGCTGTGGATGCGGGTCCTGCTGCCTCCTGGTCCTGCCCAGAGCCAAACCAGTGCAAGGCCAGTGCCGTGGCGGCCACCACAGCCAGCGCCAGCAGGGTCAGGACAGCGCCGTCCCAGTCATCCTCCCCGTCCCAGCCCCAGCTGAGGCCATCAGGCTCCAAGGCGCCCTGGATCATGGTGCTGGGCTGCAGACTCAGCGTGAGGAGCCGGGTCAGCAGGCTGGAAGCTGCGTGTGCTTCCTGCAAGTCGGTCCTGCGCTCAGGTCTGCACAGACGACATCAACAATGAGCTCCGCCCACAGGGCTGCCCAGTTAAGGTGGACCTGTGCTGGGGGACAGTCGCTCTGCCTGGCCTAGGAGGGGGTGGGTCTCTGTGCCCGCGCCTGGATTGGGGTTTGTCAGTGGAGCCTAGGCGGAGCTCTCAGGAGTCAGCATAATATCCAAGAGCTCCAGGAGCTCAGGGGCCTCTCCAGGCCCACCTGCCCCCTTCGCCTTTTCCATGGGGTCCAGTGGCAAATGGCATTGTTCCTCAACACAGTTCCAGATCCCAGCCAACCTGCTTCTACCTACAGACCCTCAGACCCCCCAAACTTCCACCCCATTGTTCCAACTCTGAGCCTGAGTCCAGCCTCAGGGGCTCTTTCAGGGAAGAGTTACCCAGAGGGAGATGTTATCTGCAGCTTTAGCAACATGATGCAGCCCTGATGAAATTACCAGAAACCCAAGAAGACGGTTCCACTGTGGGCCAGAGGGGGAGGGGTGGGAGAGGCACACATCCCATCGTGCCAACACTGCAGGCTGGTCTCAGACTGAGGGAGACCATGGAGGGCATGCATCCTGACACTAAGCACTGCCTTAGAAAGTGCATCCTCGGGGCACCTGCGTGGCTCAGTCGTTAAGCGTCTGCCTTCGGCTTGGGTCATGATACCAGGGTCCTGGGATCGAGCCCCGCATCAGGCTCCCTGCTCCGCAGGAAGCCTGCTTCTCCCTCTCCCACTCCCCCTGCTTGTGTTCCTTCTCTCGCTTTGTCTCTCTCTGTCAAATAAATAAATAAAATCGTAAAAAAAAAAAAAGAAAGAAAGAAAGAAAGAAAGAAAGTGCATCCTCCTGTCACCTCAGGTGTGAAGTGGAGACTTGCACTGTTCTCTCCCAGGACGCATAAGGGTACTTGAGAGGGGCCAAGGCTAAAGCCCCCACCTCCCCTCTTCCAGCAGCCTCTGGACTTCCCTTACCCTGAGTTCAGCAGAGATGGGATAGAGTTTTCTAAAGGAATTTTCTAAGCTATCAAGAGAAAAAAAAATGAACAAAATAAAGAAAATCCAAAAGTTGTATTTCTCTCTTTATTGGCCTGGCTTATTACAACCCACCTGCCCTTTCTAGAGCCTCCTGGGCCTCCCCCTGCACCCTATGGACCATCTTGACTGCTCAGATGCCTCTTCCATGGTGCCCCCAGAAAGCCCTGAGCCCAGCCTGCTCTTTCCCCTGTTACCTCACCAGCCAGCCCCCAGCATCCCTCAGAGACCCTCCTCTGACCCCAGGTAATCTATCAGCCTGACTTCTGGGTATCCCATCTCATTCCTTGGCCTTCCCTCATCTTAGCCAAATCACTCCACTCCAGCGTCCTCACTGGAACTCAGCCCCCTTACAGGTCAGCACGTAGATACTTCTGCTGGGCATGCACTTGGCTTCCCTCAGCTTGGTTCCTCAGGGAAGGAGCCTTGTCTCCTCCATCTGCTTCTCACTTAACCTCATCTCAAGAATAAGTCTTGGGACAAGTGGGGCCCAGATATGAAAAAGAGCCAGGATCTCTGGGACAAAGCCAGGCCCCCTACAACATGTATTCATTCCTTTTTCTAGGACACGGGACTTTTCCCTGACTCAGGCAGTGAGGAGATGGCCAAGGAGCGTCCCTGGCACCCAGCTTGGGCTCTGCTGGACCTCAGGTACCTCACCCATCTGGTCACCTCCCAGCTCCCCTGAACATATTAGATGACAGTAAGAGGGTGGAAGGAGGGCTCATGCCTTAAGGTGGACCTCAAGTTGGTGGCAGGGTTTATGGACATTGTACTTATTCCTGTCCCAGTCTCAGGTTCTGCCTCTTGGTTGTTTGGGGTCCAGAGACCTTGAAAAGTTGGAGATGACAAGCCCACCTGCACCTCCTTATAGGCCATGCCATACCCTATCAGGCATTTCTACCAAGCTTCTGAAAATACCTGTTGTTAGCAGAGCCCCAGGCTGCTGTCAGAGAACAGGAGAAGTGTCCAGCAAGTGATACCTTAGGGTACTATGGGGGGAGGAACCAAGCACAGAAAATCACCCCAATCAATTTCACAAGGTGTCAAGGACTCTGATGGGTCTTGGTGGCACAGGTGACCAAGGAAGGGTCTAGTCCCATCCTCTATGGAAAGAAAACACCTCCCTTTGTCAAAATCCAGGGGGAGGGCGAAACTCTACTGCATGGAGAAAATCCCTATTGGGAAGGTGACCGGGGACATGTTACCTCCCTAAATTGTGGGAGATTCGCCCTCCTAACTTCCCAGAGAATGTAAAAATGTAGTACTGCTGGAAAGGTGACAGAACATGAAGTCACCTAGACAAATTGTGAAACAAAAATTGTTCTAGTTGTGCTATGAGACAATGTAAATATCAAAGTTACCATTAAGGGGAAAAACAAACATCAAGAAAGTAGATCTGACCATTAGTGGCATCCTGCTGAGGCAGAAATCCTGTTCCAGTCTACACAAGGAATAGAGAGGGATTCATGCCTAGTACCTGAAGCTTCTGTTTCCTCAGACAGTCCAAAACAGGAACGGATGAGTCTCCTCCTTATCAGCAACCAACTATCCATACACTGGGAACCTAGGAATAGAAGATGTATCCATGTATGAGCTGATCCACTGCAGCCACTCATAGAGGAACCCAGTGCTACCTGGTCACTGAGCCTGAACAAAGCTGGATGGTGCCCTGGCCACCAGTGTGCCTTCTCTGAAACATTTAGTGGAAGAAAAGCACAGTGACATAATGACATAATTCCAAATGGAGAGCTAATATACATAAGGTGAGCAGCAAACCTCATCAAATGTAGGATTTCTCTATCACTGGAATTTCTAAAAGCAGAAAATATTATATAATCAGAAATGATATAAAACAAAGAATATTAAAAAAACAAAGAATATAATATATAATCCTATACTTAAAAGTATACATGTAATTTTATATATGTATAAATAAGTCTAGAATAATGTTTAAGGCTTAGAAAATATAAATCCCAGATTAAATAATCACACCCTACAGGGACTGCTTCTTAAGGAATTCATCTGACATGGCAAAAGATTTATACAAAGAAGAAAAAAGTTATGTAAAAAAAATAAACAATACAATATGATTTAAAATGGAAAAAAAACTAAAACATGTAAGCATTCAACAATATGGGAAGGATGAAAACATGAACACGACTTTAAGATGTGGTATTGAAAAACTTACTTAAATAATTATTAATAATGTGGCTGTGAAGTTTAATACTGATATTAATGGAGATCCCATAATAGAAGAGGCATAGTATTTTAAAACAAGTTCAAAGTATGAGAAGGGAAAGAGAAGAAAGACATAAAGCATAATGAAAGTCACCTCTTATTCCAAAGGGGTGAATATATATCTAAATCTTGAAATCAGTTGCTAAATTCAGTTCAAATGTAAGTTTAAATTTTTTTAAATTCCAAATTGATGTATACATTTACCACATTCAGGGATTGGAAAACTTAATGTCATAAAGATGACAATTGATGAAAGACAATTCAGAGATTCAAAAGACCCAATGAATGTCAAGCAGGAGAAATAAAAGGAAATTCATACCAAGATACACCAGAGTAAAAAACTGCAGCAAAGACAAAAGATGGAAAATCTCAAGAGCAACCCCCCCAAAAAAGACAGATCACCTACAGAGGAATGACAGTCTTCAGCTGACTTCTCAATGACAAAAAAACTGTAGGGCAAAAGACAATTTAATGAAATTTTCAATGTGCTGAAACAAAACAATCTAAAGTTCTATAGCTAGAAGACATATCTTTCAAGAATGAAGGCAAAACAAAAACCTTTCCAGACAAACACTGAGAGTGTTCAATGAAGGAAATGCTCAACTAAGAATGCCAGAAGGAAAGAAGAGCAAAAACAACAAAAATGGCAAGGATGTGAATAAATCTAAATGAGCATTGACTTTATAAAACAATAATAAGTTCTTGTGAGTGTCTTAATTATTTAGAATTAAAAGAAAAACAATAGAATCAATGAAACCAAAGTTGGTTCTTTGCAAAGATCAACAAAACCGACAAGCCTTTAGCTAGACTGATGAAGAAAAAAAGGGAGAAGACACAAAAAACTAAAATCAGAAGTGAAAGTGGGAATGTTACTACCAACCCTACAGGAAAGAAAAGGGTTATAAGAGAATACTGTGAACAACTGTACACCAACAAATTAGATAACCTAGATGAAATGGACAAATTCCTAGAAACACACAAACTACCAAAACAGACTCAGAAGAAATAGAAAATCTCAACAGACCTATAACAAGAAATGGAATCTGTAATCAAAAACCTCTCAACAGGGGCACCTGGGTGGCTCAGTTGTCAAGCGTCTGCCTTCGGCTCAGGTCATGATCCCAGGGTCCTGGGAATGAGCCCCACATCAGGCTCCCTGCTCTGCGGATGGCCTGCTTCTCCCTCTCCCTCTGCCTGCCACTCCCCCTGCACTTGCTCTCTCTCTCTTTCAAGTAAATAAATAAAATCTTAAAAAAAAAAAACTCCCAACAAAGAAAATTCCAGGATTTAGATGGCTTCACTGGTGAGTTCTACCAAACATTTAATGAATTAACACCAATCCTCTCAAACTCTTCCAAAAAAATTGAAGAGGGGCACCTGGTGGCTCAGTCATTAAGCGTCTGCCTTCAGCTCAGGTCATGATCCCAGGGTTCTGGGATCGAGCCCCACATTGGACTCCCTGCTCTGCAGGAAGCCTGCTTCTCCCTCTCCCACTCCCCCTGCTTGTGTTCCCTCTCTCGCTAGCTCTCTGTCAAATAAATAAATAAAATCTTTAAAAAAAAACAAAAAACAAAAAAAATTGAAGAGGTAGGAATACTTCCTTATTCTATAAGGACAGCATTACCCTGATACCAAAGTCAGATAAATACATCATAAGAAAAGAAAATTACAGACAAATATCCCTTAGTAATATAGATGCAAAAATCCTCAACAAAATACTAGCAAACTGATCCAAGAATCCATATTAAAGAGGGGCACTGGGTGGCTCAGTCGTTAAGCGTCTGCCTTTGGCTCAGGTCATGATCCCAGGGTCCTGGGATCTAGCCCCACATCGGGCTCCCTGCTCAGTGGGAAGCCTGCTTCTCCCTCTCCCACTCCCCCTGCTTGTGTTCCCTCTCTCGCTGTGTCTCTCTCTGTCAAATAAATAAATAAAATCTTAAAAAAAAAAAAAAAATAGGGCGCCTGGGTGGCTCAGTTGGTTGAGCGACTGCCTTCGGCTCAGGTCATGATCCTGGAGTCCCTGGATCGAGTCCCGCATCGGGCTCCCTGCTCGGCGGGGAGTCTGCTTCTCCCTCTGACCCTCCCCCCTCTCATGTGCTTGCTCTCTCTCATTCTCTCTCTCTCAAATAAAAAAAAAAAAAAAAAAAAATCTTTAAAAAAAAAAAAAATAATAATCCATATTAAAGACCAGGAATGCAAGGGTGGTTCAACAAAAGAAAATCAATCAGTGTAATACATTGATTAGAATACATTAATTATTAGACTACGTTAATAAAGGGAAATTAAAGGGAAAAAAATACATGATCATCTCAACCGACACAGAAAAAGCACTTGACAAAATCCAATAACCTTTCATGATAAAAACACTCAGAAAACTAGGAATCAAAAGGAAATACCTCAACATGATAAAGGAAATTGAAGAAAAACCCACAGCTAACATCATACTAAATGGTGAAAGACTGAAAATGTTCCCTCCACCTACAATCAGAAACAAGGAAAGAATGCCTGCTTTCACTGCTGCTATTCAATACAGTACCAGAAGTACTAGCCAGAGCTATTAGTGAATAAAAACAAATAAAAAGGCACCCAGATTCAAAAGGAAGAGGCAAAACTCTCTATTCACAGATGATATGATCTTATATATACATAGATAATCCCAAAGAATCAAAAGAAAGCAACTAAAGGTAGTAAAAAAATTTTCAGCAAAATTGCAATATACAAGAACAACACACAAAAATCAGTTGTGTTTCTACACACCAGCAACAAACAATCTGAAAAGGAAATTAAGAAAGCAGTTCCATTTACAGTATTATTTAAAAGAATTAAATACTTGGGAATAAATCTAACCAAGGAGGTGACAGACTTGTATGCTGAAAACTACAAACATTGCTGAAAGAAATTAAAGACCTAAATATGTTCATGGATTGGAAGACTCACTATTGCTAAGATGTCAATACTATCTACAGTGATCTACAGATTCAATGCAACCTCTATCAAAATTCAAATGCCCCGTTTTGTAGAAATGGCAAAACCAACCCTCAAATTCATGTGGAATTGCATGAGGCCTCAAATAGCCAAAAAAAAAAAAAACTTGAAAGAGAACAAAATTAGAGAACTCACAGTTTCCAACTTCAAAACTTAGTACACATCTACAGCATTCAGAACAGTGTGGTACTCGCACAAAGATGGACATACAGACCAATGGAATAGAAATGAAAGTCCAGAAATAAATCCATGCATCTATGGTCAGTTGATTTTTTGGTAAGGGTGCAAAGGCCGTTCAACGGAGAGAGAATAGTCTCATTGATAAATAGTGCTAGGATAGCTGGATATCCACATGCAGAAGAATGAAGTTGGACCCCTACCTCACACTGTATACAAAAATTAACTTCAAATGGATCAGCAATCTAAGTATAAGAGCTAAAACCATAGAACTCTTAGAAGAAAACATAGGAATAAATATTCATGACCTTGGTTTTGACAATGGATTCTTAGATACGACATCAATAAAAATGAGCAAAAAAGGGGGCGCCTGGGTGGCTCAGTTGGTTGAGCATCCAACTCTTGATTTTGACTCAGATCGTGATCTCAGGGTCCTGGGATCAAGCCCCGCATCAGGGGTCCGCACTCAGTGGGGAGTCTGCCTGAGGATTCTCTCCCTCTCCCTCTGCCCCTCTTGCTCATGCTCACTCACTCTCTCTTTCAAATAAATAAGTCAGTCTTTTGAAAAAATGAGCAACAAAAGAAAACATAGACTAGACTGCAACAAAATGTGAAACTTTTGTGCATCAAAAGACATTATCAAGAAAATGACAACTTGCAGAATAGGTGAAAATATTTTCAAATAATATTTCTGATCAGGGTCTAGTATCCAGAATATATAAAGAACACTTACAACCCAACAACAAAAAGACAACAACCCATTTTTTTAAATAGGCAAAGATCCTGAATAGGCATTTCTCCAAAGATATGTAAATGACCAGCAAGCACATGAAAAGATGCTCGATATCATTAGGGAAATGCAAATCAAAACCACAATGAGGTACCACTTCACATCCACTAGGATGGCTATAAACGAAAGAAAGAAAATAAAAGTGTTGGCACAGACATGGAGAAACTAGGACTCTCATATATTGCTGGTGAGAATGTAAATGGTTCAGCCACTGTGGAAAACAATTTGTTAGGTTTTCAAAAAGCTAAACACAGAATTACCATATGACCTACCAATTTGGTATATACCTAAAAATCAAAAACAGATACTCAAATAAGCATGTGCACACACATGTTCATAGCAGCACTATTCATGAAAGCCAAAAGGAAGAAACAGCCCAAATATCCACTAATATAGTTAACATTATACTGAGTGCAATAAGCCAGACACAAAAGGACAGATATTGTATGTTTCACTTATATGAAGCACCTGGAGTGGTCAGATTCATAGAGACAGACAGTAGATTAGAGGTTACCAGGGCCTGGGAGATGAGGAGAAGTTTTTGTTTAATGAGTACAGAGTTTATGTTGGCAATGATGAGAAAGTCTTGGGTATAGACAGTGGTGATGGGTACACAGCATTGTGAATGTATTTAATGCCACTGAATTGTGCCCTTACAAATGGTTAACATGGTAAATATTATAAACAGTCCCCAAACTGTCATTATTCTGCAGCACAGACCAGTTGTAGATGTTCTGAAGGCATCATGTCAGATCCCAACAGTAAGGGTGACAAGGAGCACTCATCACATTATATATTTCTGGGTTCTCCAGAGAGGGACTAGTCGTATCTAGTTTCTCCAAGTGACAAGAAATGAATCAAAGAATTTCCGAGCCCAGGAACAGCCCTCAGGAGTGCACACACAGAGAATGATGGTGCACATATGAGGAGCCCGGTGACAGAATGTGGATGCTATCTCTTGCCAGACTGGCTCAATCCAGGTGGGTCTGTTCTCAGCACAGCCCCTGAAGAGGGAAGGAATGTCTAGACCCGTGTCTCAACAATGTAGAAATTCCATTAAGAGTCGCTGGGCTGGGGCACCTGGGTGGCTCAGTAGGTTAAGTGTCTGCCTTTGGTTCAGGTCACAGTCTCAAAGTCCTGGGATCGAGCCCCACATCAGTCTCCATGCTCAGCTTGCTTCTCCCTCTGCCCTTCTCCCTCTTCCTCCCCCTCCCCCTGCTCGTGCTCTCTCTCTCTTGCTCACTCTCAAATAAATAAATAAAATCTTTTTTAAAAATTAAAAAAAAGAGTCACTAGTCTAATTGCTACCATCAACAACCAATATTTAATAAATAAATAAATCAAGAAGTGACAGCTGAGAAATGTGTTTTCCTTTTTTTTTTAATAAAGATTTATTTATTTGACAGAGAGGGACACAGCGAGAGAGGGAACACAAGCAGGGGGAGAGGGAGAGGGAGAAATAGGCTTCCCGCAGAGCAGGGAGCCCAATAAGGGGCTTGATCCCAGGACCCTGGGATCATGACCTGAACTGAAGGCAGATGCTTAACGACTGAGCCACCCAGGCACCCCGAAATGTGTTTTCTTTACATATACTTCAAACAACTTGAAGTATACACATTCCCACAGATACACATCGCTCCATGGGTGCACGAATGCAAATGTGGTCGTCGGTAGACTTTTCCTCTTTTCCCTTTTCTTGCTCCACTCCCAGGACCACATCAGCACCTGCAGCCCACTCACATTATTGTAAGAATGCATTTATTTTATTCCTTAAATTTTACTTTGTTTCTAATTTTTACAGTGTTTTTCCTCTCCTCACCTCCTCTATGGGGGGTGGGGGGATGGGGTTTTTAGTTTATTTTTGCTATTCTGTCCGTTTTCTGGCTTTTTCATTTGGAAACTCTCTAATACTTTTCTATTCCACTGCTGCACATTTTCCTTCCTTGCCCTCTTAATTCAGACACTCACTATTCCACCACTGGTTACAAACAAAATGTCTAGTATGTTCTCCCAACAAGATCCCTCCACAAGACAAAACCTCTAGAATAATTTCTCTGTCCCTTTCCTCTCCCTGTCTCCTGATCCCCATGAGAAGTTTGGAAGGATTTTACTTCTCCCAAGCATCTGTTCTGCTAAAATAGTTTAAACTTTATTAGAACCTCTCTCTCTCCCTCCCACTCCCTCCCTCTCTACCTCTCTGTCTCTCTCCCTGTCTCTCTCTCTCTCTGTCTCACTGTGTGTGTCTCTCTCTGTCTCTCTGTGTTTCTCTGTCTGTGTGTGTGTGTCTCTCTCTCTTTCTCTCTCCGTCTGTCTCTCTGTCTCTGTGTCTCATTTCCATTATGTGTGTAGGGATGGAGAGATTCCTTGCTCAATGATATTTCTTTTTGCTCCCATGTTGGGGTTAGGTTCTGGTGTGTTTGCTGTTGGTTTGCAATCTTTCCCTACTATTTCCCTCACCTGGAGGCTCTGTTACTGACTCCTGGCACATCCCAGCGCCGTGCCATGCTCAGACAGGTGGGGGCTGTTCTCACTAAGCCATGGGTTCCTGCCTGCGCTTCTTCCTACAGTGATCTTCTCCCAGTGTTGAAGACTACACACTTGATGCCAGTCTAGTTTTGCCTTTTGTAGGTTAAGTTGGGTTTTCTTCCTAGAAGCTTGTAGGATCTCTTTTTAAGTAATCTCTACACCCAATGTGGGACTCGAACTCGGAACCCTGAGATCAAGAGTTGCTCGCTCTATCCACCCAGCCAGCCAGGCGCCCCTAGGACATCTTTATCTTAGAATCAAAATGGGCAAGGGACCTGAATAGACATAAAAGAAAGAAGAAGAAGAAGAAGATGAAGAAGAAGAAGGAGGAGAAGGAGGAGGAGGAGAAGGAGGAGAAGGAGGAGAAGAAGGAGAAGAAGGAGAAGAAAAGAAGAAGAAGAAGGAGGAGGAGGAGGAGAAGGAGGAGAAAGAAGGAGGAGGAGGAGAAGGAGGAGGAGGAGGAGAAGGAGGAGAATGGGATCCTTGTCTTTTCCTGTCAGGCTGGCCTGGGATTCAGGGAGCTCCTTGCTGACCAGACTCAGCCTTCTCCAGCGATTCTAGTTTTGATTCAGGAGTGGCCGCTATACCAGCCTTCCCTTTTTCTCCTCCAAGTTGCTCATCTTTTTTCCTCACGATTCCCATCTCTTGGTTTTTCCCTGTGCTTCAAGAGGCTGCTTCTAGACGGTGTCCGGGGCCTCCCACTCACATTCCGGCCTTGACCACTCTCTACTGAGGTTCAGATGCTGAAAGTTTGAACCTGGCACAACATGATTCTAAAGTGAGCGTAGCACATGAGATAGTTTTGAGTCATCGGGGCACTGTTCCCAAGTTCGCATGGTTTGCACACTGCACTTGTGCCTTTCTCCACACTCTTACTGTTTTTTCACGCAAGAGTTTAGCTGTTTTCCTCATCAACAGTTCCATTTCATTCACTTCAAGACATGGCCTTCCTCAATTTCTCCCCAATATTAAACACCTGGCCAGTGTGACCCCCTCACTGGTTGTTGGTCCCTCCTCTTCCTCGCAGCCAAACGTGGGTGCAGGTCTGTTGTGGGCCTGGCCAGGCCTTGACCTAGGTCCCTCTCAAGCCTTGCAGATGACAATGACCCTTGTGTGGTCCCTGCTCCACGTGAATGAGGCCTCATGTGGACAGGACAGCTCGATGGCCCCGGGGACATTAAAAGAGATTACACCAGGAGCTGAGGTATAGATCTAAGTGATGTTCATCGTGAATGGCCTTTTTTACAACCACGAAAGGTACTTATGTGGGAGTTGATGTCAAGGTAATGTGGTTGGGGCTGTCTTCCCGCAATCTGACAGGCTCTCACTCTGGAGGGCAAAACATCGTTCTGCTCACATGACCATCACCCATGAGGACTCTAGAACCTTGAGAAGTGTGCTCACCAAATGTCCCACCACCTGATGGCTCTTGAAGTCGTTAGCCAAGATGTGGCCTTAGAGCTGAGCCCAGGAGACTGTCACTTCCTTATGAATTATGTATCCAGGACTCACTTCTGCCAAATCTCTAGCCCGGGACGACTGCAGTACCCAAGAACTCAGTGCTCCTTCTGCTCTTCCTCACCCACGTCCACTCCAAGTCAGGGGTCTGCAATGTCTATTTTTATAAAGAGCCAGACAAGAACTACTTTTGCCTTTGCAGGTCATATGGTCTCTGCTCTGTTATCATAGCATGAAAGCAGCTGTAGGAAATAGTAAGTGAGGGTAGGCTGGACTTAGTGGCCCTACTCGAAGGGATCCATTCCCATGGCTTGCTGACATTTCCCAGGCCCGTTTCCAACCTCGACTTCCCCATGGAGCCCCAGGTGCGTGTGTCTACCCATTTAACACATTCACTTGGGATGTTAATGGGAGCCTCAGATGCTCAAATCTAGACTTGATTTTCCACGTAATCTGGATATGGCCAACTGCATTCAACCTCCATTCTCATCAGCTGCTTCTATTTATTTTCCTGTATTTTAGAACCAAAAAGCTAAACACTACATTTTTCAGACTCCCTTACAGTGGGACTTCTGAGTGTGATATGGGAAACAAAGGCAGAAGAGAAATTATTAAATTTCCTTACTCCCTACAGCCCACTGACAAGTCCTTCAAACAGGCAGAGTGACCTTCCTCTGGGGACTCAGCTGCCTCGATGTGGACATTTTGCTAAGGGCAAAAGGCAATCCTAGCCACCCCCACCCCCCCACCAGGATCCTGTAAGTCTACTTGAACATATAAAAATTCCTTTGGAAACCTCCTTTATCTCTAAACCCCCCAAGATAGGTGTTGGCAATCGTCCCCCAAGCATATGACCCACCGATAAACATCCGAAGGGTCTCATGACTCAGGTTTATTAGACAGTAATAAATGACATTTCCCAACAATAGCTAGCCCCCTCAAGGTCCTGGAAACTTTGCTTCCAAAATTCCTTAGAGACTTATGCTCTTCCTAACCCCCTCCCAACTTTAAAGTATTTAATGGGCCACTCCTCATGACCCCAGTGTGGCTCTTTCTGCCCACAGGTCCTGTCCCTGTGCTTTAATAAAACCACTTTTTGCACCAAAGACATCTCAAGAAGTCTTCCTTGGCCGTGGGCTTTGAACCCTAACGTCTTTCCTACATCAAGTGCAATCGTTGAACTTCCCCACGTGAGACAGCCACAGACAGGGCTGCCAGTAGGGAGCATCACAGAGCTGGCAGGGGACAAATATCAAGATCCCAGGTTCTGGTCTCCCAATCCCAGCCACCCTAGTCTCTCAAACTCAAGGGCCCACCTCGCAGTTCCTACACCACCAGCCCATATGACGTTGCAATATTCCCTGTAATAAATCACCGTCGGCCTTGAACACTTCACAATGGTTCTGTTTTCTGCACTGAACCCTGATTGATACACCCACCCAAACTGCCCTGCTCTCCATCATCTTCAGCTCAATGACATCTCCATCCATACCTACGAATTCCGTTCCGGTCAGGAGAGTAAAAACCACACCAGTAATGCGAACCGGCGAAAAAAATAATATAAAAAACTGTTGGGGCGCCTGGGTGCCTCGGTGGGGGAAGCGTCTGCCTTGGGCTCAGGTCATGATCCCGGGGTGCAGGGATCGAGCCCCGCGTCGGGCTGCCTGCTCAGCGTGGAGTCTGCTTCTCCCTCTGCCCCTCCCTCCACTTTCTCTCTCTCTCTCTCTCAAATGAATAAACAACTTAAAAAAAAAAAAGAAAACACATTTACAATACTGTACTGTATTTATCAGAAAAGAAATCAGCGAGTAGGCGGGCCTGTGCCGCACCCGAGCGGCGGGCTGGAGGAGGGAAGAACCCGGACTCGGAAGGGCCCCGCCCCCAAGGGCGAGCGGGCACGGGGGGCCCGGGCGGGCGAGGCTGAGCCGGGTGTGGGAGCAGCTGCCGCGGGGCTGGGAAACCCGAGAGGAGGCGGTGGAAGCCCCGGCCCGGGAGCGCTGCTCAGGTGACAGCCTCCTACCTCCTGCCATCGGACCCTGGCCCCTGCGCCAAACCGCCGCCCCCAGCCCGAGGGTGAAGGCCCTTCTCCAGGCCAGGCCCGGCGTGTCCCTCCAGCACCCTCTATGGACAAAACCCAACACCACAGCAGTTAGCAAAAGGGAGGCCACGCGAGGGGCCCGTCCAGGGTCAGGGCAGAGCACAGGGCGGGTTTGGGGCTGGGCGGAGGTGGCCACAGCTGCACACTGCTCGGCCCATCAAGCCAAAAAGCAACGTGCGATCCCCATCTTCCCTTCATCTCTATGGTCAATATATTAGCAAAGCACGTCAGTTTTACCTCCAAAATAATACCTCCAACCACCCTCTCTCTCTCTCTCTCCATCACAACAGATCCAACCTGGACCTACAGAAATAAAACCTGTTCCTCAATTGGAAACTCAAAACCATGACCTAGCCCATCCTCCCCAAAGTAATCTACACAGTCAGTGCAATTCCAGTCAATTGCAACTCATTCAGAAATTCACCTAGAAAAAAAATGTCTAAAAGTAATCCAAGTAATTTTGGAAAGGAAGCCAGAAGAGAAGGGACTTGCCCTATCAGAAGTCAAAAGGCACTAGAAAGCCGTAACAAAACATTACAGCATTGGTACAGGAATAGACAGGAATGTAGAGCCCAGAAACAAACCCATGTGAGCTTAGAATATGACCAAGTTAGCATTTCAAATAATCGGGAAAATGACTTTTTTTTTATAAATGGTATTGGAGGAGGGGAGAATACAGTATATTCTTCCTTCATACTATACACAGAATAAATTCCAAATGATGAAAACTTTGAAACCATAGATATGTGTGTGTGTGTGTGAGTGTGCATGCTCGAATAAACAACAGAATGGCGCTCTCCTCGTGCCGCCGTGCTGGAAGCCCGACAGAAACGTTTGAAATATGGGACTGTATAAAAATGTCACTCTTCTGTACAGCAAAAATCACCAATAACAAAACAGAAAGAAAAATAACAAATCTGGAAAACATATGACCCCCCAAAGAGTTAAGATATGTAACAAAGACATCCTGGACGCCTGGCTGGCTCAGTCAGTAGAGCGTGTGACTCTGGATCTCAGGATCATGAGTTCGAGCCCCACGTTGGGTGTACAGATTACTTAAAAATAAAATCTTTTTTTTAAAGATTTATTTCTTTTAGAGGGGGGAGGGTAGAGGGAGAGAGAATCTCCGGCAGACTCCCCTCTGAGCGCAGAGCCCAACACGGGGCTCGATCGTCCAACCCTGAGATCATGACCTCAGACGAAATCGAAAGTTGGACGCTTAACTGACTGAGCCCCCCAGGCACCCCCAAAATAAAACCTTTTTTTAAAAACTAGGGGCGCCTGGGTGGCTCGGTCGTTAAGTGTCTGCCTTCGGCTAAGGTCATGGTCCCAGGGTCCTGGGATCGAGCCCCGGATCGGACTCCCTGCTCTGCGGGAAGCCTGCTTCTCCCTCTCCCACTCCCCCTGCTTGTGTTCCCTCTCTTACTGCGTCTCTCTCTGTCAAATAAATAAATAAAATCTTTTTTTTATTTATTTAGTTTTAAAGATTTTATTTATTTATTCATGAGAGACAGAGAGAGAGAGAGAGAGGCAGAGGGAGAAGCAGGCTCCCAAGGAGCAGGGAGCCCGATGTGGGACTCGATCCCAGGACCCTGGGATCATGACCTGAGCTGAAGGCAGACACTTAACCATCTGAACCACCCAGGCACCCTGTAAAATCTTTTTTTTTTTTTAAATGTCCTACAAGTCAATAAGAAAAATATGAAGAAACCAATAGAAAAATTGGGAAAAACACATTAACAGGCAGTTTGACAAAATAAATGTGGCCAATAAATATATGAATTATGTTCATTCTTCCTAAGAACCAATGAAATGCAAATCTCAACAAAATAAGACTTTATTTTCATGTGCGATTGGCCAAGATTTAGGGGCAGTATGATTCATTAAGGGTCTAGAGTGTGAGAGCCAGATAGTTTGGATTTGAATCTCACTTTCTAAGCATGTAGCCCTTCGTGTCTCAGTTTCCTTATCTGTAAAACTGTAATAAATAATAGCACTTAACTCCAAGCTTCACTGTGAGGGTTAAATAATGTCAGTCAATTAGTACTCAGATTAGTGCCTGACACATAACACATGCTCTATAAATATATTTGGCTATTGTTACTTAAAAGGTTGATCTTAACTTTCAGTAGTTAGGGCATACAGAAATAGAAACATTCAAATCCATTGAAGACAGTGTAAATTCATTTATTTATTCACCATATATTTATGACCCACTAGGGACACAATAGTGAGCAAAAGAGACTCAGTCTCTACCCTCACTGGCTAGCATTCTCAGAAGTCTGAACCTTTGAGGAGGGCAATTAGGCAACATATGCCACATCATAAAATGTTTACCCCCTTGACCCTGCAATTCCACATTAGGAAGTTTATCATAAAGAAGTATTTGGGGAGGGCGCCTGGGTGGCTCAGTCGTTAAGCGTCTGCCTTCGGCTCAGGTCATGATCCCGGGGTCCTGGGATCGAGCCCCGCATCAGGCTCTCTGCTCAGCGGGAAGCCTGCTTCTCCCTCTCCCACTCCCCCCTCTTGTGTTCCCTCTCTCACTGTGTCTCTCTCTGTCAAATAAATAAAATCTTTAAAAAAAAAAAAAGAAGAAGAAGTATTTGGGGAAACTTATGAAGATTTATTTAGTGGCATTCATAGTACCTGGGATCACAGTCTTAAAGCTGCAGGACCAACCTAAGTATGAGCACTGGTTAAATAAATCACATGACATCATGCAGCCCTCATATAGAAAGCACTGTCCCTGCTGACCTGGGGCAGGCACAGAACCATGTCCGAAAGACGAGCCCATTCTGGGATAGGACAAGCATCAAGGGGCGTTCTGCTCCTGACTGTGTGTCTTTCTGCATAGGCTAGCTTTTTCCTTTCGGCAGGATGCACCATGCTTATATCCTGGGTAGAAATCAAGCTATTTCCATGGGAGGAGTGAAACAAAGCATTCATTGGCTGAAAAACCATGTCCTATCACTGTCCACTACCCCAGGCATGCAGTCCTGCCCCCAGTCCTCACTCTCCGCCCACGTTCTGGGAGCTCGTCTTTCTCTGACTCTGTCTTTTCACAGTGCTGCTCCACCTGGTGGCGAGAGTCCTGGGGCACAGGGGTGGGCACTGGCCCTGGGACTGCCCGCTCAGGTCCCAATTCCCACTAAAATGCTAGCCCTGGATGGCCAAGCTGCTAGGAGCCCCGAGGAGCCCACAGCTCATCGCACCCCACAGATCCCACATCTAGGTGGACAAACCTGGTGTATCTGATCCCAGAGTGGATCTTTTGTCAACACCTCCTCTGCTATACTGCAATATGATTTTCAGTAATAATCATCTAATAATCAGCAATAATTATTGACTCATTCTTTACTTTTAATAAGCAATTAAAATTAGCAATTTTAAATACTTTTGTTTTTAAAATATTCAAATTCAGTAAGATATTTCATATATGAAATAAAGTTTGCACCAACCAAACAAAATTATCACAGCTTTTAAATTTTAAACACAAATAAAAACTCCAAACGGCACAGAATTACAGAAGTGAGAAAACTGAAGTGGTTTCTTCCTTGTTACAATCACTCTGGTGTCATTGTTCACCTCAAATCTAAGGCTTAAGGAGAGAAATATGTGTTATCTCAGGGTGAGGAGACACTAACTGCCCCTTGAGCTCTAAAAACCATTCACAGTGCCCAACCATGAGGCACTAAGCCTCCTAAGAAAACCTTGTAGTGGGTCTGAATTAATGTCCATACAGAATACAATGTTTCCTAAAGGATGGGTGATAAAAATTGCTAATTTGAAACTTACATATACCCTACTAAAATTCAACAGTAACCACAGTATTGTTTAAAACTTGACCAACAAAAGATCTGTGGAGTAGGAGTATTTGATCTCTGATCTTTAGAATTGCTGGTCTCATGGGAATAATAAAAAGCTGATCAACTTTGGCTGTATTATTTTTAAATTCTCTGCAGACGAGGCACCCTCTACCTGCCTCTCCCTTTCAGCCCTCAGGTCCCCTTGGAGGAACCAGACGTGTGGCTCCCAGCAATCCCCATGCTGGTTCTCATTCCATGCCACACTGGGCTCAGAGCTCCCTTAGCAAAGAACAGAATTCCCACAAACCACTAGGCACTCCTCAGCCCCTTCCTCTTCCAGGAGCCAGGCAGGCGTGCTACAGAGCTCAGGAGAATGGACACATTCTTTTAGTTTACTTGATTGTTCTTTTTCCTGTTTCTAAGATAAATAATAAGTTTCTTTACACTTAAATTTTTTCTTCATTAATAACGAAGTTATACAGCTTTAGCTATGTCCTATAGAGTGGGATACGAGGGATCTGATCTACCTTTGCAAGGTTTTATATATAATGTGTAACTTCACATTTGAGTTCCCCTTTGATCCAGTGGTTTTTAAGAGAATTTGTTAATATCTAAGTATTTAAGTTTCTTTTTAAAAATATTTTATTGTTTGCTTAGATTTATTTTGGACTTTGCGGGCACCTGGGAGGCTCAGTCGGTTCAGCATGGGACTCTTGGTTTGGCTCAGGTCATGATCCCGGGGTGGAGGGATGGAGCCCCACCTCCGACTCCAGGCTCAGGGCAGAGACGCTTGAGATTCTCTGCGCCCCCCCCCCGCCCCTCCCCCAGCTCACAGGCCTGTGTGCACATGCATGCACGCACGCATGCGCTCTCTCTCTTAAATTAATTAATTAAAATCTTAAAAAATTATTTTGGACTTTGTGCAAATATGTGTCCTATGTCTCTTTATTCAATTTGTATGTTTGTTTTTAGTTTTGTGGCCCAGATTACTTTTGCAAATATTCCGTGGACTTAAATAGATGCAAAGTTCTCCCTACAGGTAACAATTAAATTGAACCTTCTGTTTGTACTATTTATTTTCTGTATTCTCATATTTGTTTGTTTGTTTTTCTGCAGATCCGTCCATTTTTGGAATGGGTGTATTGAAGCCTGGAGAAGGGTGGCACCAACGCTCTGGTCCAAGGCCCAGCCTGCAGGGCTCCAGCAAGTGCTGTGGACTCCGAGGAGGAAAAGCCCGGTCGGCAGAGGGTGCGGGGGGGATGGGCGGAGCCAGGTTGGGGTACGGGGAGGTCAGTCCCCGTTGCCAGGAGGCGGGATCTGGACACAATGGGGTCTGGGAGTTGGGCTGGGCGGGGGCGGGAACCCAGGCACCCCCACCTTGCCTTCCCGGCCGGCAGCCACAAAAAAAGGTTAGTGCATCAACTTTGGGGCCCCCTCTGGGCACCGGGTTCCCCACGCCGCCCCCTCACCCCGGTGTCCTTGCCCCATGCCCCTAAAATATCCCGACCCCCAGAACCCCAGGGAATTCCTTTCCCGCAGGATTGAGACCAAACTTTGCGCGCTCACACATCCCTACTGGACTCGTTTTGGGGGCAGGGGATGGGAGATAGGGCCCCCGCCCCCGCGCAGGGCCGGGAAAGCTCGGGTTTGTTTCCCCGGCTCCTGGGATACACGATGGGCCCCGCCCCCGGAGTCGCGAGGAGCTGGAGCGGAGCAGTGCGTTCTGCGGCAGCTGTGGGTGGAGGGGCCGGGGCCGCCACCTTCTGTCCACAGGTACGGCAGGCCGTAAGCGCACCCCACCCTTGCGCGCTATGGGCTCGGACATCTGGGTCGGCCCTTGGCGGCCCCACCGGCCCCGCGGCCCCATCGCAGCGCTCTACAGAGGCCCAGGGCCCAAATACAAGCTGCCACCGAACACCGGTACCGGCGTCGGGCGGGTGTTCAAGGAAGGGGCTAGCGGGGTCTGGGGGGACGGCGGGCTGTGTCCGGGGCAGGGAGCGGCGGGGACCCATAGTGGTGCTGGGACGCTCCCGCAGGCTACATCCTGCACGACCCGTCGCGGCCCCGCGCTCCGGCCTTCTCCTTCGGCGCGCGCCTCCCCACGCAGCAGACTTCTTGCGGCCCGGGGCCCGGCCACCTGGTTCCTGCTCGCATGACCGTGCGCGGCCCCGACGGCACCCCCGCCTACTCCATCTACGGCCGCCCCCGCCACGCAGCGCCCCTCCTCACTCCCGGACCCGGTCAGGACCCCTGGGACCCCGGTCTCCCCAACACCGAGCCGCCTCCAGGAAGGCCCACCCGGGAACCCCCCACCTAAGCCCCGAGCCGCCCTCGTGTACCCTACCACTCCAAATTCGGTACCCCCATATCCGGATCTCAAAAGAACTCCAAGCCCCACCGGGCTTTGACAAATCGTGGCTCGGATTCACCCTAACCCCAGACCCCCAACCCGGGTCCCCACTACGCCCCCAAACCGGTTCCCGCCCACACACCCGGTCCGCCCCGCAGGCACGTACTTCCCTGAGCGAGCTGGGAACGCGACGTACCCCTCTGCGCCTCGGCATACCATCGCTCCCCGAAACTGGGGCATCCCTGAGGAGCAGCAGACCCCAGGTGAGACCAGAAAGGCCCATTCCAGCACCGTGGACCTTCCCATCCCCGACGGAGAACCACTCTGCAGGCTGCGGCAGGGAGACCCTGGCCTGTCCGCGAAGACTAACCCCTAGACCCACCCTTCTCTGGCTCCTCCCCAGGCCCTGGGACCTACAATGTGCCCTCGCTCTTGGGTCCGCGCGTCATTGGTAAAGTCTCGGCCCCAACTTATTCCATCTATGGCCGCAGCGCAGTGGGCAGCTTCTTCGAGGACCTCAGCAAGGTGGGGTAGGGGCTGCCGGGCGGGGTGTAGCTAGGGGTCGGAGGGGCGGGCCACAGGGGGTCACGAAGTAAGAGATGAGGGCCAGCGGTCAGCGGGGAACGAAGGCCGGACCCAGCGCCCCTGCCGCCCTCCCACAGACCCCGGGCCCCTGCGCCTACCACGTGGTGAACACTGGGATCTACAAGTCTCGGGCCCCCCAGTTCTCGATGCTGGCGCGGACTTCGCTCCCCCAAGACAACACCCTGAATCCGGGACCCGCAGCCTACAATGTGGACCAGGTGGTCTGGAGTCCCGGGCCAAGGGTCAGAGGCGGGGGATGAGGGTCAGGGTCCTGGGAGGGTCCCGGCGCGGGGCCGCACGGCTGGCCCCGCGAGGTCAGCGACGTCTCCTGGTCCCGCAGCACCGGAAGCCTCGCGGCTGCAGCTTCGGGATCCGGCACTCGGACTACCTTGCCCGGGTCCTGACCAATGCAGATGATTGACCGGCCGGGAGGGCGCGGCCCCACAGACGTTTGCTTAAAGCTTCCCGAGCCAGCAGCGTGTCCACCCCTCTGTGTTCGCGGCGGGCGCGCGGGGCGGGGAGCGAGCGCGTAGGGACACTCGGGCCCGCGAAGTCACGGAAGTCGCGCGCCCGAGAGCCTTCGTGATTGGTCGGGGCAGAAGTGAGCAGGGTCGTCCCGCCCCCCTGAGGCGGCCATTGGCCCAGAATCCCGCCTGTCTGGGCGGCCCGGCCCACCCGCCGTCCCCCTGCGGCCGCGGGCCAGGCCGGGCTGAACCCGCCTGGAATCTAAAGCAGGACCGGTGAGGGCCACTGTCCGGGACAGGTACAGGCCGGGGTCAAGTTGTGAGGCCGAGAAGTGGGAGCCAGACACGGAGACACGCACACGGACAACACAGACACAGGACAGAGGTGCGGATACGAAAGGGAGAAACCGGATCCCGTCGGGACAAGTGCACCTGCCGCAGAGACACGGACACAGGGCGGCGGCAGGTTCCAGCTGTCTCGCACCCCGCAGGCCCGGAGCGACGGGGCCACAGGGAGCCAGGGCCCTCCAGAGCCCAAGCGACTCCCGGAGCTGATCTGCCTGAACGAGACAGGCCGCCCGAGCTAGGGAGACCTCAGGGGCTTCGTGCGCGCTGTGGACGGGAGCGCGCAGGGCGTGCAAATTGGTGCGCGGGAACTTCTGGGCGCCTCTGACCCCAAGATCAGCCCCAGAGACCGCCTGCCCCCGGGGGCCCCACAGAGCCCCACCCCCGTCAGTGACCCCAGGATAACCCACCGCTGTGGGAGCACCCCCATCGTGTTGGATACTCCAGCGTATCCCGTGCCTCGGGGCCATGCTAACGGCCATGCCACTGCAAGGCATGGGCCTGGAGAAGAGAGTGGCGCTGACCCAGGCCCTGGCTAAGTCTGGGCAGCAGCTCACAGACAACTATTGCACAGGGAGAGTGGGTGACAA
The DNA here is from genome assembly GCF_964656455.1 of Halichoerus grypus. Lineage (NCBI taxonomy): Eukaryota > Metazoa > Chordata > Mammalia > Carnivora > Phocidae > Halichoerus > Halichoerus grypus. The sequence continues at coordinate 178,889,574 of NC_135717.1, read as the reverse complement.
GGTCAGCCTGGTCCTCTTACCTGCCCTGGCTGCCTGTGGACCGCAAGGTTAGAAGATGCCTCCTCTCCAGACCTTAAGGAGGTTAGCAACCCACAGGCAGTTTCTAATTTCAAGCCTGGCCTAGATGGAGTCCCCAAAGGCAGACCCAGGCTTCTCACCCCCAGGACAGAACTTAGGTTCCCCCCCCATCAGCCCCCATAACAGGACCAAGTTATCCAGCCCCTTGGGTACCCCAGTCAGGACTCCCAAGAGAAGAACCGGGTATTCCTCTCCCTTGGTTCCCCAGACTTGAGCCCTCAGGATAGTCCTCCTCATCACTCCCCATACCAAATCAGGACAATTTCTTTTCCATTCCCTCTCCACCAGCGGCACATCCACTACAACTGCTTAGAACTCCAGCTGAAGTCCTAACCAGGGAAAGTAAGGGGAGTAGCTGTGCAGTGCACTCAGCACCCCTGCCCAGCAGGTACCAGTGATCAAGAGATGTGGTCTGGAGTAAGGAGGGTGGGGCACAACTTGGATAAACTGGAGTCTATTTCTCTATTCACTGTCATCCAGAGCTCAGGTGGGCTGACTGCTCACTGATCTAGGTTATTGATAGTAATATTGGCCAGAATCTCTGAAGGATCACTGATAGGCCATTCATCAGGGTTGGATATTGATCAAAGTTATTTATGGGTCATTGATGGTCATTGAACTTCCCTCATCAGAGAAACTTCAATTGGAGTCATTAATAGGGACTTGATTAAAATCACTGTTGGGTCTCTAATCAATCATTAATGGGCCATAGGACATTGGTCAATATCCCTGATGGGTCAGAACAGTCATTAATAAGGACTTATCAGAATTGTTCATAAATCTGTGGTCATAGTCTTGGAAACTCGTCATGGTTGCTGATGACAGTGTCAGTGCAAGGGTCACTGAAGGTCACTGGGAGTCCTGATGCAAGGGAGTTTGGCCAGATGTAGGGGCTGCTAGAGGGAGTGGACTGCTGTGGATCAGGGCAGGAGGCTGGTTCCTGTGGATGGACTCCTGTATGAAGCCAGAGGTGTCAGCCACCATTAACAGCCTGCTAGTCATCACAGGTAACCTGACCCCAGACTCTGGGTCTACCTCCTGCGTATTAAAGACGCCTGACCTCTGACCGCACAAAGTCCAGATCCCCATCAGGGGACCATGGGACCTCCCCCAAAAAAGACGATCTGGACCAACCCCAGGGTCAGTGTCCCCTCATCACAAGATGCCTGACCACTGGGGCACCTGGCTGGTTCAGTTGATAGAGCATGCAACTCTTGAGGCCAGGGTCGTGATTTCGAGCCCCACCAAGGGTGTAGAGATTATTTAAAAAACAAAACAAGATGCCTGACCACCAACTCAAGAGGGTGACCTGACTGATGCCCCCTCCCCCATAGGGAACTTGGCCTCGATGTTCAGGGTCCTTAACCTTTCATGACTGACCCAAGAGTCAGAATTCCCCACATCCCCTAGGAAGCCCCAGGCTCCTTATCACCTCCAGCCCCCTCTGCCTCCCCCCACAGCCTTCATCCTTGGTCAGAAGATGGTGGAGAGGGGCGCCTGGGTGGCATAGTTGTTAGGCGTCTGCTTTCGGCTGGGGTCGTGATTCCGGGGTCCTGGGATCGAGCCCCCCACTGGGCTCCCTGCTCCACGGGAAGCCTGCTTCTCCCTCTCCCACGCCCCCTGTTTGTGTTCCCTCTCTCGCTGTCTCTTTCCCTGTCAAATGCATGGGGGAAAAAAAGCTGGTGGAGAGCCCATCCGCTCTGGTGGTGGACCTGAAGTTTGGAGGGGCAAGTATTCCCTAGCCATGCCCAGGAGCTGGCTAGAGCACTGGTGAGCACCTGTGCGTGCTGGACCCTGTGTGGCCTCTGTCCGGGTAGGTCTCCTAATGTGAGCTCAGTCTCCCCTTCCTAACTCTGGTAGTTTGGTCGCATAGCCTCTTGGGAGCTGGAAGACCGCTCAGCCCCGGGGCTGCTTCGAGCGGAAGCTCGGGCGCAGAGCCTGGACCTGGGCCTGGACTGAGAGCTATGCTCCGGGACCCTCGCGCCCGGGAGCAAGAGGAGTTCCACGCGCCCATGGACAGTGGGCGCCGGGAGCCCTCCGTCCCTCCCCACCAAACCCGGCCGCTTCCCTTCTGAGTTCCTCTTTTCCTTCCCCGAGCCCTGGCCCTGGCCACTCTCCTTCCTGAGTCCCGGATTCTCATCCGCGGCCCCAGGTCCTCCCGCCCTCCCCCCGGGGCCCCCTGGTCCCCTACCGCGGCGCCTCGGGCTGGCTCCGCGGAGCTCGTCCGGGGTCAGCGGCGCGGGGGATCGGGGGATCGGCTCCGGCGGCGGCGGGCTCGAGGCTGCGCCGCTGCGAGCGCCGATCCCCGCCCCTCCTCGCACCCAGTGGCCTTTAGGAGACGTCGTGCCCTCGGACCGCGGGCTCTGCGCCGACCGACACACAGCAGTAAGGCCGGAGGGCGCGAAGCCGGGTCCGCGCCTGTGCGCGGGCGGTCGGCGGAGGGCTGAGAGGAGCGAGCCCCGAGGCTTCCGAGGGAGGTGCGGCAGCCCCCTAAGGGAGCAGGGAGGGGCGAGGCCAGAGAGGAAGCCCCGCCTCGCCCTGCACTTGGCCTCAGGCGGCGACAGACAGCTTCTGCGCACGCGCGTGGGGGGCAGGGGGCGGGGAGAAGAGCGGACCTCACTCTGCATGCGCATGCGCGTCGCCCTTGACGCATGCGCGCTGGTGTCGAGCGTGCCGATAGCGCAGAACCCTGGCGACCCCGACCGTGCATCGTGGTCGAGGCCGCGGCTGCGACTAGCTCGCAGAGAGCGGGGCTGTCCCCTAACTCACGATACTGACGCCGGGTCCCAGAGAGCCTGGGTCGTGCCCGGTGCGTGGCCCCCGCCGGTGTCCAGCTTTCTGAACTTTCCGTTGGGCAGACAGCTGCGCGTCCCGGAGGGCGCCCTGGAAGTGGGGGCTCCCAGAAGAGAGGAGCCCAGGAAGTATCCACAGGCCGCTTTCGCTTGCCAGGCACATCCCGTGCACAGCTTAGAGGGCGTATGTAAAGGAGGAAGCTGGCGTGGAGAGGCTGTGGGACGTGCCGAAGGTCATCGAGCCCCGAGCGCAAGCCACCGGACGTGGCGGAGACCAAACGTGTAGGAATCCCCGGGAGGGTCTTTTCAGCAGCTGAACAGGTGAGGGGGGAGTCCTAGGACTGCCACCGGGCACTTTCCAGGGGCTCCTGCCAGAAAGGCAGGGAGGACACGGAATTCAGTGTCGGAATCCCGGATGTGAAGAAGGTGGGCTTGTGCCAAGTCGAGACCTCGCTTCTCTCCCGGGATGAGAGCACCAGGAAAGCTCGACGTGGAAGGGGCGCCCTGTGGGCGGAATGGTGTGGGCGCACAGGGTTGCTGCTGAGCGCGGGGTGGGCAGGCTGCAGAAGGGCCGGAGGAGTCTATCCTTGGGGGGTGAGACTAAACTCACCCGCCTCCAAAAATGGTTTATTGCAAACAGATACACATGCTCAGGAACTCAGACAAGGCATGCACTTGGAATGCTTTCAGTCAGCTAAGATGGTGAGGTGCAGGAGTGCTTCCCAGGCCACACAGAGCTCCAGGTGCAGGACCGGGGGCCAGGGTGGGAGGACAGGCTAACGGGCATGGGCATTGGGGGGACACCTAAGCTGGAGCTGAGCTTCCATCGGTGAAGCACTTCTGTGCTCTGCAGAGCACTAAGGGAGCAGCTGCGGTGAGCCTGAGTATGGGCTTGGTCCTTTAGATGGTGTCAAGTCTCCCCAGAGCCACGGGGATTGACCCAGGAGGCTGAGGCCACTACAGGCCCCTGACACCTGTGCTCTCTTCCAGGAGCATTAGGCCCATGCTGCTGCTGGTTTGGACACCCAAGGCTTGGCACAGGCTCTTTCTTCTCAAGCCCCCAGCTCTCCTTTGGACCCCAGGAGGCGAGGCCCTACACATGAGGTACCGCCTCATGTCAAGGCAGGGCCCTGGAGAGGCGAGCAGGCAGAGCCAGCCCCAGGGCCCTGGGTTTCGGACCAGGCTATTGATCACTGCTTTGTTTGGGGCTGGGCTGGGCGGGGCCTGGCTGGCGGCAAGGGCTGAGAAGGAGCAGCGGAGGCAGCAACAGCGGACAGAGGCCCTGCGCCAGGCAGCCGTGGGCCAGGGTGACTTCAGCCTGCTGGACCACCGGGGACAGGCTCGCTGCAAAGCTGACTTCCGGGGTCAGTGGGTCCTGATGTACTTTGGCTTCACTCACTGCCCCGACATCTGCCCAGATGAGCTGGAGAAGCTGGTCCAGGTGGTCCAGAAGCTGGAGGCCGAGCCTGGCCTGCCCCCAGTGCAGCCTGTCTTCATTACTGTGGACCCCGCACGGGACACCGTCGCAGCCATGGCCCGCTACGTACAGGACTTCCACCCACGGTTGCTGGGCCTGACCGGTTCTGCTGAGCAGGTAGCCCAGGTGAGCCGCAGCTACCGCGTCTACTACAGCGCTGGCCCTAAGGATGAGGACCAGGATTACATTGTGGATCACTCCATCGCCATCTACCTGCTCAGCCCTGACGGCCTCTTCACAGACTACTACGGCCGGGCCAAATCAGCGCAGCAGATTGCAGACAGCGTGAGGCGCCACATGGCTGCCTTCCGCAGCGTCCTGCACTGAGTCAGGTCATTAAAGAGAGTGTGATGAAGCTGTGTGCCTGTCCTCTGTCCCAGCAGCCCCAGGAGGCCAAGGCAGGAAAGGGCTCAGGACCTGGTCACTTGCCGAGGGTGTAGGGCATAGGCAGCCCTTTCCCTGCACAGAGCAGGAGTTTAATTTTTTGAAGGGTTAGGTGGGATGGCAACACCATTTTATTGGGCTGGGCCAGCCAGGAAACAAGGGTAGAGTGAGCAAATGCATGCCCAGCACCCATGAGGGATGGACCTCCAGAGCCTACCCCTCAGCCTCAATGCTCCCCAAATCAGGGCTGGGCCATGGAGGGGGCAGCATAGGTCTGGAAGCGCTTGTGGGCCCGCTGGTGCGTGAGTAGTCTCAGGGACATGGTGTCCACGGCTGCCTCCAGCCCCGGCTGCTGGGTGATCTCCACCGTGTAGTCGTTGGCCTGTAGGGATGAAGTGTCAGCCGAGTCGGGGACCACTTCCCTCCCAGGCTCCCCAGGCCACTCACCAGCTGCAGGGACGCCAGCATGGAACGACACACCTCGAAGGCAGGCTGGCCAGCAACTAGCTCCGCAAAGGGACACCACTGGTTGAGCTGGCTGAACCTTGAGACTACCTGGTCCCCATAGGTATGGATGTCAAAGGGCACATGCTGTTCCTGCAAGGAGGAGGAGCAAGATTCTGGGGCAAAATCAAGGCAGGCAGCAGGGGAGTCCCTACTTCTCAGCCAGAGCTTGGCCCAACCCCTCACCTGCTCTTGGAGCAGGGGCTGGATAGTGTCCTCCCAGTCCCTGATGCGCTGGCTCAGCTCTGTCTCCTGGACGAACTTCTGAGAGGTGGCAATGAAGAGCTCCTAGGGGAGGACCAGGGAGCTGCCACCTTCTGTGCAGGGGCCCCTTGCCCAGCAGCCCACCTGCTCTAACTCAGACTTACCACATTCCTTCGGACCAGCTCCTCATAGCTCAGGGACACTGGCATGGCCTCTGCTTCTGGAAAAGGGGCAACTATGAGCTGCTGTGGCCATGGGCCACACCCTTTCCTCCCTCCCCTGTCCTCAGAGGCCCCTCGTGACCCCCTGGCCAGCAGCCCCCCTCAGACCTACCCAGTTCTGCAGCTTCCCCAGGCTTTGCCTCCTGAGGCTCTGCATACTCCTCAGGCTCTAGAAAGTCATCTGCTAGCAGACAGAGAAGACCCAACAGGAAGCAGGTTTGCTGGCAGCACATGCTGAACCCCCCACCCTGGCCCATCCCAGTAGGGTCCCACCTGCTGTCCCCAGATCCTCCAGGGAGTCCTCCAGCTGGTCCTCCACAGGCCACAGCCCTTCCTCAGGCCTTGGCAGCCACCGCTCGGCCATCTGCAGACAGCATCTATGAGGGGCACTGCTGTCCCCACTAGGGGCCATGTGGGGTCCAGACAGTGGCCAGTACTTACCTCCCGCCTCTGCAGCTTCCGGAGAGTCTCCAATTGCTCCTTCACGTGCTTCCAGTACAGGACCTCCATGTCTGCATACAAAGGCCTTGTGAGAGGGGCTCCCATGTCCTGCACGGGCACCCCCAGTCCACCTAGAGCCTTGGGCACCCCCCAGGTCAAGGGGAGGCAGACAGAATATGGCACAGCACCACTGTCCCTCAGGAGAGTGTACACACAACTCTGACCTCACCTGCAAAGGACGGGCCCTTTCGCCGGGGCCTCCTGCTGTCAGCGTGGTCAGCATCTTCAAGAGAATTTGGTCAGCAGGAACCAAGCCAGGTCCCTGAAGGCTGTGCCTGGACCCTCCTGCCCTGGCCCAGCCCCACCATCACTCACAGGCAGCCAGGTACCACTGGTGGAAGTCCTGCAGCTTGGTGGCACCCTTCCTCTTGCGCTTCTGTCCTGGAACCTCCTCCACGCAGGGGGGCACGGAGTAAGGCCTACCTGGGGGCAAACGACTATGTCTCTGAGCACAACTTCGGGCCCTGTGGCAGGTTATGGCACCCACACGCTCTAGGAGCAACTGCACAAGGGAGCACAGCCCCACCAGGCTCCTAACGGGTATAGAGCCCACCCTCATCAACCACCAGTGCTCCAGAGAACCCATCCACAGAAGCCCAAGTGAAGGTGACCCTCCACCCAATTACCTTTCTTGAAAGGCTTAGAGTCCAGGGAGTCAAAGGGGTCCAGGCTCTGCCAGGGGTCCGGAGTCTCCTGAGCAGAAAGCACAAGCAGACACTGTGGTGGGGGGAGCAGGGGATGCGCACCCTCCCTCAAAAGCCCAGACACTGAGTGCAGTGACGGCCAGAGGATCCAGGACCAAGGGTGACACACCAGGGAGGGAGATGCCCCAGAGCGGCAGAAGAGGTGATTTAATTTCTGGAGAAAGAAAATTCCTTGCTAAAGAAAGCCAGCACAAAGAGCCTCAGGCTAGGAGCCCAGGCGTCCAAGGCTCTGAAAGCTAGCAGGAGTGAGGGGTGGGCAGTGGGGCTCTGGCAGGGGGTCTAAGCCCACTGCCCCTCACCTTCATCAGGGGCGCTGGCTCCTCTCGCTCCCGTAGCACGCAGCGACTAGGCTGGGCAGCACTCTGCAAAGAAACAGCCCCAGGATCCCTCTCTCCTCTCCTGCCACCCAAGGCGCAGGCAGCCCAGGAGCTGTGCTCTGGGGTCAGACGTCAAGAACCCCGCAGGGACCCTCTGAGGGCAAACAAAAACTCTAGGAAAAATTTTAGGAGAACATACAAACTAGTAAACTAGTGGTCATGGGGTGCTTTTTTTTTTTCTTTAAAGTATATCAAATATAATAACAATATGATAAACATCACACATCTACCAATCAAAATTAACAAATGTTAATGTTTTTCCTATGTGCATCAGAGTTTAATAAAAAGATTTCTCAGCTCCAGGCTGAAACACAAAGCTGACCGCTGAGGGTGGAGGGAAGCAGCCAAAGCCTCCAAAGCCCCACCCCCTCCGGCCAGCCTGACCTCAGAAGAGTCAGCTTTGGAAACCAGCTGCCATCCTAGGTGGTAGCCATGAACACCACAGGGCTCAGACCCTTGAACCCCAGCTCCGTTCTGAGGAGCCGCAGCTGTTCTGCTCAGAAAGAGGAAAGACGTGATAGGCACTGCCCTAAAGGGCTGGGTGCAAAGCCAGGTCCAAGGCTGTCTGGAGGGTGCACCCACAGCCCTGGTGTGCAAGGACCAGAGGGAAGGAGCAGAGACCTACGGGCCTGGGGGCTAAGCCCACAGGACTGCCTATCCCATGTACGTGTGGGGAAGCTTGCCCGGCTGATAGCTCGAGCTTTGCAGGCCTCAGTCAGGGTCCCACCTGCTGCGGGCTCCTGGGTTCCTGGGGCTCCTGAGGGCCCTCGGGGGCTGTGGCTTCAGGGAGCTCTGCTGCCCCCTCTGCATCCTCATCCTCACCACCACCTCCAGGCATTGGGCCTTCTGGAGAGGCACCTGAGCAGGGGAGTAAGAGACCAGACAGCAGGTGGGAGGCTGCCCTTGACCAACACCCAGGAGAACCTTCAAGGCCCTTCCTTCACTCAGCCTCATTCATCAGACCCAGAGAAAGTAGCAGGGCATTTCACACTCTTCTCGTCATGCCACTCTGTTTTTTTGGCTCCGTTTCCTTTTTAGCAATTTTTCTCCTGAAATGCTGCCATCCGTGCTTGCCCAGAGAGGAGGAGTAGGTCCAAACCTCACAGGCCCAAGAATGGTCAGAGGGCAGTCATGAGACCAAGACCGCACAGCGGGCCAAGGTGGGGAGGGAGGTCGAGGCCTAGGCACAAAGAAGCCAGGCTTCCTTTCTCCCCACACCTCATCCCTGGGGTAGCTGAGCACAGCCCCGTGCAGAGCCCCATCCCCCCACCTCCACCCCCACCCTGCAAATCCACCACGTTCTCTCTTCTCACCTGGCTCCTGGGAGACGTTGACCACAGGGACAGGACTGCACACAGAGACTTCCATTGGCTGCTCCTCAGCCCTCTCAGGCTCTGGGAAAGATAGGAGATTGGACAGGGTCAGCCCTCCCCCTCCCCCAGGGGGCCCCTCCCAGGGGCTGGGCAGGGAGAGTCAAGATCTGGCACAGGACTCAGGCACCCTGGGTTGAGCCAGCTATGGGCAAAGAGGGAGCAAAGGGGAAGTGAAGACCCATCTTCAGTGCAGGTGCCCGGGGAAGGGCGTGCCAGGACTGGCAGGCACAGGGGACCCTTCCTTCCCAAGCTCCCCACATCCAAAGCCCTCACCCTTCTGGTTCCTTGGCATCAGTGTCTCCATGGGGGAGATGCCCACTGGCTCCAACATAAAGGCTCCTCTGGGGTGGGGGGTAGACGTATTCATCCTAAAATCCTTCCGGCTGGCCAGGACCTCCCCCTGACAGCTATGCGGGCAAAACACAGCCACTGCAGAGATCCTTCCCGAGCAGCCCTCTCCCCTTACCTGACTCCCCTCAGCCAGGCTCAGGCTGGTACCTGCACAGGGGGCTGACATTCTTCTCCATCTCATCAGGGGCCACAAGGGCCATGGGCAGGAGAGGGACGATGAGGACCTCCTGCATGGAGGCCAAGAGTGGGTGAGCCACAGGTCCCGCAGGCTCCAGGTGGGGAACCCATATGGCATGACAGCTTCCAACACCCCCTTCAGCTAAATGCAGCCCCTACAGACAGAGGGGCACTCACACGGGGGGGCAGGTCATTCCTCAGATCCACATTAGCACGGGAGTCAGGGAGGTCATCCAGCGACAGGAACTGTGGGGAGACAGAGCTCAGAAGCAGTGCCTGGCACACGCACAGTGGGCAGTGGCCACGCACCCAAGAAATCTCACCTGGTCCTCCACCTCCTGGGGAGCCGTGGAGCTGGTGTCCCCATTGGCCCCATTTTCCCGCACTGAGGAGAGCTGCTTGGCCCGCCTGAGAGAGAATCAATGCATGGATGTCTGGGAGGCTGCCAGGGCTTCCCCCAAGCTGCACACAGGGCAGACACACAGGCCTCCACCTCCTGGCTCAGACCAGTACTCACTTCTTGCCAGAGATGAAATCGAGAGCCTGGTAGACCAGCGAGTAGAGGTATTCCACCTGGTGACCAGAAGCAGGCCGTGAGGAGTGCAAAGAGAAGTCTACCCCAGATGCTATGTGGCCCTCCCCAGAGCCCTCGCTGTGTACACACACAGACAGACCCGAACATGCAAAAGCCCACTGTCCTCTCCAAAACTTCCAGCACACTTTCTGCCAATGTAGCTGCCAGAAAGACTTCTCCAGTCCAACTAGCATGTCTCATCAGTTGTGGTCCTCTCCTCTTCCTCTGTCCCCAGGCAGTCCTGCTTGCCTGCAGGCCCTGCACACCGGCCTGTGTGCGGCCCACTGGCCCATCTCCGTGCTGCTCCCGCCCAGCACCCACAGCTCGCTCCTCTCCCTCCCGCAGGTGTGGGCCACCAGTGCCCCACCTCCGGGACCCCACCGTTACGGTGAGGCTCGGGACTTCTGAGATGCCGACCAGCAGGGTGTGCACACGGGCCGCCTCTGGGCCATTCCTTCTGGAGTAACAGCGCCCAAGAGCACATGCAACTCTCTCTTCTTGGTCCTGCCTTTTTTTTTTTTCCACGCAACAGATGTTTATTGCACTTCTTTTATGTATGGGGCTTGGCACTAGACGCTGGACACAGTGGTGAGCACAACGAAATGGGCCCCGTTTAGCAGGATTAATAAACATTAACTTTTTTAAGCATCTGCCACATATACAGGACTGTGTTCATGCTTCATCCCATCTGGTCTGTCTGAAGTAGGTATCACTGCTGTTCCCATTTCATAGGAGAATAAACTGAGAGAAATAAAGTCGCCTGGATCAGGGGTAGGTCCAGGATTTGCACGCATGGATGCGTGAATCTCAGGCTGCATGACCTAATCCGCAACCACTAGCTACATGTGGCTTTACCAATTTAAATTTAAGTTAACGAAGTTAGTAAAACTCAAAATTTCTCTGTCACACTAGCCACATTTCAAGGGCTTGGCGGCCACATGTAACTAGTACTTACCATCTTTGATGGCCCAGATCACAGAACGTCTGCATCATTTCAGAGAGTCCTGCTGGACCCTGATGCCCCACAGCTTCCAGACTTTACTATTAACACGTCTTTGCACTTGCTTTACCACACACCCACGCATCTATCTGTCACCTCACGTCTCGTGCGAAGTTAATTGCAAGCATTCCTTCTTAGGACAAATGCAGAACATAGGAATCTGATTTAATGGGATTATCTGGGACAAAAACCAACAAGATCTTAAACCGTCTTCATAACTTCTGCTGCCCAGAGGTAAATCCACTGTGTCCTATGCAAGTTAAGCCTGAATGTAGATCACTCACCCTGCCCTAGTTGGAACCCCATTATACACTTCCAAAGGCTTACCTCCTGTGCACTTTTTCTTTCTCCCACCCACTAAACTGCGAATTCTGGATCAGCGCTGTCACCCACTTTTCCTTGCTCCTCCACTAGGGGATGGCTAAGCAAGGCTGGAGGAAACTCACACAAAGAGCAAGGTGCACGGAGTCTCCATCAGACTGCCCATGCTCTCAGTCAGTCTTGTTTGCGTTCCCCTCAGGAGTATTCCCAACTTTCACCAAATTTCACTCTCCAAATTTCCTACCCAGAAGCTGATTCTCAGCAACTGACTTTTATTCTCCGTTATGAAAATTGGGGTCCTAGGCGGAACTCTCCAAATGCCTGTGTCCAACTTCATTACATCAAAACTGACTTCTCGGGGCGCCTGGGTGGCTCAGTCGTTAAGCGTCTGCCTTCAGCTCAGGTCATGATCCCAGGGTCCTGGGATCGAGCCCCGCATCGGGCTCCCTGCTCCGCGGGAAGCCTGCTTCTCCCTCTCCCACTCCCCCTGCTTGTGTTCCCTCTCTCGCTGTGTCTCTCTCTGTCAAATAAATAAATAAAATCTTTAAAAAAAAAAAAAAAAACAACTGACTTCTCCCTCCAGACTCCTGAGATGAGGCCCAGCAACCCACGGCCCTGACCCACTCCTCAACTATTTCTACCGGGATCTTGTTTCATCTGCTGCCCCACCTGCCCTTTTACCCTTCAGCTCTGTGGTGTTCAATCCTGGCTGTCACTAAGGATGTTTTAAGAAATCCTGATACCTGCCCACTGCCCGGTTCTGATCTCACTAGGCCACGCAGGGGCTAGCTGGGCATGAGATGGATTATAGCTGGGTGGAGGACCACTGCTTTACTTACTGCCCATCCTTGTCCCCCTCCCTGTAACCTCTCCTACAAGGGGTCATGTGGTGCCTCCTTACCTCTCCCCACCCCACAGTCTCACCCTCCTCTCACTAAAACCCCTGGTGACCTTCTAATTACAGACCCACCAGATGCTTGAAAACCTTTCCTGTGTGGGTCAATTCACTAAATTCAACAATTTTGATCTTTTTTCTTCCCCTTTAAAAGTCTCTACATCTCTGACTTCTGAACATTTTTTATTTGCCTTTCTCTGACTTTTCCTTCTGGTGGGCACTTCCTAAATATTGGTTTTTCTCAAGATGTTCCCTTCATTCTGCTTTTCCTCTTACTCTACAACATGGTTTCTGGGCTTTGGGACTGCTGACATTTTAGACTGGATAATTCTTCGTTGCGTGGGGCTCTCCTGTACACTGCTGGATATTTAGCATTAGCAGCAGGCCCTGCAGTTATAAATCCAAGCTGGTTCTTCAGTTATAATTGTTCAATTATAAACCCAAGCTGTGTTACAAGGTGGTGAGGAAGAGGGGAGACGAGGCACTGGCGGGGCAGGGAACACACAGGGGTGAGCCTGACACCTGCCCCAGCAGGAGAGTGAACCTCAGTGCCATTAGACCAGCAGCCAGGCGATGCCCACCTTCTTACTGTAGACACAAGCAGACCCCTGGATCAACAGCGCTGCCTCAATGAAGTTCATTGTGGTTTTCCCCTCGTCAAAAGAAATGCAGATCTGGTCCAGCTGCAAGACACAACACCAGGGCATTGGGAAGCCAAAATCTGTGTACACTTCTCCACACAGAGCCCACCCAGCACCCAGCCTGCAGTGCCCACTCATCACAAGGCACCCCTCAAGCACTGACTCTGCTCGGGGCTCTGTGGTTGTCCTTTTTTTTTTTTAATCTTTGGAAGGTAGACGCAGTGTTCCGGAAAAGGAGGCCCCTTCAGTATATCAGCCACAATGGCTAGAGCTGCACAGCAGTGCCCTTCCAGAGGCGCTCCACTGAGCCCACCCAAGTCAAGGCCAACTGGGACAGAATCAGGCAGAAGACCCCTCACCCTGAGAGGAGGAAAGGGGAACCTCAGCAGTGCGGAGGACAGACACAAATCGCTGGGGTCTAAATCCTTTGAGCAGAAACTAAGGAAACACTTCCAAATGACTCCTCCTCCTTCCTCTGCAAGCCCTGACCCCCCAGGATTCCCCTGGGCCCCAGCTCCTATCACCTCTTAAGTGTCAGTGGCCCACAGACCATATGCCAACAATCCCCAAACCCATCTACGGCACTGTGCTCCCCTACGCTGCAGGACTGTGCTTAGAGCCTCCCCAAGACAGCTGAATGTCCCCAAGCTTTTTATCTCCAGACTTAACCCAGGGGGTCCCCACAACCTCACCCCTCTCCTGCACGCCTCTCAGCAAACAGCACTCTGAAGCCCCAACATGTTTTTTCAAGCTCTTTGCCTTTGCTTTCCACCTGCCCAGAATGCCCACTCCCAGCTGTCCTGATGTGAACGCTCCTGCAGTGTGGCCCACATGCCTGGGGCTTCTCACTGCCTTGTTAGGGCCAATTCCAGGCTCTACCTCAGGGCCTGAAGCTGGTGTCCAATAAATGTTTGATGAACAAACAAAATGCTGGCATCAGGGCTAAGCCTGAAAGACAAGACACTCCTCAGGCAGATGAAGGGTTAGGGTTAGGAAGAGCAACCACTTCCACAAAGGCAGTTAGCAGACCCGGGATTCAACTATTTAGGAAAATTAGTATTATGCAAACATGTCCAAAGCACAGGGTGTGCTGGGGAGCAAGGTTAGACACTAGGCACTATGGGGGCCCAAAGAAGGGGGAGTCTGGGGGGACACCACCAAGAGGCCAACTCTATTAATTCCTGAAGGACAGAGGAAGTTTTTCAGGTCAGTGGAGGAGCATGACAGTCCGAGAGAGTGCAGAGCATTCCAGAAGTGAAGGGCTTTCCCTGAAAGGACAGGATATGAAGGAGAGGGCAGCTGGGTCACCCAGGCCCTGAGCTGCAGAGGTGGCCCTTTCTTCTCAGCCTAGGCTGGCTCACCCACTCGTAGGACCTCACACTCCACCTGCCTTCGAACAACTCCTAAATGCATGCTCCAGGTTGGACCTCCCGTCTAAGCCTAAACCCATTATGTCCAACTGCCTTCTTCAAACACCATTTGGATGTCTTAACCAAAATTCATACTGGACAGGTCCACACTGAACCCTAGATATCCCCCCACCACCCGTCCACAAACCTGCAAGTCTTAGCTCCTTCCCCCATTCAGTCCATGCCATGTTCTCTGCCATTTCCATGCTGCATGCTAACCCGTCTGCTCCTCTCCACACTGACCACCATTCTTGCTCAGCCAGCCCCACCTCTTGCCTAGACCTTGGCACTAACTGGGTTCTTCCCGCCCTTCACTCCCCTCCAGGCTCCTCTTCACAAGCAGGTGCTTCTCTGAAGACACAAGGCAGATTACATCACTCCACTCAGAACCCTAATTGCTTTCTGCCACTCTTACAAAAAAAAACCCAAATCCTAAAGAGAGCCTCGCATGCTAACCAGCTTCCCTCTGCAGTTGTCCACCCGCCCCTACTCGCTGTATAGCGGTCACAAGGGACTCCCTCTCCAGGTCCCCGGTGGAGCCAAGCACTTCCCCACCTCAGAACATTGGAACATTCTTCAGCTCACTTGACTAGCCAACTCCTCTCACCCAAAGTTAGGTCCCCCAGGTAAACTCTTCTTGGAGCCCTCAACTTTTCTTCTGAATCTCTCGTCAGTTTGTTTTTACACAAAGACACAGTGAGGAGGGTGGCCTCTGCTCTGCCACTTATTAGCTAGGACTCTGAGCCCATCTCTTACCCTTTCTGTAGAACTAATACCTGTTCCAATAACTCTGCATGGTTACTTCCTTAGGATCCATCCTCCCACAAGGGGGAAGCAGGGACTACTGTTTCCTTGCCACTATTTTCTCAGGGTTTAACACGATTCTTGACTATGACAGACACTCAACAACAACGAACAAACTAACTGATGAAAGAGAATAGCAACATGATACGATGTGTTAAATTAAAAAAAAAAAACTTTCTGGTAGCTGCATGGAAAATGAAAAGGAAGATAAAGACAAAACCATAAGCAGGGAAATCAGGAATTCAAAGGATAGAGAAGGTCTGGAAGAGCAAGCAAAAGAAGCATGAAGGGAGGAGTGGCTTGCTGGCTCAGTCAGTAGAGCATGCAACTCTTCATTTCAGGGCTGTAAATTCAAGCCCCACTCTGGGCTTGGCTTTTTATTTTTTTAAAAAATAAGAAAATTTTAAAAATTCTTTGGATCGCCAGGGTGGCTCAGTTGGTTAAGCGTCAGCTCAGATCATAAACTCAGGGTCATAAGATCGAACCATTCGTCGGGCTCCACACTGAGTATGGAGTCTGCTTGAGATTCTTTCTCTCTCTCTCCCCCTCTGTCCCTCCTCCCTACAGGCTCTCTCTCAAAAAAAATTTTTTTTAATTAAAGGAAGGAAGGAAGGAAGCAAGCAAGCAAGCAGGAAGGGAGCTGACCAAGCTAGGAAGTAGATTTACCAGGCATCACCAAGCATCCTGCTCACTGTGGAAACCTGAACCCATAGTAGCCCCACCCAGCACAATTCTCCGAATTTTCTCAGCAGTCTACATGTCCAAGCAGAGGAGATCAACAGATCAAGTACTCATTCAACAAACACTTATTCTGTTCATACTATGTGCCAGGCATTCTATTATCCAAAGGAAACAGAGTATACACATGGTTCCTGCCCTAGCAGAATTTACATTCTAGAGTGGAAAGACCACAAACAAGTGAACAAGTTAAAGAATAGATAGTGATGAACATTCTAAAGCACGTAATTTACTATAGCAGAACTATTTTACACAGTGTGGTGAGCTGATGTTTAAACTGAGACATAAAGGATGAGGGGATTAGTTATAAAAAGAACTGGACAAAATATTCCCCAGTGGGGGCAGAAAATATAAAGACCCTCGGTCAAGAATGAGCTCCAGGGGCACCTGGCTGGCTCAGTCAGTAGAGCATACGACTCTTGATCTCAGGGTTCTGAATTCAAGCCCCAGGCTGGGTGTAGAGATTATTTTTAAAAAATAATAATAATAGTGGGCGCCTGGGTGGCTCAGTCGTTAAGCGTCTGCCTTCGGCTCAGGTCATGATCCCGGGGTCCTGGGATCGAGTCCCACATCGGGCTCCCTGCTCCGCGGGAAGCCTGCTTCTCCCTCTCCCACTCCCCCTGCTTGTGTTCCTGCTCTCACTATGTCTCTCTCTGTCAAATAAATAAATAAAATCTTTAAAAAAAAAATAAATAAATAATAATAATAATAGGAATAATAAAATAAATTTCCTTATCCAAAAAAAAAAAAAAAAGAATGAGTTCCAAAGTTGTAGGCTGATTGGCTCGAAAGAACAGGTGGAGAGGAGCCCAAGATGAGGCTAAAACAGTCAGCAAGGCCAGACTCAGAAAAGAAGGTTTGTACTCTATGCTGAGTGCAGCAGAAAGCCCCCGAGGGGTTTAAAACAGGGCACCACTGCAGCTGAATCACACTTGCTACTGGATAGAGCATGAATTGGATGGGGCAAAAAACAGCTTTAAGGAGCCTAGGAAGGAAGGTTTTACACGAATCTGAGGTAAAGAACAGATGAATTCAAGTGAAATTCTGGTGGTGTAACTGACAGAATTCATGGGTGAACTGGGTGTGAAGCATGGGGTTTCACTAAAGCAGCTCTTAGCTCTCTCTCACCTTTCACTGATCAGTAGTGCTATTTACCAAGATTAGGAAGACTGGGATTTAGGCAAGAGCTCCACTTTTTTTTCTTAAGATTTTATTTATTTATTTGAGAAAAAGCACGAGCAGGGGGAGGGAGGCAGAGGGAGAGGGAGAAGCAGACTCCCCACTGAGCAGGAGCCCAGTCCCGGGCTCAATCCCAGGACCCTGAGATCATGACCTGAGCCAAAGGTAGACGCTTAATGGACTGAGCCACCCAGGCGCCCCAAGAGCTCTGTTTTAATGTATTAAATCCGAGATGCTTGCACAGAACATCTAAGTAGAATGTCAAAAGTGACTAGCTGGACACAGAAAATAAATTCAGAGAAAAGATCTGGGATGGAGTTATAAATCTGAGAGTTATCCTCATACATATAATACTTAAAATCATGGAAATAAGTGAGACTGTTTAGGGGAGATACAGAAAAAGATGGCCCAGGAGCCCAGAGGAGCTCAACACACAGACTGGATAGCAGAGAAAAAGTAAGCAAATGACATGGGAAAAAAATCAGAGCAAGTAAACCTGTTCCAAAAAGAGGGGTGGTCAGCCCAACAAATGCTGCTGGGCTGAATAAGGTCACATTTCTAGCGTCACTGTTGATAAAGAATGGACGTCACTGTTGATAAAGATGAGAGCAGTCCAGATGGGCTGCGGAGTGAAAGCGAAGTGCACAAATGGAGCAAACAGCTCATTACAAAGCCTAGACACGGCTGTCAAGTATGAAGAAAGACTAAATGCTGACGAGGGGGAACAGGACAGTAGCCTGAAACTGGTTTGAAAATCCAAGGTAAAAAAATCCCTCTTCACCCGGGATCCAGCTCTCTCAAATACCCAAACATGCACACAAATTCTAGCCTATTGTGTTACACTAGAGAAAAGTGCTAGTCACCACCCACTAAATCCACTTCACGGCTCACGAACAGGTAGCGACCTGTGATGGCAACCCCAGGCTACTTTAATAAGAGATAATTTCAAGAAGCAGAGGTGGAACTGGGGGAAAAAAAAAAAGAAACGAGCCTGAGAACGAGTTCGGTCAGAACGCGGACAGACACAGACGAGGAGGCGGGGCGCCGCCGCCCAGCAGCCCCCGGCCCGCCGCCCCGCCTCGCGGCCCCGCCCGCCCGCCCCGCGCCACTCCCCCGGGGCCGCACTCACCTCCTCTAGATACTCGCCCAGCTGGGCCGCCACGTCCACCTCCCAGTTCTTAGTGAGGTCGCGGATGGGCTGCAGCAGGTGGGCGAAGCGCGCCTCCACGTCCTCCATGTCCGGGAGGGGCCGGGGCGGCCCGGGGACCGCAGGGCCGTCTTCGAGGGGAGCCAGCGTCCTCAGCCCGCCACTAGTTCTGGCGCCATTTTGCTGTTCCCGCCCAGGGAAAGGACGTAGCACGCGACGCCGCGCGCACATCTATGACGCACGCGGCCACAGCCGGCGAGGTCGCACCCCGGCGCCGCGCGCCGCGCTGGAGGCGGGGCGGGGGCGGGGCCGGGCGGGGCGGGGCGGGGCGGGGTTGGGCGTCCCAGCGAGCGCGTCTGCAGCCCGCCGCGTAGCGGACATGGCGGGCTCCGGGGTCCCGCGGCAGCTTTTCCTTCAGGGCGTGGCCGCCGTCTTCACGTTCGCCTTCGCGTCCCTCTACATGCAGATCCCGGGTGAGGGCGCCTAGGGTGGGACGCCCCCGAGCCCCGCCCTCTGTTCGCGCACGTCCCCGCGGACACTCCGCCGAGTGGGGGGCGGGGGGTGGATGGAGTGAGGACCAGGCCTCGGAGCCCGGAGTAGCGGCTTCGGTTCGCGTCCTGCGGGCGGCGGGGGCTTGGGGAGGAAGGGGGGCGTGCTGTGGCCCGTTTCCCGTAGGTTCCGGGGTCTGACCTGGGGCCGGGGGAGAATTCTGAGCGGGGTGGGCCCAGACCTGGCAGGGCAGGTGGGAGAAAAGACAATGAGTGGGAAGAGGGGGGACCTCAGTTCCGCTGGGTGGGAGGCCCTGACCTGGGGAGTCTGGCGGGCCTCCTGGGGTCTGGTCCGGAAGGGGCTGGGGATCAGCGGGTTCGCACCTGCTTGGCCAGAGTCTGCAGGTCCTGCAGTCCAGACCTCAGGAGGTGGGCCAGGCCCTGCCTGGTGGGGGGAGTCTAGCCTTGGAGGGCAGTGTCCAGGGCCCTGACGTGCCCTCCCACAGGCCTGTATGGTGCCGAGGGCATCCTGCCTGCACGGAGGACGCTGAGGCCACAGGGCAAGGGGCGCTGGCAGCAGCTGTGGGAGACCCCGACGCTGCTGTGGGAGGCTCCGCAACTGGGGCTGGACACCTCGCAGGGCCTGGAGCTGCTGAGTCTGCTGGGCGCCCTGCTGGCCCTGGGCGCGCTGCTTATGCGCAGACTGCGCAACCTCTTCGTCTACCTGCTGCTCTGGGCTGCCTACCTGTCGGCCTGCCAGGCAAGTGGGGGCTGCCTGCTCCCCCCCACAGCACTGAGACCCATGTCACCAGTTCAGTCCAGCCCCGTCCACCCTGCACCTCGCCCCTGTCTCTGCCTTGCCTGCCTCCGCAGACACACACCCCCTGCTCCCTGACAACCCTTCTCCCTGCAGGTGGGCCAGGTGTTTCTTTATTTCCAGTGGTGAGTGACTTCTGGGTGAGGGGTTGCGGGGCGAGGGGGGGGCCAGGGCGGAATATGTTTGCCTCTCCAGGGAGGACCCGCGGGGGGAACAGCCTTGATGGGGAGGGCCCTTTGTGCTCTTCCTTCTCCCCATAGGGATTCCCTGCTGCTGGAGACTGGCTTCCTGGCGGCGCTGGTGGCCCCTTTGAGGCAGCCCCCCCACCATAAGCAGGCCCCCCAGGGCAGGCTGGTAGGGGCCTCGCCCCACGAAGGCCTCCCCTTCTGGCTCGTGCGCTGGCTGCTGTTTCGCCTCATGTTTGCCTCGGGTGTGGTCAAGCTGACCAGCCGTTGCCCCGCATGGTGGGGGCTTACTGGTGAGGGTCCCATCCTGAATGTGGGGCAGTGTTGGGGGTTCTGCCTCATGCTGACCACCCACTTACCATCTGCAGCCCTCACCTACCACTATGAAACACAGTGCCTGCCCACACCTGCCTCCTGGTTCGCCCACCACCTGCCGGTCTGGCTGCAGAAACTCTCCGTGGTGGCCACGTTCCTCATCGAGATCGCAGTGCCCCCTCTGTTCTTCGCCCCTGTTCGCCGCCTGCGCTTAGCAGCTTTCTACTCCCAGGTGGGTAGGGGTCTCAGCCATCAGGAAGATAGGACGTGGCATTTTCAGCGCTGACCAGTGAGTCCCATTGGGATGGAGGGGCTGCTGCAGGCAGTCAGGAAGTCCTCATGAGCGGAGGCATGAGTTGACTCAGGATGTGAAGGCAAGCCTGTGGGGCAGGGCTGTGGCCTCATTGGAAGATGTCAGTCAGGTTAGCTGAGGCAGGTGGGGAAGGGCTGCACAAGACATGCCGAGCTTCAGTTTGCTCCAAGTGATAGGGAGCTATGGAAGGTGGGAGCAGGGGCAGAGAACAGTTGGAGTGGGAGCATAACAGGCCAGGGGGTGATGAGGAGGGGATGGGATGCCTGTAGGAGAGACCCAGGCATGGGGTTCGGAGGGGCTTGGAAGAAGGCTTGGAAGGGCCAGGAAGGGGGTGGACCTCAGGAGCTCTCAGTGCAGACTCTCCTCTAGGTTTTGTTGCAAGTCCTGATTATCATCACTGGCAACTATAACTTCTTCAACCTGCTCACCCTGGTGCTCACCACCGCTCTTCTGGATGATGGGCACCTGACTGCTGAGCCTGGCAACAGCCGCTGCAAAAAGAGACCCACTTGTGAGTGTCAGCTTGTCTCAGATAGCCAAGCATGGTCAGCCCAACGGCCCACCAGCAAGTTTCCTTCCCTCCAGCACCCCCCACGTGACCCCTGCTCCAGTTCCGCCCCAGCCGACCTGTGACTCTCTGGTTCGGCAGCCTGGCCCGGGGCACTGCTGTCTCTGCTGTCTCTGCTGCTGGAATTTACCGTCTATGGGCTGCTGGCCTACGGCACCGTGCACTGCTTCGGCCTGGAAGTTGACTGGGAGCAGCATGCTGTCCACTCCAGAACCAGTGAGTGCCAGCTGGGGGGCCAGAGGACAGAGGCTGGACCACCCCTCCTCACACCCCTGTTTTTCTGCAGCCTTTACCTTCCACCAGTTTACCCAGTGGCTGAAGATGGTGACCCTGCCCACCATGTGGCTGGGGGTTGCCTCCCTCACCTGGGAACTGCTGAACGCCCTCTGGAGGTATGTGGTCCAAGGGGGTGGGGTAGAGCTGTGCGGGGCAGGCCTGACAGCACTTGGGTCCCCCGCCCCCCAGGTGGACCCAGGTGCGAGGGTGGCTGAGGAAGCTCTGCACTGCAGTCCAGCTGTTCGTCTTTGGCACTGCCACGGTGGCCTTGTTTGTGATCAGCCTGGTGGGTAGCCCTTGGGGAGGAGGGGGGGGCTGGAGGGACAGCACTGAGCTTCTGCCCCCCTGTCTCCAGGTGCCATACTCCTATATCGAGCCCTCGAGCCACGGGCATCTCTGGACCGGGGCGCACCGCCTGTTTGGTGCCGTAGAGCACCTGCAGCTGGCTAACTCCTACGGCCTCTTCCGCCGGATGACCGGTCTGGGCGGGCGGCCCGAAGTGGTGCTGGAGGGCAGCTATGATGGGCACCACTGGACGGTAGACGTTCCCGCGGGCCGCGCAGGGAAGGGGGGAGGGGTCACTCCGGTCCAGCGGGTAGTGCTCACGTGCTCTGCCGGGCAGGAGATCGAGTTCATGTACAAGCCCGGGAATGTGAGTCGGCCGCCCCCTGTCGTGGTGCCCCACCAGCCCCGCCTCGATTGGCAGATGTGGTTCGCAGCCCTGGGCCCACACTCTCACAGCCCCTGGTTCACAAGCCTGGTCCTGCGCCTGCTGCAGGGCAAGGACCCTGGTGAGGCCCGGTGGGGAGTTGGAGGGGGGTGGCTCGTGGGAAAGTGGGAGGGTCTGGGGGAACGCGGTGTGTGGGCAGGGGAGGCTGGGGCTGAGGGGCACTGGCTGTGCTGAGCCCCGCTCCCTTGCAGTGATCCGCCTCATCCAGAACGACGCGGCTAGGTACCCTTTCCACAGGCAGCCGCCCACCTACGTGCGGGCCCAGCGCTACAAGTACTGGTTCTCACGTCCTGGGGAACAGAGGTAAGGCCAGGGAGCCAGGTGGGGTGCTGGGGTCTGGGCTCGGGCGCCCCCTGAACCCTCTGCCCTGTTCTCACATCCTGGGGAGTGGAGGTAAGGCCAGGGTGCCGGGTGGGGTGCTGGGGCCTGGGCTCAGGCGCCCCCTGAACCCCCTGCCCTGTTCTCACATCTTGGGGAGCGGAGGTAAGGACAGGGAGCCAGGTGGGGTGCTGGGGTCTGGGCTCGGGCGCCCCCTGAACCCCCTGCCCTGTTCTCACATCCTGGGGAGCGGAGGTAAGGCCAGGGTGCCGGGTGGGGTGCTGGGGTCTGGGCTCGGGCGCCCCCTGAACCCCTGCCCTGTTCTCACATCCTGGGGAGCGGAGGTAAGGCCAGGGAGCCGGGTGGGGTGCTGGGGCCTGGGCTCGGGCACCCCCTGAACCCCCTGCCCTGTTCCAGCCAGTGGTGGCGACGCCAGTGGGTGGAAGAATTCTTCCCGCCAGTGTCCTTGGGGGACCCAACGCTGGACATGCTGCTCAGACAGTTTGGCCTCCAGGTGGGAAGACGTTAGGGAGGGGGAGGTGGCAGGGGTGACCCTCCCCCACAGGGGTGGTCCCCGTGGACCTCCCTCAATCCTACACCCACAGGACAAGAGCCCGCCCCGAGCACGCAGCTCTGGCAACACCCTGGCCCAGGCCCTCCGCTGGATACGGAAACAGCTGTCTCCCCTGGAGGCTTCCGCCTTGCTCTGGGGGCTCCTCGCCACAGTAGGGGCCATTAGGGTCATGCAGGCCCTGCTGGGGCCCCAGCCCCCCCACTCCTCTCCTCTGGCCAAGGAGAAGCACAAGCCAGCCCCCAAGAAGGACTCTGGAGCTGCCAGCAAACAGCCCGCCCCAGCCCCTGACAACTGCAGCAGCTCCCAGAGTCCCCGGAGGAAAAAGTAGCTGCGTTGTCAGCCCCGTGTCCAGAGAGGGTCAGGTGCCCACACATCTCTGGCCTCTGAGGCAGGACACAATCCAGCCAGCGTGCCTTAGCCGACTGCCATGACAGATGCAGGTTGGGGTGCTGTCCTCTCGGGCAGGCTTTGGCCATCCTGCTGCTTGGAGCGCACACTCACCCCAAGACACACGCCAACCATGTCCCTCCCCAGCGTACCCCCTGGCCTTGATCCACAAGGCAGGCATATGACCCAGCTCAGGGTCTTTCCCAGGACATTGTAACCAGGGCTGTGGGAAGCCCTCTCCCTCTGTAAGGAGCCCAAGTCTGATGCCCCAACCCCCGCCCCTGCACAAGACGGGGTGAGGCGGACCTGCTGAGGAAGCGAGGGAGGGGGAGGCAAGATCCTGGGATCCAGGAACCAATAAAGGCGCCTCTGTGCTTGATCTCGTGTCTGATGTCTCCTCCTTCCCACTTCGCAGGCCTGAGGACAGTGGGCCTTCCCTGCCTTTGGCGGGGGACGCAGTGCAGATGCTGTCCCGCTGATAGGTGACCTGGCTTCTGGGATGCCTTCATTCTCCCCTCCTCAACCTCCCCCCTATAAAACACGTAAGGGCGTGGTCCAGCACAGCCTGGCCGACCTGTCAGCACCACACATCAAGTCTGTGAGGTGGCCAGCAGTAGAATGTGGGGCCTAGAATCACCTGAGGGCCTGAGAATTCACCAGAACCTGGCCCCTTCCTTTCCTGCTCCTGCTTCCTCGTCTCAGGAAACGACTGAAGGGCCAGGGCACTGGACCTCCCTTGGGTAGGCTGGGTACCACATGAGTGTGCTACGGGGTGTGGGTGGGGAGAGGAAGGAGGAGGCCCTGGGGCGAGGGTGGAGGAGGGAGAACCTATCTGATCACCCAGGAGTGGCAGCGGGTGTTGAGGGCACAACTCCGGTTTCTGTTGGGGTTCTGTGGTCAGTTGGGAGGTCCCTGCCCTCTGCGAGAATTCGTACCGCCTCCCCAGCCCCAACTCTGTCCTCAGCCCCCACCTCTCATGCTCTGATCCCACGGACCCCCAGTCTACCCCAGTGTGCTCGGCTCCTCCCCCGACGTCATTGAACCCCCTCCTTGACCGATTCAAACAGAACTCCGAGCTCAGTCTGTGTGCACACACAGCCACACCTGGCTTACACGGACCTGTGACCTGAGCTTTCGGCTGCCTTCGGGTGTGTTCTCACACGTGGATTCAACCACCTGTAAGTTGACTTTTGGTTTAAGACAGCTGTGTATTTAGGGGTGCCTGGGTGGCTCAGTCGTTAAGCGTCTGCCTTCGGCTCAGGTCATGATCCCGGGGTCCTGGGATCGAGCCCCGCGTCGGGTTCCCTGCTCAGCGGGAAGCCTGCTTCTCCCTCTCCCACTCCCCCTGCTTGTGTTCCCTCTCTCGCTGTGTCTCTCTCTCTCAAATAAATAAATCTTTAAAAAATAATAATAAATAAATAAAATCTTTTTTTTTAATGCATAATTCAGGGACACCTGGGTGGCTCAGTTGGTTGGGCCTCTGCCTTCAGCTCAGGTTATGATCCCAGGATCCTGGGATCGAGTCCTGCATCAGGCTCCCTGCTCAGCAGAGAGCCTGCTTCTCCTTCTGCCTCTCCGCCTGCTTGTGCCCTCTCTCTGTCTCTCTGTCAAATAAATAAATGAAATATTTTTTTTAAAAGACTATAAAAAGTGCATAATTCGGTGGCTGTCAGTGGATTCACAAAGTTGTGCATTCATCACTTTAGTCAATTTTAAGATTTTTTCATCCCCTCAAGAATCCTCGTTCCCGGGGCACCTGGGTGGCTTAGTGGTTAAGTGTCTGCCTTCGGCTCAGGTCATGATCCCAGGGTCCTGGGATGGAGCCCCGAGTTGGGCTCCCTGCTCCGCGGGAAGCCTGCTTCTCCCTCTCCCGCTCCCCCTGCTTCTCCCTCTCCCGCTCCCCCTGCTTGTGTTCCCTCTCTCGTTTTTTTCTCTCTCTACCAAATAAATAAATAAAAACCTTTAAAAAAAAAAAAAAAGAATCCTCGTTCCCCTTGGCTGCCATATTCCAACTCCTCCCCCCATGCCCTGTACAACCGCTCATCTACTGTCTCTCTCAGGACACTTCGTATGAGTAGAATCATACAATTTGTGCCCTTTTGTGTCTGGCTCCTGTCACTCAGCATCATGTTTTCGAGATTCATTCAGAGTCTCACTCCTTTTTATGGCTGAATATCATTCCATCGTATGTTTATACCACATTTTGATTATTCATTTATCCACCGGTGCATGCTTGGGTTGTTCCCACCTTTTTCTGGCTGTTGGGAATAACGTAAGTGAACATTGACGTAAAGTATCTGTTTGAGTCCCTGCTTTCAATTATTTCGGGCCCACACATAGGAGTGGACGGGCAGGATCTGGCAGCTCTACGGTGAACTTTCCGAGGAACCAGCAAACTGTTTGCTTTTACATTTCCTCCCTCCAGGCATGTACCAGGGTCCAAATTTATCCACATCCTCACTAACACTTGTTATTTCCCCTTTATTGATTTATTTATTGGGTAATAATCACCCTAATGGGTATGAAATGGTATCTCATGATGGTTTTGGTTTTGCATTTGCCTAAAGACTAATGATGTTGAGCATCTTCCTGTGCTTTTTGGCCATTTGTATATCTTTGAAGAAATGTCTATTCAGGTCCTTTGCCTATTTTTTAATCGGTTATTTGTTTTTTGTTATTGAGTTGTAGTTTTTTAATATATTTTGGATACTTATCTCTCATCAGATAT
Source organism: Halichoerus grypus (assembly GCF_964656455.1). Classification (NCBI taxonomy): domain Eukaryota; kingdom Metazoa; phylum Chordata; class Mammalia; order Carnivora; family Phocidae; genus Halichoerus; species Halichoerus grypus. The sequence goes on along the minus strand of NC_135717.1, from coordinate 178,864,024 downwards.
ATGGTTTGCAAATATTTTCCCATCTGTGGATTGCCTATTCACTCTCTTTATAGTGTTCTTTGGTCCCCAAAGTTTTTAATTTTTATGAAGTCCAATTTACCTATTTTTCCTTTAATTGCTCGTACTTTTGGTGTCATAGCCAAGAAATCATTGCCAAATCCAAGGTCATAAAGATTTCCCCCTACGTTTCTTCTAAGAATTTTATAGTTTCAGCTCTTACATTTAGGTCTTTGATCCACATGGAGTTAATTTTTTCATGGTGTGAGGTAGGGGTCCACCTTCATTCTTCTGCATGTGGACGTCCAGTTTCCTCAGCCTCTGTTTGTTGAAAACACAGTGCTTTCCCCCATTGAACGGTCTTAGCAACCTTGCCAAAAATGAACTGACCATATAGGTGAGGGCTTATTTCTGGGATCTCTGATCTATTCCATTGGTCTATGTATCTGTCTTTAAGAGGGGACTACAATGTTTTGACTACTGTAACTTTGTAGTAACTTTCAAAATTGGGAAATGCAAGTCCTCCAGCTTGATTCTTCTGTCTCAGACTGTTTTGGCTATTCAGAGTCCCTTGAGATTCCATATTAATTTTAGAATGGACTTTTCTATTTATGAAAAAAAATACCATTGGGATTTTGATGGGATTGTGTTGGTTCTGTAGAGTGCTCTGGTAGTATTCTCATCTTAACAAAATTCAGTCTCCCAACCTATATATTTTAATTTTCTGTCTTCTATTTAGATCTAGCAGGTTTGTTGTTGTTGTTTTAGATTTAGCAGGTTTTAGCAATAACTCTGGAGGGTTCCATTTATAAATTTTAAATGCCTAAAATATTTTAACTGCTTTACAAATTTAAGATATTTGTTAACCATTCAGTCGTCTGACCTAACAGTCTTTCCAAGCTTAAAAAAAAACATAATGAATGAACATACAAATGCAGTGAGCCAACAATTCTCTTGAATGTCCCTATACCACGAATAAACTAAGACTGACCGCGGCCAAATCCTTGGCCTGGCCTGGCTTGGTGAGGACACACTGTGCCTGGACACAGTTCTGTTTGAGGGCCTACTCCCAGCTTCAAATCTGGAGTCCAGGGTGGCCAGGTTAGAACACGGGCCCCATAGCTCCCGGAGTAACACCACGTTTCTCCCCTTTCTGGCTTCCAGAAGGAGAGGTGGAGGAGGTGTGTTGCCTCCTGCCCAGATTCATGAGAAGGCAGATACCCCACCCACAGGAAATCTGACAGGACACCTAAACCCCTGGGGTGCCCAGGACCCTCGTGAATCCACCCTCCCGATCTATATTCCCCACCCCCCACAAATGGTAGTCTCACTAATACAAGGCAGCCATTCTACACTCCGCACAAAAACCCTCGCTCACGCCAAGGTGCAGAGGCCCCCCAAATCTGGTCCATTCCTGCACCCACATCACTTCCAGGTTCCAGCTTGACACTTACCTTCCCTTGAGCTCAGTACAATTCCGTCTCGAAATTCTGCATTTCACATGCTAAACTGTGAAGTTAGCCACCAGGAAAGAAGCCAAAAACTGGTTGGAGTTTGAAGGACCACAAGGAAAAAAATACAGGTTGCGTCTATTTGAGCCCCTCTGCGTCTGTCTAGAGAGGGACGCCGGCCACTAGCCTTGGCAGTTCGCAGGCAGCCAGGGTCACCTGGAGCATTCCCTGGGCCCCTGGGTCCTGCACCGGCAGCCGCGCCCTGTGGAGGTCAGCTCCACTCACACCGCGCTGGCCTGCTCATCCCGTAGCAGAGGCACGGGGTGCAGCCTTGCGCTTAGCCACGTCCCGTTCCAGAGAAGCACTGCTGTGTCTCGGGGAAGAAGTATCGCTCCCTTAAGAACCACATTCCACAATGCAGCCTTAGCCAGTGTCACCAGAACAGGCCACAGCAGCGTCACCGGGGGGCCCTGGGCGCAGGAGTGACAGACACCCGGGTGCCCCAGACGGCTCCTGGACACTCCAGCAGGCTCACCACGGGGGCATCGTCCACAAGCTGGCACCATGGCTGGGTCTTCAACCGTCTGCTCCATCGTCCCAGCCGATCCTTGAGTCAGGGTCCCACACAGCAGCCTCTGCTTTGCATCTTTCACTCTGAAGAATGGCTTTGGCCAGAGGCAGTGTTGAGCAGGGTACCCTGGTGACGGGCGTTCGCGAGGCAGTGCACAGCGATGCTGGAGGAAGCACAGGGGACAAGGACAGCACGTCCAAACGCACACAACAGGGTGTCCATGATGACAAATCACTGCCCAGCATCACAGACAGCGCCTACCATGGTGGCTGACCTGCTGGTGGCCCCGGAGTTTGGTGAGAAAGCTACACGTGCTTGCACTCACAGGTGGCCCCCACTTCTGCCCTCCGGAGCCGGGCAGCAAGCGTTGTGGTTCCCCCAAAAGGAAGTCTACTGGCGTCCAAGGACCAGGTCATCGGGTCTCAGGACTCCTTTACGTTCTTAAAAATTATTGAGGACCCCAAAGGGCTTTTGTTTATGAGGGATATATCTATCAATATTTACCACGTTGGAAATTAAACTGAGAAATTCTCTAGGGAGCCTGGGTGGCTCAGTCGGTTAAGCGTCTGCCTTCAGCTCAGGTCATGATCTCAGGGTCCTGGGATCGAGCCCCACGTTGGGCTCCCTGCTCAGTGGGGAGCCTGCTTCTCCCTCTGCCTGCAGTTCCCCTTGCTTGGGCTCACACTTTCTCACCCTCAAACAAATAAAATCTTAAGAAAAAAAAAAAAAGGAAGAAAGAAAGAAAAGAAACAGGACGGATTGGAAGGGTGCTGGAAGGCTGAGCCCCAGGCCTCAGGAATAGGCAGAACCAGTCTGCTAGAGCAGGAGGAGGGCCACCTGCAGCAGGGGGAGGGTTCAGGGGCAGGAATGCCAGCAGGCTGGAGGAGAGCCAAGCTGCCCCAATGCCCTGGAGCTTCAGGCTCCTGGAGCCCAGTGAGGCCTGACAGTCCCCTGGGTGGACGGAAATATGGGACCTTGGCTCCCACTGCCCTCCCCCTACCCTGGGGCTTTTGGAGGTGGCCTGGTTATGGTCTGCAAGGGGCACAGAGAGGGTCTGGGGACCCTGGGACAGGAGCAAAGATGGCCTCTCCTACTCTGCACACTGGGGAGCCTCCTCAGGGATAGATCAGGATAGTAACTTTGGACCCAGAGAAGCAGCCTGCTGAGCACCTCCCTTCCCCACCCCAGCCTCTTTGGAGAAGGCAGAAAGGCCTCAGGACACCCTCAATGGCCCGTCACCCAGGACCCTTCCTTCCAGCCTCTCCAGCGCCCCCCTAGCACCCCATGATGCAGCTCTAGGGAGGGACCCCCTCAGCATTCTGCACCTGCCTTGCCTGAGCTCACAGGCTGAGAGGGAGTGTGGAGGAGGTCCCCCACGCCTGGGGAGGCTGCCCAGGGCAGGTCGCAATCTTCCAGAAGGAAGCACACGTGAACTGGTGGCCGGGAGCAAGTCTCTGACACATTTGAGCCCGTGCCCTCCTGACGCCAGCACTCAGCAGGTGCGGAGGTCCACGGGAGGACCAGGGCAGTGAGGGCAGCTGCCAACGCCACCACGTCCAGCGGCCACACCAGGAGAAATGGCAGATTCCAGGTCTGGGGCACCTCTGTGGTGAGCCGGGAAATCGCCCCTGCTGGGGAAGGCCACAGAGAACATGCTACTGCCGGTAGACCCATGAGCTCACCCCTCCCCATCTTTGCAGTGTGCACCCCACTTGCCTTCCCCGCTCCCAGAAGCTGCTCCAAGAACACAGCCTTGAGATAGCGATGTGGTGTCGAGCCCCTCCGCATGATGTGTGTGACTGGACCCCATTAAGGCCTCTGTACACACTTTTAAGATTCCATCCTTGTTTAAGGAGGCTCTACACCCAACGTGGGGCTCAAACTCACAACCCTGAGATCAAGAGTCACACGCTCTACCGACTGAGCCAGCCAGGCGCCCCTAAACTTTTAAGACTCTAGCGGGCAAATGCAAAGATCTACTTGTCTTGTGACCGCCCAAGACAAGCCTTGTAAGCTCCCTTGCTCAGAAACCTGCCACCTACCCATCTGCAGTGGCCTGTCTCTTCCATGACTCCCTGCCCTCTGAGTATGAAGGCTGGTTGCAGGTTACAACTGGGAAGCTCCCGAGGGGCTTGGGAACAAACAGCTGCCCAACAGATGTGCACATCAAATCCCTGGAATTTGTGAACACAACCTTATTTAGGAAGAGCATCTCGCAGATGTATTAAGTGAAGGATCTGGAGATGAGATCATCCTGGGTTACCCGGATGGGCCCATCACAGGGTCCCTATAGGAGCGAGGCAGAGGGGCGCCGACGGGCGGAGAAGCCGTGTGAAGACAGCAGAGAGGCGCAGTCACAAGCCAGGGGACGCAGGCAGCCCTGCAGCTGAAGAGGCAAGGAGGGACCCTCCCTGGAGCCCGTGGAGGGATCACAGGCCTGCCCAACACCATACCAGGATCTGACTTCTGGCTTCCAGAACTCGGGAGAATCCATTTTTGTTTTAAGCCACCATTACTCACCATGTGTGGTAATTTGTTACAAAAACACAGGGAATTACCCACTTTGGGTGTCTTGTCACACCAGACAGTGGGATACCCACCAGAGACCATTGTCATGTCAGGAGGACCTAGGAGCCATCAGGAGGATCTGGAAGCTCCACCCCAACCCTGGCTGAGGAGTCCGAGCACCAGCGAGGGTGGTCACCCAAGCACGAATATGCTGAAATCTACACATTCTTAACACAAAACAGACAAATGGGGCGCCTGGGTGGCTCAGTTGGTTAAGCGACTGCCTTCGGCTCAGGTCATGATCCTGGAGTCCCGGGATCGAGTCCCACATCGGGCTCCGTGCTCAGCGGGGAGTCTGCTTCTCCCTCTGACTCTCCCCCCTCTCATGTGCTTGCTCTGTCTCATTCTCTCTCTCTCAAATAAATAAATAAAATCTTTAAAAAAAAAAAAACAGACAAATGGATCACCTTTGCATGGTGCTAGGAGCTAACTCTTGCAAACTGTAAGTTAAGAGGAGGACTGGAGCCTTCACTCGCCTTTCCTATGGGAACTAACCAAATAGCACTTCTCCCTACTGCCTGGCTCTCTCTCAGATGAGTGAGAAGGGTGGCCGGGGGGCCGGAACGTCACCGCTCTGCCTTCTCATGTTCTAATCTGAACTAGGTGACTTCCAACAACACAGCTTATGCCGACCCGATCAAGAATATGCACAGCCTCTAAAGCACTCTTGCCCCTGACAGGCCAAATCTGAATCTGATTAAGCCTCTCTATGCATTTACCAATTAGCAGGAAATACCCAAGAAATGTTAACACCACAGGGATGCAATTAGCAAAACATCAACAGAAGGAAACTCCCTGAGACAAATGATCACTTTCTTCCAAGAAATAAGCTGCTAGAAGGCAGGGAGGAAGCCAGCGCTAAACCGCAGCATTGAGGGACATGTACTGGCGGGGGGGGGGGACTCATACGAAGGAGGTTATTGGCTAACCCAAGATGTGGGCGCACCTCGGGGCACGGGGAGGGCCCTGTGGGGCTGCTCATGCCTTAGGTTTGCTGCACTTAACCCATGCATCTGTTATACGAGGAGGTTTTCTGTAATCTGTTTTTCTAGCTATCGAATGTTTTGCTTCATCTTGTTCTTAGGGACATGGAGCCCAGAGCACTTGGTGACTGTTTTGAGAATGTGAGGACAGATAGGGTGACCCCAGGTTCTGATGCCAGAGCTGGAATGGTGAGCAACAGGTTTATGGTGGCAGGCATGACGGGACACACGTGTCCGAGGGGCCACGTCCTGCCTCCCCGTGCAGAGTGCCCTGTTGCCACGACAGGCCCCCATCTCAGTGAAGCTCGGGCTCACAGGCTGCTTCAATGTCTTTATTGGCACTGGGCAGAGTGGTCAGGGCAGGGAGCGTTGACTTAGGTGTGCATGGGAGTCCCGGGACAGTGGCCGTCCCCTCGGGCACCTGGCCAGGCTGGTCACCAGCTCAGCACACCAGGGCAGTACTTGTCGATGAGGCCCTGGTAGTAGGGCCGCAGCGCGTCCACATCCGGCAGTTCGGGACTCTTGGTGTAGAGGTCAAATTTGCTGCAGCAGGGGAGGGACCGTGCCCTGTGAGGAAGCCCCCGGCCCCTCCAGTCCCCTCGTCCCTCCCTCCGCCAGCCCCCCACAGGGATGGCCATACTTAAACTCCTGCACCCAGGGAAGCATGGCCAGGTCCTGCTCACTGCACAGCCGCCGGTAGTCGCCACCCGTGTGCCAAGGGTAGAAGGAGTGGAATCGGACCATGTAGAAGGCCTGAGGGCAGAGGGAAGCCACGCCCAGCACGCTCCAGGAGGGCGGGGCGAGAGGGGCGGGGCGGGGCGGGGCTTGCCGGGCCGGGGCGGGGCTCTTGTCTTGGGCCCTCCCCTCCACCTACCTCTGGGGGAAGAGAGAATTTGTTGAACTTCATCATCTGGTACATGTACTCTGTGGGAGACACGGCGTCACCCCCGGGCTCCCAGAGCCGGGGCCCCCACCGTGGTCCCCATCGTCCCCACGGCCCGCCTAACTGGCCTCACCGTCATGGCCCCAGGACATGAGGACGTTCTCCAGGCCGCAGTGAGGCTGGTACATGCCGAGCTCCGTGCTGCAGGGAAAGATAGAGGGTGAGGGGCGCGGGAGCAACGTGGGGAGGAGGACCAGCAGCGGGGGAGCAGTACCTGTGTCGAGCATCCTGGAGGTCCGGGTTGTCCTGGAAGGTGGAGTCACAGAAAACCACAGAGGCCTGGGGAGCGCAGCCAACTGGGAAGGTGTCTCCAACGACCGCCCACTGCGGACACGCAGCCACGGTGGGTGTGACTGGCCTGCCCACACGGCGGGTTTCCTGAGCCCAGGCTGTCCCAGCCTCACCCTGCTGCACCACCCCTCCACCCCTGCCCTTACCTGGGGCTCCCCTGCCAGAACCAGGACCTTCCCCAGGTCATGCAGCAGCCCCACGAGATGGAACCAGTCTGGAAGGGAGAGGGACAGAGCAGGCTAGTGCCTGGGGGTGGCAAGACTGGGGCAGAGGAGGAGGACGGGGCTTGGGGCTCAGGGGTGAGGCCAGGAAAGGGCCAAGACCCATTTGCCCTCCCACTGCAGCCCACCACGGGAGGGAGGTGCACCCTTGTCAGGGTGAGCTTTCCGGATGCCCTCAGCGGTCTGGAAGGCATGGAAGGAATTGGGGAAGTCCACGTCTGGGTCCGACTCGTCCACCAGCCTGTCCAGCATGTCCACAGCTTCCAAGACGGTCATTTTCTTGTAGGAGAAGCCACCAAACTGGGTGTGCTAGGCCAGGAAGGGGAGGTCAGCATAGCCACGGGGTTGGCTAGATCAGGGCCCAGTCCCTCTCCATCCATCCATTAAGCCTGGGGAGGTGGGGACTGGCAGCAGAGGAAGCTGCCAAGTACCTTTTTCCTGACGAAGTCTACGGTCTGCTGCGTGTGCATAAGCTTGTACGTGGCAAAGACACGGTCCAGGAGTGGGCCAGACTGCAAGCCAGAGGGTTAGCCAGGAGGCTCAATCCCTGCCCTTCACACCTGTGGGGCCCACTGCTCCGGTCTCCCAAGCTTGGCCCCAAAGATATGAATGGGGGCGTCCAAGGGCGGACGTGGAGCTGTACAAAGGGGCAGGTACTGCCCTCTCCAGAGAAAGATGGGGCTGGGGTGGGGTTGGGGCGGGGCCGGGGTGGGGCCCTTACCGTGTAGTTGCGGAAGCTGCCCTTGTCTTTGGCTACCTCTGGGTCCACATCAGGCCGGTAGACCAGGGAAGGGTCTGGGCCCTGGTTGGGTGGGTGATTAAACCCATTTCACCATGATGCCAGCTCCATGAGGAAGCGAGGACATCCCCATGGGGACACCAGAGCCTAAGAGGTGGATCAGCAGCGAGGCTGGCAGACAGCAGGGCACAGCCCCTCCCAGGCACACCGGCCATCAGAGGCAAACTCGCTCTGGGTGTCCTTCTCTGCAAAGTGGATGTCAGCCAGATGCCTGCTTCCAGAGTGATGCAGGGGTGCACGGGATGCTGTGTGGGGGCGCACAGCAGCACCCGGCATCTCCTCAGGACCTGGGTCTGCAGGGAGCCCAAGGGTGGGGCTGCTGACCCTTGCCCCAGCTAAACCTAAACTGCAGGAGAAAGACAGGAAGGAGGGAGCCCTTTGACCGGGACCAGCAGACTGGCGGGAACCAGCTGGGAGAGGGTGGGGGGCTGCCGCTCCTTCCCATGAGGGACAACCAGCCCCTGGGTGAGCAGTCTGTGGGGCCACATCTACGCTGGGTCTGGAGTACTCACCACAGCCACCTTCATCTTCATCTTGAGGGAGTAGAGTTGGCAGGTGGGGGAGAGTCCCACGGGCTGTGTGCCCCTATATATGCCCACAGGTTACATAAGAGACCGGACGCCACCCAGCCCCTTGGCCTTGGCCCTCGGTAATGAGTGACCATCCACCGTCCTCCTGGCCTCAGAAGTTAATGTGTCAGCACAGAAGCAGCTCCCAGCACCCCGACCCAGGCCCCAGCCCTCTGTCCCTGACTTCAGCCTCCCTGGGCGACTGACCTGTTTAGGACTGGAAGGCTGGAGTGCGCTGCCAGCCTCCTGCGCTTCCCCCAAGGGTTTTAAACACCTCCCAGCCCACAGTAGGCCCCTCCCAACAGGTCATGCAGACCCCAGACCCCACCCATCAGCCTCAGGCCCTTGGGATTCTGGGAAGGGCAGGGGCTTATAAGAAAAGTTATTCTGACACTTGCTAAATGGGAGTGAAAGACTTTATTCACCACTATTGCAATAGGGGAGAGAGAATCAGACAAAAGTAAAGACAGCCAGGGACTGACTGCCAGTAAGCAGAGTGGGGTCAGGGGATGGAAAATTGCTAAGGGCTGATATCAAGGGTGGGGGGATTCTTGCTAACCCGGCTTACAGGATTCTTGCTAAAAGGCCAGCCAGGTGATCAGATCTCAAGGGCGGGGGTGGGGATTCTTGCTAATACTGGGTGAGGCCTAGAGGAGCCGCCTGGCTGGTTTGGTCAAGGGTGGGCTCTTTGTCTGGCATTTGAGGTGAGAGGCTCCATCCGGAGTCAGGGCAGAGATGAATTCAGCCGGCACTTACTGCATGGACCCGAGCTGGGCACCAAAGACGCAGCAGGGACCTGACTGATATATACACCTTCCTGGGAGCTGACATTCCCCAAGGAGGAGGCAGACACACAGCAAAACAAGTCATTGTCGCCTATGGGAAAGGCCGGTGCTCTTGAGAAAGACAGTGGGGGGTCTGAGTATGGTCAGGTCTGGGAAGTCTGGAGGTGGCCCGAGGGCAGTGGGTGACACTCAAGGTGTCAGTCTCCACCTGGTGGTGTGCGGGTCGGAGCACCTACTCAGCTTCACTGAGGCAAGAAGGCTGTGGGGGTGGGGCCCTGCTCCTACCTGTGCTGAGAATAAACTGGGGGGGAGTGCTGGGGCCCCCCACTTAAAATGGCAAAGTTCGGGGGGCACCTGGGTGGCTCAGTTGGTGAAGCATCTGCCTTCGGCTCAGGTCATGATCCCAGGGTCCTGGAATCGAGTCCCCGGTCGGGCTCCCTGCTCAGCAGGGAGTCTGCTTCTCCCTCTGCCGCTCCCCCTGCTCATGCGCTCTCTCTCTCTCTGTAGCTGTGTGTCTCAAAGGAATAAATAAAATCTTTTAAAAAATAAAATAAAATAGCGAAGTGCAAGCTGCCTTCAGGACTCTCCCAGGGCTTGACACGTGCTGTCATCTGCTTATTTTACCTTTGAGGTTCTTCTCCTTCTGCCTCCTCCCACTAGGATGTCAGGTGGGGGGGTAATCGCTAATATTTCTCGAATGCTCAGCAAACAATGCTGAAGGGATGGAGGGAGCTCCAGGGAGGTGACTGGAGCCATCACCCCAAAAGCAGGTGGTGGCTTGGACAGAAAAAGGAGAAAATGACCAGCCCACAGCATTTGTCTGAGGAAGATGAGGCTGGTGGGTGCTCTGGGGGAGCTCGGGTGCTGCCACTGAAAGTCCAAGTGGGGCATCAGGTCAGTGGCCCCGGCGTGGCCTGGAGCTCAGGGGCCGGGTGGATGCCACATGTCACGGCACAGGGATGCCTTGAGGTCAGCAGTCCATCCTGCTTTGAGGAAAATCCACCCGCACTTTGGAATGGCCCAGCAAGGGTACAGGGCATGGGATCCTGGGGGTCTAGAAGCTCTGACCAATTGGACGGGACAGTGTGGGGGGTGTTCTCGGCAGAAAGAACATCCTGTGCGGAAGACCAGACCACACACAGGCCCAGGACTGGAGCCTGGGGGGGTCTTGGCCACGTGGCGCTCCTAACTGTCCAGCTTTGACCCTCCTAGACCCCTCCTCTTCCTCTCTCCCTGGTCCCCCTCGCCAGGTCCTCACTGCCAGCTCTCCCTGCCTGCCCTGCTGACACCCTTCGGTGGCTCTGAGGCCCGGCCCACTGGCCTCTCCTGCCCTCACTCACTCACGCTGGTTCCAGCCTCTCTTAGCTGCTTTGGGGGGGGCAGTCCCCAGCCACACCCACTCCTCCTGTGGCCTTGGGGCCTTGGCACTCTCAGCTCCTTCCCCCTGGGACCCTTGCAAACCTCAGACCTACGCTTCCTCCAGGCAGCCTTTCCTGCCTGCCTTACTCTGCTTCCCACACAACACGGACCACTCTCACTGCAGGGCAGGAACCCGCCGGAACTGTCCTCACAGGGCCTAGTGGAGGGAAGATGCCTTACCTGGCCAGGTGATTCCCAAGCCAGAAGAACAAGTACGAGGGTGGGAGCCCAGATGGGAGTTCCAGGAGCCTCCCACCCTTGGGGGGCCCAGGGTCTCTGAGGGGCAGGCCTGCCAGCAACCCAGAGCACCCCTGATGTCTGTGGCTGCGGTTTCTGCTTCTCGAGGTGGGAGAAGGATAGCGCTCTCCTCACAGGGTGACCGACAGATGTTGACAGATTAAGTGCTGTTATGAGTGTTTGCCGAGTACTAGAAACCACCTTTCTCTTGGGGTACCTGGGGGACTCCGATGGTTAAGCATCTGCCTTCGGCTCAGGTCATGATCTCAGGGTCCTGGGATCGAGCCCCGCATCGGGCTCCCTGCTCGGCGGGAAGCCTGCTTCTCCCTCTCACTCTCCCTCTGTACTCTCCCTCTCTCAAATAAATAAACTAAAAATCTTTAAAAAAAAAAAAAAAAGAAAGAAAGAAAGAAGGAAAAAGAAGCCACCTTTCTGAACGCTGGGTCACGCCCATATGACATGGGGGTGTCAGTGATGAGGGACTAGCAAAGGCTCAGGGATCACAACACGCAAAGGCCCGACCTGGGGCGATATACACCACAAGGGGCCAGAGATCCTGTTCTAACCTTTAAAGGGCAATCTACCTCCCCAAATTCTCAACAAGCCTGCTCCAGCCTCCTGCTGTCCCTGTGCCTGCCCCCAGTGGGTCCCCAAGCTGGGTGGGGTCAGGGAGACTCTGTTGCCTGCGGCGCCCCCTACCCTTGTCTGGCCCTCCCACCCCACTTGAGGTGGTGATGGTTCTGACCTCATTGACCAATTTGAGCTGGGAGATCTTGCCCCCACCCAGCCCCACCCTGTCCTGAGGGATGGGAAGGGGCAGTCTGCTCTGGGCTGCCCGGCCCCCAAATGCCCCAGTGTGCCTCCAGAACCTCTACACCCTCTCCCAGGCTCCCCAGCTACCTGGCTAGAGACCCAGGGAGGGGTCTCCATTTTCACCTGGAGCCCTGAGGCTCCAGAGAACACAGCTCCCAGCAGACCTGTCCTCCATTTACCCTGGCTCTGGGGACGGGGACCACAGTGGGGCCCTCCTCCCTGCCGCCCTCCCAGTCTCAAGGGCACAGGGAGTGGAAAGGCTGGGGACCTGGGACAGGCAAAGTGTGCATGCCCAAAGCCAGGGTTGAATCTGATGCTGTCAGGACCGGGGCGATGGGGGTGGGGGACGGGGTCATGCTGGGCCAACTGGTGCTTGCCCAGCATGGCCCTGGGTATTCAGGACCCTGGCTTCTGCTCCACATCCTTGGGCGGACCCTGCCCCTCTGAAACCCTTTTCAGGGGTACAGACTCTGCCTGCAGATCTCCTTGGGTCTACACATGTGCGTGGGTTTCCGCGTCCAAAGCTATTTAAGATTGCTTGCTACAGAAACTGGTGGGGGTGGGGTGGGGGCTGGGTGGGGGCTGGGGGCCCAGATGCAGCTCTGGGGTTGAGGTGCAGCATCCCAGCGGGGCCAGGCATGGTTATGGCCAGCTCCGCGTCAGCCGTAGCTGTGGGGGCTGCTGGGGTCCATGGGGGCTGAGTCCCGTGGGCCGGCTGACCCAACCAGCTGCCAGAGGCGGTGGCTGAGGTTCTGCACCTGGCAGGTGCCCAGCACACAGCCCACCCGCAGGAGCTGGGCTCGGGGCCTGCGGGGGCCCAAGTGCCGGCGGGGGCCGTCCCGGAGAGGCCGACCCGTAGCGGGGGCTCGGCTGGCGCTCCTCTGTGGCTGGAGGGCCTGGTGTAGCTTCCAGACCACACGCCGAGGTGCAGGGTGTCGAGGCTTCAGGCCACCGGAAGGGGTCCTGGCTGGGGGCTCCCTGCAGAGGGGAATGGAGGAAGTAAACCTGATGGCCCAACCTTTCGGGGACCCCCCCAAACCCACCCACTTTCCCCTCCACACAGGCCTGGGGTCATTGGCAGGGGAAGCCCAGGGTCCCTTTGGAGCTCCGGGCTTGGGTCCTGGCTCTCAGCCACCTCAGCAGCCCAGGTCACATGTCCATTCACCTGTGCCTCCCTGGGCAAAGGGCAGTGCCGGCCTCTGTGGGTCACTATGTTCATGACCCGTGTGACCCCCCTTCCCAGCCCTCCCTTTGGGGGGGGGTGGGGGATGGTGGGCAATCCTGGGGATCCCTCCAGCCTCCCCTCTCCTAGCCAACCTCTCCTTGAGGGGGTTGCTCTACCAATGGGGGAGGGGAGGGCCCTAGGAGAGAGGCAAACAAAGAGGGGCCTCTTGCCCTGCTCAGCGTTTGCTGAAGGCATATTTTCTGGCCCTTGATTTAGGAGGTAAGCCCTGGCAGCGGATGGGGGTTTCCCCAATGCTGGAGGAATAGGAGGAGGGGGGTACGGGGAGCGGAATGGAGGGGGCCCTCCCCAGGCATTCTGGTTTCCTTCTCTGCGGGCCACGGTTTGGGCTGGTGTGAACCCCACTCACCTGGGTGGGGCAGGCTGCTGGCTCCGGCCCAGGCTGTGGGACAGCGTGCCTGGGAGCAGCAGGTAGAGGAGGCTGATGCAACCAAAGGTGACCGTCAGGAGCCGGGCCATGGCAGGCGGGGCTGGAGGGAGTGTGAGCCAGGCAGGTGTGGGGGACTGACGGCCCTCACCTCCAGCCACCCCTTTCCCTGGCCCATTGGGAAGCCTTGGTGATCAGGAGCACAGGCGTGGGGACAGGCAAGCTCGTACCTACGTCTGTCGGCGAGTAGGTGTCAGGCGAAAGGCGGCCAGTAGGTCTGCTGTTGGCTGGGCGGGGAACACCTGGTGGGTGGGGCACCTCCTCAGTCAGTCTGTGGTCTGTGGTTGGTCGGGGTCCTGCTTGGGACCTGGCCTCAGCACCTCCAGAACTAAATAGTCTTTCCAGGAGGAGGCGGAGCCGGATGCCCCAGCTGGGCGGGGAGCCCGGCCCTCCTGCTCCCTATTCCTGCCCAGCCCGCTGGGTAGCACGGAGGGTGCAGAGAAGGGGGGTAAGCCTGACAGGAGCCCCATCCTGCTGCGAAGTGCTCCGACTGGCCAGGGACCCTAGCGGCTACCAGCCTCATCTATGGCGCCTTCTGGTGGAGAACACTGTCCTGGAGCCTGGGAATCTTCCAGGCTGAAGGAGTGGGTGTTGGGGCTGCAGTCAGCTAGACCGGGTCCCGCCCCTAGGTGTCTGCCCTGATGAGCGGCCTGGGGGGCCTGGCTAGAATCACTGCTGGAGAAGAGCAGCTAGCTAGTCAGTTCCTCACAGAGGTGATTTGGAGACCCTTCCTCCAGACCCCCTCACAGCTGTGTTCTGAAAAATCTCCACCCTCTTTTCCCCTTTTAATGAAGTATTAAATGGTTTTTGTAAGAAATTTAAATAAGTAAAAAGTGAGACCCCTGCAATTGCCACCCACTGTGGATTCTTCTGGGTGGTCACCACATTCCTGACTTTCTCTCACGCACACTAGTGTATTTCACTAGGGGCCGGTGGTGGTGTGCGTGTGTTACACGGGCATACGTAAGTAAAAACATATATGAAGAGAGAGACCGCCATTCTTTCTTGTGCTTGGCCCTCCTCCAATGTGTAGGACTTCTGTAACTTCTTAATTGATCTTTTATTAATGAGCAATTAGGCCATGTCTGGTCTTTCCAAGAGCAAGAACTCTTGTACTGTGAGCTCAGAGAAGTGTCTGGATAGGATACTTTCCTAGAAGTGGAAATTCTGGTTGAAGGTGAAGCTGTGTGTTGACGGATAGTACTAGCCGTTCTCCACAAAGCTTGTGCCGTCCACTCTCAACTGATAATGGGCTTGGCTTTAGCCATTCTTTGGGTCTTTGTCTATCTGAGAAGGGACAATTACCCCACCCCCCCCCCCCAGATGCTTCTTTGATCATCTGAGCATCTCTGTGTCCATTCACATCTCCTCCTGTCTTAGCTGCTCCAGTCGTGTTCCCTCTGTCAAGTCATCACGGATGACCTGGTCACTGCTCCTGCTGCACACGCCACGGAGCTCAATAAACATTTGCTGGGTGAATAAATCAACAAGTGTGGAACGCATGACATATTAAAGAGCTTGGTTTACATCCTGAAGAAGGGAGGGAAGCATCAGCAGCTATTCCGGTTTCTATTTGTTTATTTATTTTTACCACCTGGGGGAGGAGAGAGAGTGAAGCCATCACATTTATATTAGAAAAGTGCCTGGGGGCGAGCAGACGGGTCTGAGAGAAACTGAGCAACTCTGGGGGGCAGGCGAGGAGGGTCAGCCCTCCTGTTTGCTGATGCAGGGAGCCCCTGGTGAGAGAGGGTAGGGCTTGGCTGCCTGGGGTCATCCTGGCCGAGGTGTCTGGCTGCCCTCTAGCCTTGTGGGCCTGGGGCTGAAGGGAGGGCCGACCTGGAACACAGATCTGGGAGTTTCACAGATGGCAAGGCTCTGGGAGGCAAGAGGTGTGGTGAGCTCTGCCCTCAGACGGTGCAGACAGAGGACAGAAGCCGCATGCCAGCTCTGGAGGGACACCCAGGGAAGGGGTGGGCAGAGGACCCCCAGGGCAGCCTGCCCCCTCCCCCCAACCTGTCCACCACAGTCGCCAGTGCCGCCTTTCCAAAACTCGAAGGTGATTGTCCTACTCACCCCTCCAATAAAGAAAAAATTAAATCAAAATTCCTTGCCTCTGCAAGATTTTTTAATCTGGGAAAGTGAAGGTAGACCTCAGTGCAGTTCACAGGCCTGTGGGTCACTGCATTCTTTCAGAATACCTGCTGCCACCATGGGCCTGTGGTCCTGTCTCCCCCCCAAACCCACAGATGCATGGGGTGTCCTCTGGCCCCCAAGTCTCAGCCTGGCTGCTTATTTTGCCCCTGTCCCTGCTGACTGGATGAGAGGCCCCCTCTGTGGCCCCACAGCCCCCTGGACAGCGCATCTTGCAGTCCTTACTGTCTGTAACGGTGTGTGTGTCCTCCAAGGGGAGACCGGGGCTCCCTTCAGTTACGCTCAGTTGCAGGAGCTGCTGGCCTGTGGAATTTCGCAAGAAGCCCAGAGGTTTCCCTGGCGAGTGGGGACTGGGCCACAGGAGGAAGGTGGTGCTGGTGACGTTGGAAGAATGTTTTAGAGAAGAAATTTGTGTGGGGCAAGAAAAGCGAGGGTGGAGGCTGGCTGGGCAAAGAGCTTGAGGAGAGGTTTTGCTTGAATGTTTAAGGTGGGGAGATTGAGTTTAACCCTCATGGCCAGGATCTGTAGAGAGGGCACAAGTGAGGATGGGGGCCACTGATAGGGAACAGCAAGTGGGGGGGAGGAGGGTGGGAGGGGCAGAGCCTCAGTGGTAACTGTGGAAGGAGGAGCTGTGGTGTGAGGGGGCAGACTTGGGGTTTGCTAATGCAACACAAGGCCTTCCCTCTGATGGCTTTGTTTTCTCTATAAAGGAGGGGCAGTGGGGTCATCTCTGAGACATAGCAGGTGGGGTCAGAGACTCCCCGGACATCAGCAGGCTGGGAAGTGGGGGGAATGGCCATGGTGTCATCATGGCCACTTTGCACTATGGGGTGGTGCAGGACTGTGCGTGGCTGGGGTTTGCCAGATGAGGACAGCGAAAACAAAGTCAGAGAGGCCAGGGGCTGACAAGGACATGGGCAAGATGAGAGGTGATGGGAGCCACAGTGGGTGGGGGTAAAAGGCAGGAAGGAGTAAGCCAGGGAGAGTGACTCCCTGTAAGAGGGCTGAACCTGCTGGAGAGAGGAGGTAACAGGGCAAGCCTGGTGCCCCGGAGGAGGTGACACGGACAGTGCAGTGGTCAGGAGACTTGATGATGAGAAACTCAGTGGGGATATCATGGTCTAGAAGGGACCCCAAACCTACCCTCGACCCTAAGGCACCTCTGAAAGGGCTGCAAGGAATGGGCTCCTAAGGGCATGAGGGTGGGGGAGTGGGGCACAGGGTCTCCACAGTCTCTGAGGGACAGCCAGCCCTGGACTCAGGCGCCAGGCCAGAGGATTTGCCAGGGACCCTGCCCGCCCAGGCACAACTCGACGGTGTGGTCGGTGTGGTAATGTGGTGGTGAGGACCTTTTTGGGTATAAGTGACAGAAACCAACTCAAGCCACCTGGGGCCAAAAGGAGGGCTTCTCAGCCTATGGGCCCAATACCCAACAGAAGCAGAGGTGTGGCTGGGCCTGAGCCCCAGGACCGGGAGCAGAGGGAAGGGAGCGCCTGGTGGGATCTCTGGGTTCAGTTTCATTCATTCTCCAGCTGGCTCCTGCAAGGGAGGGGCACATGGATGTGGGCAGTCTGTTCCTTTCTACGTTCTTGTGCAGCCAAGCATTGAAAAGCAAGCCCAATCCTGCCAGCCCCCTCCCAGCTGATCAGTGTCGTGGCCCGAGGCTCCCTCCACCTCTCCAGCTCCTCTCCCAGCACGTCCTGCCCTAGACTCCGTGTCCCCCTCGCCCATCCCTGTGCCACGGCGGGGAGGCCCCGGCCGGTCCTCGCCCCTGAGGGTGGTGCGGCCAACTCCCAGGCACCGCACCCGGCCTCCAGGTGCTCTCGGCTTAGGACGCTGCTCTTCACAGCGGGACCGGCAGCGCACCTTGTTAAAGAACACCCCACCCAAGGGGGGCCCGAGCTCTCCTCGGGCCGCGAACCCCAAGGGCAAGTCCTGAGTTCTCGCCCGCAATCCCCAGGTTGGCAGCCCGTGAGGGGACGGCCCCGGGCTCGTCCTGTGCCCCAGGCTTGGGAGATCTGGGGGCAGTCCCGGGCCCTTCTGCCTTCCTCCAAACTGGCAGCGCCGGCGTACAGCGGGATCCCCGGGAGCTCCCAGGAGCGAGGCCCGGCCGGTCTCCACCCCGGCGTAGGAGCCCGGAGCTCCAGGCCACCTCCGACCCCGGCCGCGCCTGCCGCTGACCCGCGCGAGCCGCCGTCGCTGTCAGCGCCCGGGGGGCGGGGCCGGAAGGGGACCCGCCCCCGGGAACCGAGCCCGCGCCGACTGGCCCAATGGGAGCGTGTAGCTCCGGGCCCCGCCCACGATGGGGGCGGAGCGGGAGCGCGCAGGCGCACGGGGCGGCCGGGCGGGCCGGCTGGCTGGGAAGATGGCGGCGGGAGCCCTGGCTGCCGCCGCGGAGCGGGCCCGGGGTGTCCGGGGAGCACGGACCAGGGCCGGGGCCGGGCCATGAGCGCGCCGCCCTCGCGTCCCCGAGCCGCGGAGCCCGCCCGCGCACCTCGCCATGGCGCGGCTCGCGGACTACTTCGTGCTGGTGGCGTTCGGGCCGCACCCGCGCGGTGAGTGCCGGGCCCGCGGCCGAGGGCTGAGGGCGGAGGGCCGGAGCCCGGAGACCGGGAAGGGTCAGCCGGGGCGGCAGGACAGGCGCTCCGGGGCAGTCGCGGGGACATGTGAGGCGGGCGGGCCGCGGCCGCCGGGCCAGCACGAGGGTCGTCCGGAGCACCTGCCGGGCTGGGGTCGGGGGTCGGGGAGGGGCGGCCACTCTGAGGACAGCAGGGCCGTGCGACACGGCGAGCCGAACCTGCCCATCACACTCAGGACAGAACCGGGTCAGGCAGAGCTTTGGCGTGGGCCTGGGAGGTGGGAGGGCCCCGAGAAGGCTCGGCCTCCCGGCTCCCAGTTGGGTGGGATGGGCCCTCTCTGCCTTGGCCGACTGCCGGGTAGCTCTGCCTCTAGGGGCACGGATATTTCGCTTGCAAGCCCCTCCTTTGACCCCCGGTGCCTCTGGTCTGGAGCCTCCGCCCTGCCCGTGTGGGATGTCTCTGGTCCAGGGGGGATGCAGAAGAGGGGTGGGATTTAAGGACCACTTCAGGAGGAAATGTGAGGTGGAGAGAGAGAAGAGCATTCCTGGCAGAGGGCCTGCGGTCCTCATGCCTGACGCCAAGCCCTGGGTGGGGGATCATTGTGGTGACTGGTGCCGATGTCCAGGAGGTCCATGTCTAGGGGTAGCGCCTGTGTCTGAGAGCCCTTCAGCCCAGGGGTAGCAGAAAAGAGAGCCTGACAATGACATCAGCAGCAGTCGTGGAGACAGTGGGCTGGGGAGTGCTCTCCGTGTGCCAGGCCCTGCACAGCCCTGTGTGTGATCTCATTTCTTCCTCCCAACAGCCCACCAAGGGTTCCTTGCCCTCTCCCTCGTGCATAGAGTGGAGTCGGGCAGAGAGGCTGGTTGCCTGGTCTGAGCCCCCACAGAGGCTAAGCCACCACCAAGCTGTGGGCTCAAATCCCAACTGCAGGGGGGCAGTACATGTCCTTGGGGGATGCCTCTGGGGTCAGGCTGGGGCTTAACCTCGAGACTGAAGGTGGGGTTGAGCCCCCAATCTGTGCTGCTGCTTGTCAGCCCAGTTGCCACTGTCATCACCCGGAACCCAGACTTTCTCTCCTCTTTGCCTTTCTTGCTGAGACTCTACCTGCTGGACCCTGCACGCTCCAGACCCTCCTCCGTGCCCCTGTAGGACTCGCTCCTCTTCTCTGTCCAAGGGTTCATCCCCTGACACCCTCAGTGATGAGCGTGTCTTCCTCCCGAGAGGGAGGTTTTGCAGCAAGAACCAGTCATCTTTGTGTCCCAGTCTGCACGTGGCAGGCTCACTGTCAGTGTTGTAGAGGCCCACAGAGGGAGAACTGTCTGTTCCAAGGTGCACGTCGGGGCAGTGAGGAGGCCATGCCACCTGGAACAGAGGGAGGCATGGGATCCAGGGGAACAAGGTTGGCTGAGGGGCTGCCCCAGCATGAGGGGCCCTGGGCTGGAGCTGCATGAACAGAGTGGGCTTGGAGGCTGACAATGCTGAGGGTGGTGTGGGAAGGGTCTGGGGAGGGAGAGACCACAGGCAGAGGCCAGGTGGTAGCAACAGGGGTGGGGAGTTGAGGGTGAATTAGGGAGGTGGGAGGTGGTATGAGTGGGCTCCATGGCAAGCTGGCTGTGACACTCGGGGTGGGCACCCCTGGCATTTGTGGTCTCTGATAAAGACAGGAGAGAAGGCTGGAGTCCATAATGCCTGCTTACCCTGAGTGTCCACTGCAGTAGGGGTGTGGGCCATGGAGGCCCCTCACCACTGCCTTCCAGGGCTGGAGCTGGTCAGTTGCTGGCTGGCCACCCAGCTTCAGGGCCTCTGTGGGCAGGACTCATCCATCCCTGTGAGAAATAAGCCCACGGTCAGGACCCTGGCCATAGTGCTGAGGTCAGAGCCCGGTGGAGGGGGAAGCCTGAAGCAGAGGAGCACTACATGGGGGGTCAGTGGTCCCTGCTTTGCCACTTGATAGCTCTTGACCTTGGGCCAGTCTTCCAGCTCTCTGCACCTCAGCTTTTTCATGTGGACTTGGAATGAGTCACACAGACCTCCCAGGCTGCCATGAGCATGAGGTGGACACAAATGTGGAGCTGCTCACAGGGGAGGCTGCAGGACGTAGTGGGCGTCTTACTAATGATGAGCAGCGGGTGTGTGGACACCCGTAGGCACTGCTGCTGGAGGGGAGGACCCGTGCGCTGGCAGGCCGAGGACATCAGGACAGGGATGCAGGGTCTTCTGGGTTCAGTGGAGGGGTGGGCGAGGGGGATATCTGTCCTTGGCCTAGGTCTGGACATCCTGTCTGGAGCTGGTGGACGCAGGGTCTGGGTACAGGAGCCCTGCCTGAGGGAGCATCTGGTTTGTGTGTGTGTGTGTGTGTGTGTTTTAAGATTTTATTTATTTATTTGAGAGAGAGAGTGAGAGCACAAGAAAGGGGAGCGGGAGAGGGAGAAGCAAACTCCCTGCTGAGCAGGGAGCCCGATGTGGGACTCGATCCCGGGACTCCAGGATCATGACATGAGCCGAAGGCAGTCGCTTAACCAACTGAGCCACCCAGGCGCCCGGGAGCATCTGGTTTTATGGTTACCATCTGGCAGACCTCTCCAGGCAGGAGCATGGGGAGGGGGCTGAATGGGACCCCAACTTTCAGAGAGCAGACGCCTCCCCTGGTGAGTGGGAGGAGCTCCTTCACTCGGGACATGGGGTTAGCACCTCTGTACCCCGGGCCCAGCTCTGGGGATGCTGTGGGGGCCAGTCAGATCACACCTGCCTAGCTTCTGGGCTGGGAGGGCCCTGGCAGTGGTCAGTTGATTGAACACAGCATGGCCAGTGCCAGGGTGTGTCTTTGGGAGCAGGAGATACACTTGACCTGACCAGGCAGCTGGGTGCATGTCTACCACGGAGGAGGACCCCTCCTGGTGCACCCCCTCCCCATGCCCAGCCCCACCCCTAGCATTTGAGAAGAAGACCTCCTGTCCCATGGCCTGGCCTCTCTCAGATCTGACTGTGCTGAGCGGGCCACATTCCTGGGCCCCATCTTCTCTCCCCACCCATGTTCCTGCCCTCTGGAGCAGGTTGGGGCTGTTTGGAATGGCCTCAGCTGGCTTCCAGCCCCCACCCTGGGAGCCGGTCTGGTCTGCCTGGGGGAAGGTTGGGGAGGACCACTGGAGAGGCGGCAGCCCCTCTGCACACATCCTGTTGCTGTGGCTGCTGGGACGCCCTGGGTGTGGAGGTTGGGTGGGTGGAGCAGCAGGAAGGTCCCGTCCTTCCTTCACTCTCTTCCTATCGCTGAGCTTGTCCCAGGGCGTCTGCACTGGGGTGTGTGGAGGAACGGGAGGGGCAGGCAGAGGAGGCTGCCATCCTCCCTTGCCTCTGCTCACAGTGCATGCTGGCCTGGGCTGGCCCTCCAGGCGTCGGAGCCTGGCACTGGTGACGGCCACTGCCAGCAGATGACAGAACGCGTGCTCTGTGTTCTCTCGCCCTGTGTTCAGGCCTACAGCCCACACAGGGCTGGCTGTGGGGACATGGTTGCAAGAGGAAGTGCTTGTCTGCCTGTGTGTCTCAGGGGACTTTGGTGCCCTTCCTCCTAAGGCCTCTCAAAGAGTCCCACCCTGGGACACATGATTGGTGCTGGTTAGATTAGTTCTACCACTGTGGGGTGATAGGGTGCCCTTCCTCCTCCGAGGTGGGGGAGGCTCTGGTGGGGCAGGGAGCTGAGCTGCTGCAGGTCACCTCCATGGCCACAAGGGCTCAAGTGGGTGGGGGACACTGGGAGACATGGCAGAGCCCTCACCTCCCCCAGGATGCAGGCCAGCAGCCAGGTTGCAGCCTGGCCCCTGCTAGCACAGAGCTGAGGTGTGGGCCAGGTTTCAGAGAGGGTTGGAAAGAGAGGAGGAGTCCGGGCCTCTCTGTGGTGTGCCCTTCCAGGGAGGGCTTGCCTGTCCTGGAGCACCCTGGGGCTCCAAAAGCTGCCCTGCACTTCTGATTAAGGAACCTGTTTGCTTGTGGGGTGTGAGTGGGCCTGGGTGTGGGAGGATGGCTGTGCAGCTGGCCCTGTGCATCCGGCAAGCCCTAATTAGGCTGCGTCTGTGCCGGGCACAGGTGCAGTGATGGATACAGAGGCGTAGTTTCTTGCTTATGGAGCTCCCATCTGGCCCAGCCAGCCAACAGGTGCACCAGCAACCACAGAGGAGTTTAGTGGAGGGAGGGAGGTCCTGGGGGTCCTGCTCTAGGCCCCAGGCTCAGGCAGGGTGCAGAGAGCTGCCTGGAGGAGGGGGCACTCTTTGGGCTGAGACCTGAAGGCCAAGTTTGGGACCATCATGGCCCAGAGAAGGAGCTGGGGGTTGTGGGGGGGATGCCTACTGGCATAGGCCGTGGGGGCAGTTGAAAGAAAGCCTCCAGTTGGTTCTTCAGAGGGCGGAACCCTGCAAGTGGGAGTTGATGTTTCACAGGCTAAATGGGGTGGGGAGGGTGGGTCGTGGACAATGGCCAGTTACGTTGTCTGCTTCCCTGTGGGGAGAGGCTGCTGAGAGCAGCCCTCCGAAGGCTGTCTGGCCTTGGGAGGGAGCCTGTGGGGCAGAGGCTACTGTCCCCGTCTGCATACACCCCCTCTTCCTTCCTCCGCCCGCTGCCTCGTGGCAAGAACTGGGTGAGCCCTGGGTGCTAGCCAGGCCCAGGCCCAGATGGTGGTTTGGGGCTGCGCACAAATCAGCCCTTGGGGGAGTGGGTGGGGAGGGAAGCCATGGCTCAGGGTGAGCTGGCCTGGGCCTGTTGAGGGTGGCCCTGGGGAGTGGGCCTGGGGGGACCCAAGGGGCTTTGTCTTAGTGGACCATGTGCGTGTGTGCATGCTTATGTGTAGATAGGTACGGTACCAACAGACACCTGTTCCTGTTCCCTGTCTCATCTGGTCTGTCTTTTCAGAGTCTCAGTGGTGGGAGGGGGTGGGGAACAGGAAACTGAGGTTTTGTGAGTCAGAGTCATGGCCCCTCCTCGCCCCACCGGCAGCAACCTGCCCGCCGCTGCCGACCTCCTTGGCATTGCCTCCATGGTCCTGGAGGGTGGGGGGTCTCCTGAGATTGTAGCTCAGCTCCTTTGCTGGCGCGTGGCTGGGGTCTCCTCACCAGTGCCCAGGCCCCTGGCTCTGTCCGAGGCTCCTGTGCACATTTAGGATGGACCAGGCTGGCTGGACGGGGGTGGGGGAGCTGTATCCAGCAGGTCCTCAGAGGCTGTGCCCCTTGGCTTTCTGGGCCTTGGGGCAGGCCCTTAGAGAGGCTTCATGCCCAATGCCCACTCCTTACCTATTCGCTCCTACTCTCCTACTGGAGTGGGCGGTGGTGTCGAAGCTGGTTCGAGCATAGGGTGGGGACATCTGTGCCCAGGGACCTGCCTGTCGTGTGTGGGAGGTGAAGGTAGGGAGGTCTGTCTTAGCTGCTTTACCCTGCTGCCGTGCTGGGTGGGAGCTGGAGGTAGAACAGAGACCTGTGTCCGTTCTCTGCTGGTCTTGTGAGGTGAGTGGTCCCCTGACAGGGCCCTCATCATGCCTCCTAATTTGGCTCTGGAGCGGGTGAGCAAGATGCAGGGGCCCCTGACTCCACCCATGTGGACCGGAGCTGGGAATAGTGCCCTAGGCATGGAGTGGGGGAAGCAGCCCTGGGCCTCCTGCCCGCATCCCTCCCTCTGGCCCAGGGGACCCGTGGGGGCTGCGCTCCGCGCCCCCGGTCTGTGCGGCTGTGCGCGGTGTTGTGTGCAGGCAGAGACAGCACAGGCCTTCAGTGCCCCTGACTGTGGCTGGATCCCCAGTGCCCAGGAGGGTGCTCCTTCAGTGGGTGTCCTGAGACCTGGTCTCTGTCCTTCCTGACAGCTACCACCTCTCTGGGCCCTGTGCCGGGCCTGTCTCTGAGGCCGTGGTACAGGGCAGTTTGGGCCTGGGGGTTCTCTCCCCTGGCACAGACAACAGGTGTGAGACCTCTGCCTCTCGAGTGGGCTCAGAGCTGGCAGGTGAGGTGAACCAGGGAGTGGGGTGCCCCCGTCCTCATGGCGCTCGCTGCCTGGTGGGAGCTGAGTGCCGAAGCTGGTGGTCGGCTATGGAACAGTCCAGAGCTGCTCTCCCCTTGGTGGACAGCTGGCTTGCTGGTGTGCGGCAGGCTGGAGGTGGGTTCTGCCCGGGGGTGTTGGCGTGTTGGGGAGGGGCACGGGAGGGGCACCAGGCCGGGGCTTCCGTGCTTTTGGTGCCTGGCCTAGCCGGAGGCTTTCAGGACTCCCTGTCCCATACCAGGGCTTCTCTCTGTGCCCTCTGGGGGCCCTGGGGTCCGTGGCTCCCTAGTGGCCACCCCTCATGAGACTATTTTTAGGGAAATGATAGGTCTGGGAGCTGAGGCTGGTCTGATGCTACACAAAGTCCAGGCTGGGTAGGAGGTTTCCATCTGAGACCCTTGAGGCTCCTGCCTGGGTGGGGGGTGTGGGTGGTGGGAGATGCCCTGACTACGTGCTTCTGTCCTCAGGGAGTGGGGAAGGCCAGGGCCATATCCTGCAACGCTTCCCAGAGAAGGACTGGGAGGACAACCCGTTCCCCCAGGGCATCGAGCTGGTGAGTGGGGGGGTGCTGAGGTGGGGGTGGGGGCAGGCCGGCACTGGTTTCCCCAGGACTGTGAGGAGCCTCTGCGGTGCCCAGCCCCCGATGGGCATAAGGAGATAGCTGAACTGTTGCAGAGGGTGGAGGGTGGGGGTCACGGGCTTGGCTGGCAGGGTACTTGGTGCCCACAGCACGTCATGTTGTCTGTCCCTTGTGATGGGGAGACCATGTCCTGCATCAGGGAGTTCTCTGGCCACAGTGAGACCAGAAGCTGTGACTTCCTTCTGGGGGGAAGGTTGGGGTCTAGGAGGTGAGATGCACCGAGGGTCGCAGAGTGAGGTGCTCCCTGCTACACTGGAACCTGGTGTCCATGCCCTGGAGGCAGACTTCTGAGGGCAGGGAGACAGAGGGAGCTAACTGCTGACCCCGCACCCCCCTTCCCTGCAGTTTTGCCAGCCCAGCGGGTGGCAGCTGTGTCCTGAGAGGAACCCACCAACCTTCTTCGTTGCCGTCCTCACCGACATCAACTCTGAGCGGCACTACTGCGCCTGCTTGACCTTCTGGGAGCCAGCAGAGCCCACACAGGTCATCTTGGGGGCTCTGGGGTACAGCCTGAGGGGGTTCTGGCTACGGCCGACTCCCTCTGCCTCTGTCCATGCATGTGTCTCCCTGTCTGTGGCAAGTCCTGGTGCCTCAACCCCACGGAGGCCTGAGTCCCGTCTGAGTCACCGGTGTCCTCCCCCTGGGCCTGTGGGACATGCCTGAGAGCGGGGCAGACGGGGCTTCTGTCCACAGGAAGTGGTGTGCGCCGAGGACGCCACTGAGCAGGAGGAGGAGGCGGACGAGGGTGGCCCAGCGCAACTGTCACCTGCGACCCCTGGCCCACCTGGCCAGCTGTTCGCGCCAAAGACCCTGGTGCTGGTGTCTCGACTGGACCACGCGGAGGTGTTCAGGGTGAGGCGGGCAGCCAGGGCTCAAGGCAGGATATGGGGTGCCCCCGCCGGTGGCGCCACCATTCCCCAGTTTGTGGTCCTTGCAGAACAGCCTGGGCCTCATTTACACCATCCATGTGGAGGGTCTGAACGTGGGCCTGGAGAATGTGATCGGAAACCTGCTCACGTGCATCATCCCCCTGGCTGGGGGCTCACAGGTGGGTCCTGGGGGCAGCTGCTGTCCGCCCATAGCCACGGCCCTCCCGGTGTCCCAGACCACGAGGGTGCGGCCTGTGGGCGCTCAGCGTCCAGCTGGGCTCAGCATGGCCCAGACCTTGGACACTCTCCTGCGTCTTGGGGCTGCCATCACCTGTATTCCCTTCTTGGCCCTGCCTGCTCACCTGTTTGTCCCATGTCTTGCCTGGCTCCCTACCTGGCACCCTTCAGGTTCTCTGTCCTCTTGTTCCTTGGGTGTGCCTGGCTCTGGATGTTGGTGTCGGCGTGTCTGTCTGCTCCCTGGTCAGTGCCCCCACGTGTAGGTGCGTCTAACTGTGTTTCTCTGCCTGTCTGTCCTGTGCAGCTGGACTCTGTTGAGGATGGAGTGGTACGGATTCTTTGTTTCTTCTGCCCACCCAGGCCCCACCTTGCCCCAGGTCAGAGGCCCTGAGTTTCCTCGGCAGCAGTGCTCAGGCCGGGAGGCCGGCCGTGGCCTTTCCCTCCTGTTGTGAGGCCTGTCTTGGCCGGTCTCGCCTCCGCTCCTGGAGCTCTGGGCAGAGACGGGTCTGGTCGGGGCAGCTGAACACTGGCCCCTCTCTTTCCACAGAGAACCATCTCTTTGGGGGCCGGTGACCGGCAGGTCATCCAGACCCCACTCGCCGACTCGCTGCCCATCAGCCGCTGCAGTGTCGCCCTGCTGTTCCGCCAGTTGGGTGAGCCCGGCCGCCCCAGCTGCGCGTGCCGCCCTCTCCCCCGCCGGGCCCGGGTCACAGGTGGGGTTCGTGCTCAGCTGGCCCTCCAAGCCTGTGCTTTTCCCTGCAGGCATCACCAACGTGCTGTCTTTGTTCTGCGCTGCACTCACGGAGCACAAGGTGCTCTTCCTGTCCCGGAGCTACCAGCGACTGTCAGATGCCTGCCGGGGCCTCCTGGCGTTGCTGTTTCCTCTCCGATACAGGTGCCCCTGCTGCCGCCCAGCCCCTCCTCCTGCCCCGCCCTCGGCCCCCCGCACTGAGCCCTCGCCCGTTGCAGCTTCACCTACGTGCCCATCCTGCCGGCGCAGCTCTTGGAGGTCCTCAGCACCCCCACGCCCTTCATCATCGGTGTCAACGCGGCCTTCCAGGCAGAGACCCAAGAGCTGGTGAGGGCTGTGGCCTGTGCCTGCCTCCCTGCTCCGGGCCACGCCGACTGGCCCGTGGCTCCCTGACCGCTTGCTCCCTTTGATCCATAG
This sequence comes from Halichoerus grypus, assembly GCF_964656455.1. Taxonomy (NCBI): domain Eukaryota; kingdom Metazoa; phylum Chordata; class Mammalia; order Carnivora; family Phocidae; genus Halichoerus; species Halichoerus grypus. Next base: position 178,837,051 of record NC_135717.1, on the reverse strand, counting down.
CTGGACGTGATCGTTGCTGATCTCGACGGAGGGACGGTGACGGTCCCTGAGTGTGTGCACATTCCCCCCCTGCCGGAGCCGCTGCAGAGTCAGACACACAGTGTGCTGAGCATGGTGAGGCGGGGCCAGGGGCTTCGGGGCAGCTGAGATGGGGTCACCTGGCAGCAAGGGGAGCCCCGGGCCCTGGGTGCGCGGCCATCCCTACTCCCCTCTGCTTCTGCAGGTCCTGGATCCAGAGCTGGAGTTAGCGGATCTTGCCTTCCCACCACCATCAACAAACGCTTCCTCCCTGAAGATGCAGGTGGGGGTCACTGCGGTCCCAGCGCAGGGGCCTGTGCTAACCCTGCGCCCTCTCCTTATGTCTGCAGCCACCCCTCTGGGCCAGTTGCAGGGGGCCGCATGGGGGGGGGTGAGTTTTTTAAGGGGTCTGTACGGGAGTGGTCGTCAGCACTGAGCCTCAGAGGAGTCGCTGTGGCTTAGTGTGAAAGAAGGTTGGAGGAGCAGGACGGGGCAGAGGCGCCTGGGAGGCCTAGCAGGGCATGGGTAGGTGTGTGTGTGTGCGTCGGGGTGGAGCCTGGGGCAGGTGGAGGGCTGCCATGTGCAGGGGCTGGGGCAGGCTTGTGGCCTCGCCCTCACCTGCACTCGCCTGCGCCTCAGGACAAGGAACTGCGTGCCGTCTTTCTGCGGCTCTTTGCTCAGCTCCTGCAGGGCTATCGCTGGTGTCTGCACATGGTCCGCATCCATCCCGAGCCTGTCATCCGCTTTCATAAGGTGGGCCACAGTCGGGCTAAGGGTGGAAGCGGGCAGGAAGTCAATGCTGAGGGGCTGACCCCCTTGTATGCCCCCAGGCAGCCTTCCTGGGCCAGCGTGGGCTGGTGGAGGATGATTTCCTGATGAAGGTGCTGGAGGGCATGGCCTTTGCAGGCTTCGTGTCAGAGCGTGGGGTCCCTTACCGTGCTACGGACCTGTTCGATGAGGTGACCCCCACCCCAGTTGGGAGGAGCCCCCGCCACCACTCCCTGCCTCGCCCAGCCTGCCTGACCCTGCCTCCTCCCCCAGCTGGTGGCCCATGAGGTGGCACGGATGCGGGCAGATGAGAACCACCCCCAGCGTGTCCTGCGTCATGTCAAAGAACTGGCAGAGCAGCTTTACAAGAATGTATGGCGGGTGACACAAGGGGGTGGACCAGCCTGGCCCGGTCACCGTGCCACCTGGCATGAGGGAGCTTGCCCACACTTATACGTGTCCCACCCAGGAGAATCCGTACCCCGCCGTGGCAATGCACAAGGTGCAGAGGCCGGGGGAGGCCAGTCACCTGCGGCGGGTGCCACGCCCCTTCCCCCGGCTGGATGACGGCATGGTGCAGTGGATCGTGGACCAGGCCACAGCCAAGATGCAGGGCGCACCCCCGGCCGTGAAGGCTGAGAGGAGGACCACCGTGCCCTCGGGGCCCCCCATGAGTGCGTAACGGGGAGGGGGCCAGGGAGCTCGGCCCAGGGTAGGCACGAGGTCAGAGATGAGTGCGTTTTCTTTTCCCCAGCTGCCATCTTGGAGCGGAGTGGTGGGCTCCATGGCAACAGCGCACGCCGGCTGGAGGTGGTTCGAAACTGTATCTCCTACGTGTTTGAGGGGAAGATGCTTGAGGCTAAGAAGGTGAGGGCAGCCGGGCGCAGGGAGCACCTGTGAAGGGTGCTGGACCCAGGGTTCGTTCACCTGCCAGGGGCATGAGGGGCAGGTGACACCAGGTGTCAGTCCCCTTCCTCAGTGCAGTTGGGCAGAGCCTGCGGAGGGGGGGGGGGCTCGCAGGAGGGCTTTACTTCGTCTTCCAGACATCGGAACCTGCAGGTTTCTGCTGCTGAGTTTCTTCTTCATCCTTCCTGACGGAAGTGCAGGCCCGCCCCAGTTGTGTGTGTTGGTCTCGCCCTCTGTGGTGCTCGAGAGCTCCTCTGGGTTTCACAGCAGCCAGATTGCGTCTCGGCTGCACGGTCTCCTCGGAGGGGCCTGCAGGGCTCCCAGTGGTTTTACGATGAAAAGCAGTAAGAGAACAAGCACACAGCCCTTTCTGTGGCCTGCCCGGTGCCCAGCCGGCCACCAGCTCTGCGTTAGACTTACGCTTTTTGGACACTGAGGCCCTGGCCAGCGGGGGGCTGCAGACATGGGAGCTGGTGCGTGCTGGGGCTCAGGGCCAAGGGGCTGCACCCTGGCTGTGGATGTGCAGCGTCTCCGTCTCTGTGGGGCAGTGAACTCGCAGAGTCTAGGCACACCCGACCTGGACCGCTTCCAGGTCTCCTCTATGCTTAGAGCCTGGGCTCTGGCCTCCCGGGGGCCGCTGCCCTCCCCTCCTGGGCTCTGTCCCTGTGCCTCCCCCCTCCTTCCAGGGCATGGCTGGATGCCCCCAGCCCCGTGTTCTCCTGTCCCCAGCTGCTGCCAGCTGTGCTGAGGGCCCTGAAGGGGCGCGCGGCACGCCGCTGCCTCACGCAAGAGCTGCACCTGCACGTGCAGCAGAACCGGGCAGTCCTGGACCACCAGCAGTTTGACTTCGTTGTCCGCATGATGAACTGCTGCCTGCAGGTGAGGCCGGGCCCCCACCCTGCTCCTGATGTGGATGCAAGGGTGGGGCAGGCAGGGGTTCCCCGGTCTACCCATGAGGATGCATCTTCTGGCAGTGCCGACAGCTGGGGAGATCCTGGTCTGGGGTGGGGGTGGCAGGGGGAGGACCTGAACCTCTGGGCGGCCCTTTGGGAGCCGGCGCAGACGGGGACAGTGGTGGGAGATGCTGCTCTGGCGGTGGGGCCGGTCAGGGCAGGTGGGCGTGTGGGCACGGTTCGGGCAGCTCACGGCTCTTGCAGGACTGCACCTCCCTGGACGAGCATGGCATCGCAGCGGCTCTGCTGCCCCTGGTCACGGCCTTCTGCCGGGTGAGTGCTGGGGTCGCCCCGGTGCCCTTCCCTCGCCCCCTCCTGCTGCACCTGGTGACCCCCCACCCTGGCCTCTGCAGAAGCTGAGCCCGGGAGTGACCCAGTTTGCATACAGCTGCGTGCAGGAGCACGTGGTGTGGAGTACCCCGCAGTTCTGGGAGGCCATGTTCTACGGGGACGTGCAGACCCACATCCGGGCCCTCTACCTAGAGCCCGCTGAGGACGGAGACCACGTGCAGGTGTGCGGGGACTCCCGGGCCTCGGGCCTCGGGCCTCAGGCCAGCCCAGCCCAGCCCCGTCCTGGCTCACCTTGGGCGCTGTGGCAGGTGGGGGAGCTGTCTGCACGGGAGGACGAGCGCTCTGCCCTGGATGTGGCCTCTGAGCAGCGGCGCCTGTGGCCAACCCTGAGCCGAGAGAAGCAGCAGGAGCTGGTGCAGAAGGAGGAGAGCACGGTGTTCAGCCAGGCCATCCACTACGCCAACCGCATGAGCTACCTGCTTCTGCCCCTGGACAGCAGCAAGAGCCGCCTCCTGCGGGAGCGCGCAGGGCTGGGCGACCTGGAGAGCGCCAGCAACAGCCTGGTCACCAGCAGGTGCGGCCGGGGCCTCGTGGGCCTTGGAGGGTGGGTGGGGCTCGGGTGGCCGGGCCTGTGCCCACGTGCCCCCTCCCTGGCCTAGCATGGCGGGCAGTGTGGCGGAGAGCTATGACACGGAGAGTGGCTTCGAGGATGCAGAGACCTGTGATGTGGCCGGGGCCGTGGTCCGCTTCATTAACCGCTTTGTGGACAAGGTCTGCACAGAGAGTGGGGTCACCAGCGACCACCTCAAGGGGCTGCATGTCATGGTGCCAGGTACGGGGGGCCTGGGTGTGGAAACGCTCTCCTGAGCCGGGCAGGCATGGGGGGCCCAGGGTATGAAAGCGACTGTCTCCCAGACATCGTCCAGATGCACATCGAGACTCTGGAGGCTGTGCACCGTGAGAGCAAGAGGCTGCCCCCCATCCAAAAGGTGAGCGGGGACCGGGCAGGGCTGCGGGGCCCCAGGGCCTGGGCGGTATCCGAGGTGCCATTCTTGTCCCTGAGCAGCCGAAACTGCTGCGGCCACGCCTGCTGCCCGATGAGGAGTGTGTGCTGGACGGCCTGCGCGTCTACCTGCTGCCAGATGGGCGTGAGGGGGGTGCGGGGGGCACCGGAGGGGGACCCGCACTGCTCCCGGCTGAGGGCGCCGTCTTCCTTACCACGTACCGGGTGATCTTCACGGGGATGCCCACCGACCCCCTGGGTGAGCCTTTGGACCCTTCGTCTGCCCCCGCCCTCCCTTCCCCACCGGGGTGCTTGGGGGGAATAGGACTTTCCCTCCTCAGGGGCACGGGGTCTCTGTGCAAGACAGGTCGTCGTCTGCCCCCCTCCCACCTGCCCGGGACCTCCATAGCTCTGGTACCCCGAGACTCTGTGACCCCCTGTCCTGCCCTCCCCCTGACTCTGCCCGGCCTGTGCTAAGTCGGGGAACAGGTGGTGGTGCGTTCCTTCCCGGTGGCCGCGCTGACCAAGGAGAAGCGCATCAGCGTGCAGACCCCCGTGGACCAGCTCCTGCAGGACGGGCTGCAGCTGCGCTCCTGCACATTCCAGGTCTGGCCAGGGGACGTGCTGGGCACGGGCGTGCTGGGGGGCTCTGGGGCCCCTGCGTCGTGGCTCTCACAGGCCCACAGGCTCTGAGCCCCCAGTCTCGTTCTCACGAGCTGCTGTTAGGCGGGACCTCACCTGTGGCGCCTGTGAGGTCTTGTCCACGCTCAAGCCGCCGTGCTGTAGCTCGGTGTCGTCGGCCTGTGTGACGTGCTGGCCTTTAGGGCTCCTGTGCTTGTTTGGGGGGACCCTGACCCTGGCATCCGTGTATCCCGCACAACTGAAAGTGACACAAACAAATGTGACAACTTGGTGACAACTGGCCACACACAGCATGACGAGTGGCCCCTGCACATGCCCGCTGTCCCTCAGGAGGACGCCCCTGCCAGGCTCCAGGGGGTCCCCAGCTTCTTGCCGGCGGCCTGCGTGCCTCTGTGGCCAGGGCCAGAGCCCAGGGCGCCCGGACGCTGAGGGCCTCTTGTCTGACACAGCTGCTGAAGATGGCCTTTGACGAGGAGGTGGGGTCCGACAGCGCCGAGCTCTTCCGCAAGCAGCTGCACAAGCTACGGTACCCGCCGGACATCAGGGGCACCTTCGCCTTCACCTTGGGTTCCGCCCACACACCCGGCCGGCCGCCCCGCACCACCAAGGACAAGGGCCCTTCCCTCAGGTGTGGCGCTGGGCCCCGGGGCCCCCGCCCCTCCCTGTGTGTGTGTACCCCCCGCGTCCATTTCCTTGCCTCTGCTGACCTACTCCCGCACCCCCTCCAGGACCCTGTCCCGGAATATCGTGAAGAACGCCAAGAAAACCCTCGGGCGACAGTACGTTACTCGGAAGAAGTACAACCCCCCCAGCTGGGAGCACCGGGGCCAGCCACCTCCTGAGGACCAGGAGGACGAGATCTCAGGTGGGTGGGGGCGCGGGAAGCCCCGGGGGTCTGGGTGAAGACCCCATGTGCAGGGCAGGGGGCCTGGGCTTTCTGTGGGTGACGTGCCCCGTGTTCCCCGCCCACCCCAGTGTTGGAGGAGCTGGAGCCCAGCACACTGACCCCGTCCTCGGCTCTGAAGCCCTCGGATCGCATGACCATGAGCAGCCTGGTGGAGCGGGCCTGCTGCCGGGACTACCAGCGTCTGGGGCTGGGCACGCTGAGCAGCAGCCTGAGCCGCGCCAAGTCCGAGCCCTTCCGAATCTCCCCGGTCAACCGCATGTACGCCATCTGCCGCAGGTGAGCAGCCGCCCCGGAGCCGCGCCCTGGCTCCCGGTCCGGTGGCACGCCTGGGGGGAGCGCGGCGGAGGCTGGGGGCGTGCCCTGCCCCCTGCGGCCTCAGCCGGACAAGTCTGACTCCTCGCAGCTACCCGGGGCTGCTGATCGTCCCCCAGAGCGTCCAGGACAACGCCCTGCAGCGCGTGTCCCGCTGCTACCGCCAGAACCGGTTCCCGGTGGTGTGCTGGCGCAGCGGGCGCTCCCGGGCGGTGCTGCTGCGCTCTGGCGGCCTGCACGGCAAGGGCGTCGTCGGCCTGTTCAAGGCCCAGAACGCGCCTTCCCCAGGTACCCGCGCCTGTCCCCGCGCGCGCCTGCGGCCCCCCCGCCCGTCCCCGCGCGCGCCCGCGGCACCCTCCCCCCCCCCCGGCCCGTCCCCGCGCGCCCCTGCGGCCCCCCCGCCCATCCCCGCGCGCCCCTGCGGCCCCCCCGCCCGTCCCCGCGCGCGCCCGCGGCACCCTCCCCCCCCCCCCCCCCGGCCCGTCCCCGCGCGCCCCTGCGGCCCCCCCCCCGCCCGTCCCCGCGCGCGCCTGCGCCCCGCACCGCCCCCTCGCCGCCCCCCTCCACCCCCGACCTGGCTCCAGCCCCTCCCCTCCCCCAGGCCAGTCCCAGGCAGACTCCGGCAGCCTGGAGCAGGAGAAGTACCTGCAGGCCGTGGTCAGCTCCATGCCCCGCTACGCGGATGCGTCCGGACGGAACACCCTCAGCGGCTTTTCCTCTGCCCACGTGGGCAGCCACGGTGAGGGGTGCTTGCAGGCGGGGGGTCTTCGGGGGTGCCGTGTTGGCATTTGTGGAAGGCAGGCCAGCGAGGGGGTGGAATGTGTGGGGTGTGGGATCACATAGGTATCCTGAAGCCCAGCTCTGATCGGTCCTGTCTCCTGCCTGGGCCGAGCTCCTTGACCCTCTCCTCTTCCCTGCCTGTAGCCTGCCTCCAGGTCCCTGGACACAGCTGACCCTTGAAACCCCCACCTGGGCCCCATCCCTCCTTTGTCCTGCGCGTCCCCGCACTTCCCACCACCCCTGCTGTCGCGGTGGCTGCCCTTTTGTCCTGTCCCTCCACTTTGTCAAGGCCATCTGACAGCTTGGGCTGCATCGTTCATCTGTCCTGGCTCCTTCAGTCTTGTCTGTACTGGTCTCCCCATCCCTGTCCCCACCACGGGCGCTCTCAACACCCGCTGGACCCACTGTGCCCACGTGGATCCAGGCCCTTAGGACCTGGCCCTGCTTTCTGTCCGGTGTGGCAGGGTCTCACTGTTGCAGGTGGCAGAGAAGGCACCAGGCCTGGGAGGTTGGGGCCATCGGTGGGCCCTGCCCCTCACCGTCGGGGCACTGGCGTGGGGGGGCCGCAGAGGGGCTTGGGGATGCGAGCGTGTGTGCTGCTGTCCGAGGGGTACGTGGCCGCTGTGGAGGGCTGGTCTGACCTCTTGGTGACAGGTGGGGACCTTTCTGGGGAGGTGAGCTGTCTTTGTGCTGGGTTCCTGGAGAGGCTTGCAGGCGGGAGAGGACACCGTGGGGGCCGTATTCTGTAAGTCGGGGGAGAGGCGGTATCAGAACGGGGGCGGCCTCGTCCTCCAGGGCCCTGGCTCCACGGCAGTCACTTCTCCTGCATCGCACTTAACCTCCCAACTGACCCCATTTGCTTTTCCCTGATCCCGTCCTCCCCCCATCTCATCCAGGTCTCCCATCACCCCTGCCTGACCCTGACCTTCCCTCTCCCCCCCCACCCCATCTCCGCCGTGTACCCCTGTCCTCTGCTACCCCTCTCTCCTTGCCCTGTCTCTCCCCAGCTGTTGCCGTCTCCCCCCCGCAAGCCCCCATCGCCCCCATGTCCCCCTCCCCCCTGCCTGGGTCCCCACGGATGCCCTGGTCCCGTCTGCCTCATCCTCTTGGTCTGGCTGATAGATTCTCAAGGGTTCGTCCTTGGACCTAGGACTCCAGCTGCTGTCCAGCCCATGCTGGCCGTCTGTGCTTGGGGCCTGGCGTCCAGGGGCCTCTGTCTGGGCTTAATCTGTGAGGCTCCCCTTGCTGGCCTGGGCCTGCCCCCCACCCCAGCCTGGTGTCCGCCTGGGAGGTGTGGGTGCCGTGACCGATGTGTACCCCACCTGGTTCAGAGTCGGTACGTGACACGCGGGGTCACTTGGCTGTGAGACGCACCTCAGGTGCTGGCTGGTGCAGACACCACACCAGGATCCCTTGTTGGTCAGGCCTTCCTCATTCCCCCCGTCCCTCCTCTCATGCTCGTCTGCATCTTTCTGTGCCGGTGCTCTAGGTCCTGGGTGCGCTGGGGTGCACGGGTGGGTTTTGGGGGCTGGTGGCACCACCAGTGGGTGGAGCCTCGTGGAAGCGTGCTCATGCTGCCTGATTCTTCCCGCCCTGCCCACTCCGCGGGGCCTCACAGTAGCCCTGCCACCCCTTCCTGGAGCGGCGGGGGCGTCTCCAGCACACACGAGGGCCTTCACCTCCCCGTCGAGGTCCACGGAGGCCCCACACCCCGCTTCTGCCTCTGCTTGGTGTTGCTCTGCACAACACACCCCCTGCTGTCTGCGCACCAGCCTCCGTCCCTGTTTAACCCGTAGGTCTGGGCTCATGTACAGGGGCAGCCGGTGTGCCCTTGTGGTCGCTTATGGGGGGCAGTCTTGGCACCCACCCATTCCCCTCTTGTTCCTCGTTCAAGGGGCTTTTGGTCTTCCAAACATCAGCGTCCATCATCAAGCATGTTTTACGGTCCCACCGTCGCAGAGAGGTTCTGAGTAGCGCCTGCAGGCGGCACCCTCCCCACAGGATTCTTTGTCCCCAGCGCCTGTGTCTTCCCTTAATGTGGCCTGGGTGTCCTTGGCTGTGCCCAGAACCCCCTGGTGCTGCCTCCCCGTGTCCCCCGAGTTCAGAGCAAGCCCCCCCATTGCCTGGGGGCATCTGGGGGCTCCGCCGTGTGTGGGTTTTAATTGAGACACACACGTCCTTGCTGCGAGTGATCGTGCGTCCTGCCTGCAGTGTGGCAGGCTGGTGTCGTGCTTGTCTGCGGCCGCTGCTGTGGCGGATAGGGACAGTGCCCTGCTGCCCTCTGCAGAGGTGGCTGAGCCAGGGCACTGGGGAGCTTCCTCCCCCAGGCTCCCTGGGCCTCCGGGCTCCCTGGACCTCTGGGCTCCCTGGGCCTCCAGGCCTGGCTGTGCCCGCCTGTAAGCCGGGGGCCTGGGCCTCTCAGGCAGGTGGCCTTACTCCGCCAGTGCTGCCCCTGGGGCTCAGGCCTGCCCGTGTCCATGGTTCCTGGCCAGGAGCTCCAGGCTCCAGGCTTCCTCTTCTTTGGGCTGTACCTGATGGCCCCCCCTGCTGGTGTGCACTGTGAGCAGCTCTGGGCAGTGCCCACGGGGGCTGAGGGTGCGGGGATGGGCTGTGGAGGAGGCGCTGGATGGAGATCCCAGGGTTCTTGCCTCTCTTCTACCTGCCACTGGCTCTCTGCTCCCTGGCCTGCCCCTGAGGGCTCAGAGGGCCTTGGTATTGCCCCCCGCTATCTGTGGGGCTCCTGAGGGGCTTGGTGGGAACCCAGCCCTATAGCTAGTCCCTTTGGACCACAGGCCCTCCATGCTGGGCACACCCTCGGGCCTGGGGTCAGGCCTGAGCCTTTTCTCTGCTGTGCCCCCAGTGCCCAGCCCCAGAGCCAGGGTCACCACGCTGTCCAACCCCATGGCGGCCTCGGCCTCCAGATGGACCGCTCCCCGAGGTACCGTACTGGCCACACAGGCTGGCCCCCCCCACCTGGTACTGATGACCCCTGTATGATTGAGCAGTCGTGGGCACTAACGTCCCCCCACATCTGGCACTAACAGCCCCGCGTGACAACCAGCATAACCCAGCCCTGCCCACAGCCCTGGGCACTAACAGCCTGAGGCCCCAAGTCCCGCCCCAGCCCTCCGACACTAACGCAGATGCAGGCCCAGCTGCGGTCCTGTTGGCCTCCCCTGCCTTGCCTGGGGAGCTCAGCACCAGGTTAAGTGGTGCCCCAGGCCTGGACAGATGCTCATGTTTTCTTTGTGCAGGTAAACTGGGCAGTGTCCGGGCCAGTGGGCGCAGTGGTGGGCTCGGCGCTGACGTGGGCTCCCGGCTAGCAGGCAGAGACATGCTGGGCCCGCCCCAGGCTAACGGGGCCCCCCCTGACCCAGGCTTTCTGCGGCCCCAGCGTGCAGCCCTCTACATCATTGGGGACAAAGCCCAGCTCAAGGTGACTGGGGTGGGGGCACAGGGCCAGGCGGGGGGGGTGGTGGCGGGGAAGGGGCCCAGGGCCTGGGCGCATCTCACCGCGGCTGGCCTTCTTCAGGGTGTGCGGCCAGACCCCCTGCAGCAGTGGGAGCTGGTGCCCATCGAGGTGTTCGAGGCACGGCAGGTGAAGGCCAGCTTTAAAAAGCTGCTGAAGGCATGTGTCCCGGGCTGCCCCTTCCCTGAGCCCAGCCCGGTCTCCTTTCTGCGCTCACTGGAGGACTCAGAGTGGCTGATTCAGGTCTATTAGCCCTACCCCCACTGCCGGGTTGGGGGTGGCCCCGAGGAGGCGTGCGGGGGCGGGGGGCCGTGGGAGTGCCTGCTTACCTAGAGCCAAGGGCAGATGGGGTCCTGGTTTGCTTGTCTGATGGCGTTGGGCCCCGGGAGGGGGTGGTAGACGCTTCCCAGCTGGATGGTAGTACCGTGTGGTGGAGGGAGGCTGGGGCCACCTGCTCTCTGTTGGGGGGGGGGTAGGACATCTGAAGGACAGGGTGTGGGCCTCGGGGGCCTGCATGGGTGCTGGGGGCCAAGGGCACTGGCTCTGGGAGGTGCTGAGGGGCTGCCCGTCCCTGCAGATCCACAAGCTGCTCCAGGTGTCCGTGCTGGTGGTGGAGCTCCTAGACTCGGGCTCCTCCGTCCTGGTGAGCCTGGAGGACGGCTGGGACATCACCACCCAGGTGCGTGGTGGGCCGCGGGGACAGCCCGGGCTGGGGCCTGCGGGCGCTGTGCTGACGGGCGGTGCTGGCAGGTGGTGTCTCTGGTTCAGCTGCTGTCCGACCCCTTCTACCGCACGCTGGAGGGCTTCCGTCTGCTGGTGGAGAAGGAGTGGCTCTCCTTCGGCCATCGCTTCAGCCACCGCGGGGCCCACACGCTGGCTGGGCAGGGCAGTGGCTTCACGCCCGTCTTCCTGCAGTTCCTGGACTGTGTGCACCAGGTAAGCAGGTGGCCACGGTGGGGGCTGTGCCTGCCGATTCCCGGCCCCTGACCCGTCACCCCACACAGGTCCACCTGCAGTTCCCCATGGAGTTCGAGTTCAGCCCCTTCTACCTCAAGTTCCTTGGCTACCACCACGCATCCCGCCGCTTCCGGACCTTTCTGCTCGACTCGGACTATGAGCGCATTGAGCTGGGTACGGGGCAGGGCTGGGCCTCAGGGCAGGGCGGGCTGGCCGGGGCTGGGCCTGGAGGGTGGCCGGGGCTCAGCACTACCCCTGCAGGGCTACTGTACGAGGAGAAGGGGGAGCGCAGGGGCGCGCAGGCGTGCAGGTCCGTGTGGGAGTACATGGACCGGCTGAGCAAGAGGACGCCCGTGTTCTACAACTACATGTACGCACCTGAGGACACGGAGGTGAGTCGGGGCCTGGTTGGGGCGGGCGGGCGCCTTCCCGCCCAGCTCCTCACGCCACCCCCACCCCCAGGTCCTGCGGCCCTACAGCAACGTGTCCAACCTGAAGGTGTGGGACTTCTACACCGAGGAGACGCTGGCCGAGGGCCCCCCCTACGACTGGGAGCTGGCCCAGGGGCCCCCTGAGCCTCCAGAGGAAGAGCGGCCTGACGGGGGTGCGCCCCAGAGCAGGCGCCGGGTGGTGTGGCCCTGTTACGACAGCCGCCCCCGAGCCCAGCCGGATGCCATCTCACGCCTGCTGGAGGTGAGCACCGAGGCGCCGTGGGCGCACACGGGTGCGCGCTTCGGTCCAGGGGCCCTGCCCCTCTCCCCACCCTGTGAGGCGCCTGCCAGCCTGGGGTGGCCGGCCCCGCCCCGCCCCGCGTCGTGTGTGCAGGCCGTGATGACCAAAGGCTGCTGGCCTGCACCCCTGGGTCCCACGAAGTGGCTTCTCTGTTCTGGGCACGTGTACGGTCGGCCCTCGGAGAAGACAGGGTTTTCCCAGGGACTGTTCCTGCCCTCTCCCAGACCGCCGCACCTGCTTCCCGGGTGCCCCTGGCTGTCAGCCAGCCACGGGCCCGTGGTGGCCCTGGGTCCAGCCTGCCCTGTGCCTCCGTCAGAGGGAGGTGGGCCTGTGGGCCTGGAAGCTGGGAGTTGCCGTTCTCGGGGGACACGGGTGTTCAGCCCCTGGAGTCAGGATCTGCCAGGGCAGAGAGCTGGCCTAGAGGAGGGCAGGGCAGCACCTGAGAGTCCCGCACGGGCCTCGGCTCCGGAACACCGGGGGTCTGCGTTCCCCTCCCAGCCCCCGGCCGTCTGGCTTTTGGGGGATATCTACGGCCTTGGGAGCTTGTTTCATTCTGGGGGAAGAGGGTGCTGATGCCGGCCCCTCGGGGAGGTGGGGAGGTGTAAACAGAGTTAATGTATGTCGACAGCGCAGCACTGGGCCTGGCCTAAAGGCACCCGTTACCCAGGGGTTGGGGGGACACGGGTGACCCATAAGCCGAGAGAGCAGAGGAGACCCTCTTTGTCTCTGGTGATTCTCACTGTCTTGGAGTCTGACGTGAATTGTGCCGCTCAGCTTCCTCACAGCGTCGCGTCATCGTGGGGCCTTGTCATTCTGACCGGTCTGCGTCTTTGTTGAAGCTGAGTTTCTCGCACTCAGCATGTGGTTGGTTTTACCCAATCTGACGGTTTCTTTCATTGGAGTTTTTAGTACCTTCACACTTAGTTATTGACATGGTTGGGTTGGAGTCCAGCTTTTTTTTAAGCAATCTGCACGCCCACCGTGGCGCTTGAACTCAGACCCCGAGATGAGGAGTCGCACGCTGCACCCCCGGAGCTCCCGGGCGCCCCTGAAGTCCAGCCTTTTGCTGTTTGTTGACTGTTTGTCGTATTTAGTTTTTGCTCCTTTCCTCCTTTTCTGTTTTTCCCTCCTAACAACTGAGCGTTCCGCTGCATTTACCTCGAGCTGCACACCCTCGTGCTCGTCTCAGCGGCGGCCAGGGACGGCGGTCCCGCGCCAGCGCCCGCCCGCTCACCTCACGTGTCCTACCCGTGACGGAAGCACGCAGCACGGACTGTGTGTGTTAAACAGTCAGCTTTGCTTGGAAGACTTTAGAAAACGAGGAGGACGCCTCCTCTGCTTGCTGTTTCTAGTGATCCTCACTCCTCCCTTTCTCTTCGGCCTGAAGAACTTCCAGCGTTTCTCGTGATGCAGGTCGGCCAGTGACGGATTCCCTCAGCTGTTATTCACCCAAAAATGTCTTTGTGGTGCCTTTACTTATTTTGAAGGTTCCCGGCATACTTCATTTTTTCCACCGTGCTGTGTTTTCATGGGTGCTCAGTGCTTTTACTTGGCATCGCTGAGGAGGTGGTTTGGAAACACGTCAGGGTTCCACCAGCCGGGACGCTTGCCGGCCCCCCCTTCCCGTGGCGTGCCTCTGCCCCGGGGGCGGCTTCCGTGCTGTCCACGCCGCACAGCAGCACGGACGGTGGCTGTGCTCCGGCGTGGCCGTACTCGCCGGGGATCAGGCGTCCACGTCGGGGGGCTCTGCCTTGCCATTGTCTGCTCGGTGCTTTGATCTCGGAGGCAGCTTCGTGCGTTTCTGGCCAAGGGAGACATCGCGGAACTGCAGACAGACCCGTGGCAGCCGCGGTATCGGTTTGCTGCGGCTTTGTGTCTGGTCCCCCCCAGAGGGCCCTGAAAACACAGTGGCTTCTGGCTGGGCCTGTTGTGCCCTTTTGTTTTATTTTTGGTTTTATTTATTTAAGTAATCTGTACACCCAACGCTGGGCTCGACGCACAACCCCAAAATCAAGTCGCACACTCCACTGACTTCTCCAGCCAGGTCTCCCGTGTCTTCGTTTTTAATTTTTATTAAGATTTATTTATTAGAGAGAGAGAGAGTGCAAGCAGGGGAAGGGCAGAGGGGGAGAGAGAATCTGAAGCAGACTCCGCACTGAGCACAGAATCCGACCCGGGGCTCCATCCCATGACCCTGAGATCGTGACCTGAGCCCAAACCACGAGTCAGACGCTCAACAGACTGCATTGAGCGCAGGCGCCCCTGCCTTTATTTTTTAAAGGGTGTTTTCTGGGCGCCTGGGGGGGCTCAGTCAGTAAAGCGTCTGCCTTGAGCTCAGGTCAGGATCCCAGGGTCCTGGGACTGGGCCCCGGGTCGGGCTCCCTGCTCAGCGGGGAGTCTGCTTCTCCCTCCCTCTGCTGCTCCCCCCTGCCTGTGCTCTCTCGCTCTCTCTGTCAAAGTGTTTAAAAAAAATAAAGGGTGTTTTCTGTGGATATAGAATTCTAGGTTGACAGCTTTTTACACTCAGCAGTTTAAAGATGTCATTGCATGGTTTTCTGGCATGCATTGTTTTTTTTTTTAAGATTTTAATTATGTATTTGAGAGAGAGAGAGAGCATAAGAGGGGAGAGGGTCGGAGGGAGAGGCAGGCTTCCTGCTGAGCTGGGAGCCTGATGCAGGGCTCAATGCTGGGACCCTGCAATCACGACCTGAGCTGAAGGCAGACACCCAACCAACTGAGCCACCCAGACACCTGCATTGTTTCTGATTAAAAGTTGGTGCTTTTCCTTATCTTTGTAAACTGCATGTAATGTCGCCCTTTCTTTCTCTGACTACCTTTAAGATTCTCTCTTCATCTTTGGTTTCAGCAATTTGACCATCATGTGGGGTTTTAAAGTTTATTTAAGTAATCTCTACACCCAGCATAGGGCTTGAACTCATGACCCCCAAGATCAAGAGTTGCAAACTCTTCCAACTGAGCCAGCTAGGCGCCCCTTATGTGGGTTTTTTTTGTTCCTCCTGCTTAGAGCTTTTTCAGCTTCTTAGATTTATGGGATGATAGTTTTCATCAAATTTAATGCAATTTAGGCCATAATTTTTTAAACTTTTGTTTTTAAAGACTTTATTTATTTGACAGAGAGAGACACAGCGAGAGAGGGAACACAAGCAGGGGGAGGGGGAGAGGGAGAAGCAGGCTTCCTGCGGAGCAGGGAGTCCGATGCGGGGCTCGATCCCAGGACCCTGGGATCATGACCTGAGCCGAAGGCAGTCGCTTAACAACTGAGGCACCCAGGCACCCCATAGGCCATAATTTCTTTAAAAAGTTTTTTCTGCACAATCTCTCTCCCTCCTTTCCTCTGGGACTTGATTGTCCCATTGGTCCCTGAGGCATATTTGTTTCTTCTTTGCAGTTCATCTTGGATGATTTCTATGATCCTACCTTCAAGTTCACTGCTCTTTTCTTTATTATGTTTAATATCCTCTTAAGCCTGTCTAATGAATTTTTCATTTTATTTTATTTTTTTATTTTTTAAAGATTTTATTTATTTATTTGAGAGAGAGAGAATGAGAGAGAGCACATGAGAGGGGTTAGGGTCAGAGTGGAGAAGCAGACTCCCTGCTGAGGAGGGAGGCCCGGTGCAGGACTCGATCCCGGGACTCCAGGATCATGACCTGAGCCGAATTCGGGCAGTCGCTTAACCAACTGAGCCACCCAGGAGCCCTGAATTTTTCATTTTAGATATTGTATTTTTCAGCCCTAGAATTTCCATTTGCATTTTTTAAATATAGTTTCCATGCTCTGTAGAGATTTCTTGTCTGCTTGACCATTATGTCTTTTTCTTTACATCTTAAACATATTTATAACAACTGTTCTGAATTTCTCGTATGCCAATTCCAATACCTGTTTCTTTTTTGGATCTATTTCTTTTAACATCTGCCTTAAGTATGGCTCTCATTTTCCTACTTTTCTGTTTGTCTAGTAATTTTTTTAATAATCGACATTGTGGATTCTGCATTGTTGAGGATCAGAATTGTGTTGTCTTCCTTTAAGGAGTTTTGGATTTTATCCTTGCACTCAGTTAAAGAACGTGTGGCTCAGCTTGGTCTTCTCAAGGGTCGTCCTTCGGCTTTGCTAGGGCACTTCTAGAGAAGGCTTTATCCTAGGGTTAGAGGAGCCCGACTCCGACATGGCCTCTCCAGGGCTTCAGCGAGGTACCTCCACTCCGTTTGGAATTCCTGCGTCTTCCTGCATTGGGTACCCTCCAGAATTTGGATTTAGCTCACAGTGTCTTGGTAGCTGCTCTCTGCCAGGCTGGTGACATCTTGCCTGGCCCATGGCGGTCTACTTTGGCCAAGGACTCGAGCCAGCCTCTGCATCTCTAGAGCTCTCGTATGCCCTCTCCTGTGCCACCCTGTGGATCCATGCGTGTCAGCATCCCCGAGCTCCACACCTCTGCCCAGCGCTCCTCTTGTTAGTTTGCACAACTAATTTTTGTTCTCTCCAGGTAATTGTTTTTGCCCATCCCCTGCCCTCACCCACTTCCGTGCTCCCGTAATACAGGTCAGACCTTTCCGTCACTTCAACTTCCTGTGTTCCGTAATTCTGTCTTAACGTATTTCGGTCTGGGCATTTTCTTCTGAATGATCTTAGTTTTCCATTCCTCCCCCAGGAGCTGCAGCGGCTGGAGGCAGAGCTGGGGCGACCCGCTGAGCGCTGGAAGGACACCTGGGACCGGGTGAAGGCGGCACAGCGCCTCGAGGGCCGGCCAGACGGACGTGTGAGCGGGCGTGGGTGCGGGTGGCCAGGGCGAGCTTGCGGTCAAGAAGGGTGGCGGCCACCGGCCCTGACACAGGCCCCCCTCCTGCTCCCAGGGCACCCCCAGCTCCCTGCTGGCGTCCAGCGTGCCCCACCACCGCCGCTCGCTAGGTGTGTACCTGCAGGAGGGGCCTGTGGGCTCCACCCTGAGCCTCAGCCTGGACAGCGACCAGAGCAGCGGCTCAACGGCGTCCAGTTCCCGCCAGGCAGCCCGCCGCAGCACCAGCACCTTGTACAGCCAGTTCCAGACCGCCGAGAGTGAGAACAGGTGTGAGGACGCCTCCGCCTTTGCCGTGGGATCCTCGGAGCTGGGGGACTGGGTGTGGGGCGGTTCTCAGGTTGGGGGCCGGTGTTCGGGGGACTTCTGGCCGTTTCTTAGGCGGAAGGATTTGTGAGGGAGGCCGTGATGCCATAATGGTGGCCTAGGCATAAGCTGACAGTGTGAGAAGCAGGAGGGCTCTTCTGGAAGGGGTTTGGGACGTAGAACCAGGAGTAGAGGGACAGCAGCTGTGGGGTACCCGTGAGGGCAGGCCAGGCACCAGGTGAGCTTGGGGCCTGGCAGGCTGGAGAGGGGCCATCTTGCCACGGTCACCTCCCCGGACCCGCCTGCTGCATGTTCCTCGTCCGAGGGCACCTGCCCTGCACGTGCTCTGCTTCCCAGAGACCCTGAGACCCTGGTGCTAGACCCTCTCTCGTGTCCTGTCCTGCGAGGGGCAAGGGGCGAGGGATGGGGACTCTCCTTTCTTTCCTAAGAACAGCCCCAGGGCAGCTTCATGAGCCCCTGGCCAGTCTAGCCTTCGAGTCCAGCCTGGGTCTGTTTGAGGGCAGGGCTCAGCTGGCTCGGTGGGTAGGGGTGGCCCTGACGGCCGGCCTGGTCCTGCCGTGCATGCAGGTCATACGAGGGCACCCTGTACAAGAAGGGGGCCTTCATGAAGCCCTGGAAGGCCCGCTGGTTCGTGCTGGACAAGACCAAGCACCAGGTGAGTGGTCGGGGGGCTGGGGGGGGGGGGTTAGGAGCTGGCGGGGGGGAGCGCTGCCCTGACTTCCTGCCCCCCCCCCCCCGGACCCCTCAGCTGCGCTACTATGACCACCGTGTGGACACGGAATGCAAGGGTGTCATCGACCTGGCAGAAGTGGAGGCCGTGGCCCCCGGCACTCCCACCTTGGGTGCCCCCAAGACCGTGGACGAGAAGGCCTTCTTTGATGTGAGCTGTGGCCGGGGCCCAGGGACGGCAGGGCAGGGGGCTCTGTGGGGTGGGACCGTGGAGTCAGCGACCGGCCGTCCCCAGGTGAAGACGACGCGTCGCGTTTACAACTTCTGTGCCCAGGACGTGCCCTCAGCCCAGCAGTGGGTGGACCAGATCCAGAGCTGCCTGTCAGACGCCTGAGCCCAGCTCTGCTCCGGCTGCCGCACGTCCCGTCGTTAGAGACCACTAGGGGTGGGCAGGGCCCCCCGGCCATGTTTACAGCCCCCACCCTCGACAGTATTGAGGTCCCGCCCCCTAAACTTAGGTGTACAGCCCCTGCGAGCTCCCCCCCCGCCCACCCCCGCCCGCCCGGCCGGCTGTAACTTATTCTGCAGTTATGGGTGAGCGCCGGCCGGGAGGCGGCCATGGTACAGCCCTCGCGGTGGGCCTGTAAATAGACCCCCCCCCCCCCGGTCAGCGTGTGGTGCCAGCTGGCCGGCCACAGGCAGCCTGTTCCTAGAACCAGAGTCTATAAAGAGAGAACTAACAACACGCACATGCCTGTGTCTCCTCGGCCCGTCCAGAACCCCCGCCAGCCACTCTGTGGGGCCCACGTCCGCTGTGGGGGGCGAGCTCTGGTGCCCGGGGTGGGGGGAGGCAGCTTCATCAGGCCCTCGCTTGGTGCCCAGCCACCCTCAGGGGTGGTCTTGGGGCTGGCACCCCCCCCCCCACCGCACCCCCAAGCAGCCCCTGGACAGAAGGTGGCCGTCTGCAGGTGTGCTCTGAAGAGGGCAGATGGGGCCAGACTGTCCGGAGGATGGTCCCAGGTCAGAGGAGACTAGATGGGACGGAATCTGGGAGGGAGATGCTGATGAGGGCGGGCTCCCTGAGGGGCCGGGGGTCCTGGGAAGTTTGCTCCAAATGCCTGCCCCTCCCCTTTTCCTGGGATCTTGCCTCAGGGCCTGACCGTTCTCCATGCCCGGGCCTCTGTCTGGGGCGTGACGGGTGCCCCTGTGGTTACCCCTCTCCTTTCCCACACAAATGTGAGTCCCACCTGCACCTGAGCCGGCCAGGTGGGGTGAGGGGGATGCCCAGCAGGTGGCACCTGGCGGGGGGAGGTCAGCAGCAGGTGTGGACACAGGCAAGGCCCACAGGTGAGGTCAGGTGAGTCGTGAGGAGAGCCCCCAGGTTCTCTCTGGGCCACACGGACAGCTGTCGGACTGAGGTTCCCAAGGCCCAGGAAATCCACACCTGGGGTCCTATGCCCACCTGATTTCACACGGGGGCTGGGCAGCCACGAGGCTGTCCCTGGGAGGGAGGTCAGAAGTCACCAAAGCAGGGGCCACAGGGTGAGGTCAGTGCAGGACCAAGGCTGTTGAGTGGGCAGACCCACCCCCCGGCCCTGAGTGCCCAGGGAGGCCCTGCTGGCTGCCCCCCTTGCCCAGCCAGTGAGGACGGGACGGCCCTGGGGACAGCACTGGCTCACGAGCTCCAGGCAGAGCTTGTTTAAAAAGAACAGCTCAGTATTCGCTCCGGTTTGGAGACTCCCTGCTGCAGCCACGCCGGTCAGGCTGGGGTCCGGGGCCTGCAGCTTAACAATACACAGGCTTGTCAGTAAGAATAACACAACTTTTATTGGGAGTTGGGGTCTTGGGTGCCCTGTCAGATTATCAGAACATTAAAAATGGACTCAACACAAAATAATCTTACAGACCCCTCCAGGACAACGTGGCCTGGCCCTGCCCTCCCCAACAGGTGCAGACCCCACCCCACCTGGCACCACTGAGGCCAGTCTCCGCACCCCTGCGCCCCATCCTGCACACCCATGGCCAGCCCCCGCCAGGTGCCCCAACTGCCCCACCAGGCCATGAGGGTCTTATTTTAAGGCAGTCAAATTTTGCAGCCTGGCTCAAGGCCAGCTCCCAGGGACACTGGGCAGCTAAGACCCTGTCTGGCCAGTCCAGCTCCAGACCCACACCTGTCCCCAGAGCCAGGGAGACCCTTCGCTGTGGCTGGACACGAAAGTGCAAACACGTGGCTCTTTCCTGCGTTTGTTTAAAAAAAAAAAAAATCCGTAAAACCGGAGGCTCGGAGCCCGTGGCACCCATGCCCGTCGCGGCCCTCCGTGCGCACGGTGTCTTGGGGTCGTGGCCCCCGGCTCCCGCCGGCAGAGCGCACGTCTGAGGCCTTATTGCTGTGCGCGGAGCTGGGGTCAGGCAGGAGAGACGCAAGCCGGGCTGTCCGACTGGTTCCAACTGGCAGCCCTACCAATGCAGCATTTATTTTAAAATTAAATTAAATTAAATTAAAAAAGACAAATTGCATCACCAGGTAGTTTTCTTGATAAGGGCGCGCCGTGGCTGGGCGGCAGCAGCATCACACGGGGCCGTTCAAGGCGGCTCCTGCGGGGGGTGGTGAGTCCATCTTCCTGCAGGAGGACGGGTGGGGGTTGGAGCCCTCAGGGCCCGAGAGACCCATGCAGCCCCCCCCCCCCCAGCCCAACCTGCTCACCTGTCTTTCGTCACGGTGCCCAGGATGGCTACCGTGCACGTAGCTGGGGCCGCAGAGCTGATGGCCGCCACAGGCCCCGGGGAGCCTGCCACGGTGGCTGGGGCGGGGCTGGCCTTGCTCGGTGCTGGGCTGGCCGCCAGAGCAGCCTCGGCGGGGACAGCCACGGCCGGGGCGAAGGTTGCTTCTGCAGGCGTGGGGGAGGTGGGGTCTGACAGCGTGTCCGCCCTGTATGGCAAACGCAGGCTCCAGCGTCCTGGACCACCGCCAGGGTAGCCCAGGGACCCACTTGGCCAAGGCAGCTCTGCCTCCCCAAGTGCTAAAAGCACCAGACAACCTGCCTGTCCACTGAGGCCCCAGACCTTCCAGGCGGCGCGCATCCCAAGCTTGCCCCCCGACACCTGGTCTCTCTCCAGACAGCCCCCAGCCCCACGCCGGGTTATGGGAGGGCCCGCAGGCCATGTGCCCAGGAACGCTCCCTCCCACGCCTGGAGAGGGCAAGAACAGGTGACCTCAGGACACTGGCCCTCCTCGTTGCAGCCCAGGAGGAGAGTGAGCCCGTGGCTCCCCATTCAGCCCACACCTGCCCAGTGCTTGCTTCTGGTACATGTGAGACCACCTCCAACCACACAAGACCCCTGGGAGCCAGGCAGGGTGGAGCAGCCACGGACAGCGTAAGAAACAGACCCTAAAGCCTGGTGACCACGTGTCAGCCCAGATGGGCATCAACTGGGGGTTCCCCACAGGTTGGCTGGGAATGCTGGTGCAGACAGCCCTGGAAATACATGCTTGCTTTCACAATGACCATACTTGCTTTTCAGAGCAGAGGTGGTTTGTAGGTGGGGGAGTCAGGAGAAAAGGAAGAGGTTTTAAGACTTGCAGTGATTCTGAACTTTGAGAAAGAATTAAACCCATTCAAGAACCCGATGTGCACCTCTAATCCAAGAGCCACCATGCATGGGCCCTGGTGCCCTGCCCCCTCGCCTGACCCACACTTGTAAACACTGAGACCCCGCTGGCTCCGGGCTGTGCCCCCCAAGGGCAGGGGGCTAACGAGGACAGGCCATGTTGTTTGGGGTCCTGAGAACGAGTGTGCTGTGAGCCAGAGTGGACCCCCACCAATGGGATGGACCAAGCCCCAAAACCATTTGGGACCCCCAGGGCTGGGGCAGCGGGCTGTGGGGGAAGGAGAGACCACACCACTCACGCAGTCACGTACCTGGTCTTTGTCCCCTCCTGCTGGGATTCTGCTGGGGGACCTTCCCCCTTGCCCCTATAAGCTTTGGCTCCACCACCACCTCTCTCAAGTGCCCACCGGCCCCCAGTTCCCTATTTTCACAACTCACAGCTCCTTAACACTCCCCCCCTCCCCGCCCCCCAGCCCACCAGACCCAGCCAGGGGTCTGTCCAACGATAGATCCCAAAGGCCTGGACCTTCTTCCTGTGCCTGAGGGAGGGATGCGTGGGGAGAAGCTTGCAGGGAGGATGCCTGTAGTCAGAGTTCATGTGACCCAACGAGGTCTTCAGACACCCCCATCCTGTCTGAGCATGAGGGGCATTTCTGAGGTGCAGGCTGAGTGGGGCATAAAGGCCATTGTGCCCTCTCCCCACCATGTGGAGCAACCCCAGATCCTGGGGTGGCAGCTCAGCCGGCCAGAAACCCAAAACCCTGGCTACTGTCCTCAGTAAGACCTAGGGGTGAGGCAGCCCCATCTCCTAGCCTCCAGGGTGGGACCCTGAGGCCCTGTGCTTGTATCTCAATGAAAATGCCCCTGACCCCTGGCTCCCACTTAGATGAATGGGCGTCCCAACCGCCCTAGGGCCAGCATCCTCGGTCATGAGGTCATCAGGGCAGCAGGGTCAGCCTGCTCCCGGGTGAGCAGAGTGCTAGGGACAGCCAGAAATCCGTTTGCCCCTGGGGACCCTGTGCCCACCCCATCCTGCACACCTGGGGACTGATGCGGGCAGCAGGGGAGCCTCCCGGCTGGGACCCAGACTGACAGCTTCCAAGGCACCAGCCATCTTCTGCTCGTCCTCACCGTGGTCGGAGACCACCAAGGGGGCCTTCCTGGTGACACAGGCGCTCCAGGCACATGGGGAAGCCGGGCCTACTACAAGACGGAGCTGCTGACGTCCACGGAGGACGGAGGGGCCGCAGGGCATGGCCTCAGGGTCCTCACACCCACGTGTGCATGTGTGTATTTACAGAGACTGTATGAAGAGACGGTCCTCCCCCAAGCAAGGAGGGCCCCCACTCAGCCCTGTGGGGCTTCCAAGCCTGTCTGATGAGGGGCTCAGGGTCAAGGACCCTGAACAGCCCCCAGGATGGCCAGTGAGGTGGCGCAGTGCACGGGGGTGATCTGCACGGACAAAGCAAGGCTCCCAGCAGCGTGGATGGGGCAGGCCGGTCATACCTGCACCCCAAGGACTGCCGGCTGCAAAGCCCAGCATCGCCAGGGAGACACAGCCCGTGGGGCCTTGGCCATATCCTCCCACTCCCTGTGCTCAGAGCCCCTCCTACTCACGGGCTCTCTCGGGGCCCTGCTTCGGGCCATCCTGGGCATCGCCGTGGCCCATGTCCACTGGGGAGCTGCACCTAGGCCCCGACTCGGAGCTGCGGAAGGCAAGGCTGAGCCCCCTCTGGGCACATGCCACCCCCAAGGGCAGATGGGGTGACCCCCCGGCCCGCCCCACCTCACCAGCAGAAAGGCTGGAAGTCGGTGAACTTGGCCCAGCCTTTTTCCTCCAAAGCCGCGGAGCTGGGGGTGCTGGCTGCCCACACGTTGGAACCCACATCCACCGCCACTCCCGGGGCCGGTGCCGGCGAGTTCACCGGCTCGTCAAACACTGTCCACGAGGTGCCTGCTGGGGGGAGACACAGCAGTCCAGGCACCCTTGACCCACAGGTCGGCCCCACCTGCCTTGAAGCCCAGAGCTGCGGGGGCCCCACAAGAAGTGGACCAGTGGTGTCACGGCCACCAACTGTGACAATGTGGCTAGGGTAACCTCAACTGGGGGCAGGGGGCAGCCGGGGTCTGCCACCAATCCTGCACCACCGCGGCTGGGGGCATGGGACAGGTGCCACCTTCAGGAACATGGCTCGAAAGCTCGTACAGATCAAGTGAGCAGGTAACAAAAGCCCATTGCAGCCCCCACCATGCACAGGCCGGCCGGGGCCTGTGTCCCTGTCCAAGTCCCCTGCCCAGCCTGAACCCTGTGTCCCCAGAATCTACCTTCTGAGCCACCCTCCAAGCGAGGACCTTCCTTCTGGGTAGAAGCCAGAGGGACACCTGCCCGAGTGGCATCCTTGTCTGCTTCCAAACCCTCCTTCCTGTCCTGGCCTCCACGCTCCAGGCCATTCTTGGAACAGCTCTCTGAGGTGTGAGGACCCCCAAACCTGGGGAAAGACACATGGTCAGAGCAGCCCCCAGCCGGCACCACACGGGGACCCTGGGAGCATCCTGTCCTGTGCATCCAGAGCATCGTGGCTGGGGCAGGGCTGGGAGCGCGCACACAGCGTTCTGGGGCCTCTCTGCCTCAGGAGGCTTGGGGAGACAGGTGGGCCTCACACCTGGCTCTGGCCGTCACCCGGGCAGTGCAGTGCATCTCCTTGTCCTCCCAGATGTCATCCTCCTCGTCATCATCAAAGGGCTGGATGTGGTCACTGCAGCAGGCCTCAAACAGAGCTGCGCTGGGCTGCAAGCAAGAGCACCCACGTAGCTACACATGACTCCCCGAGGGGCTCAGCCAGGCAAGGGGCTTACAGGATGGGCCCTGTCTCCCCCTGCTGCCCACCCACCAGGGTCCCCACCCACACCCAATGAGCACGGAGCAGAGGACTCACACTGTCCTCGTCAGCATCAATGCTGAAGTTGATCTCCGCGATCCTATCAAAGGGAGCACTGCAACAAGGGAGATACTCAGCACCTTGACTGCCACCAGGGCCGCCCGATGCACCGGGTACTTTCGCTCGTGCCCTTGGCGGATGCCAGATGCAGCTGCACCTCCCAGGGGGAACACAGCCAAGTCCAAGGGTGTGGACAGTTCTGCAGGCAGCGACCGGCCACGTGGGTATGAACAGATGGGGGCCTCAGTCGAAGGGGGCGGCTCTCTGAGCCCGCCTCCCTCCTCACACACACTTGCTTTTTTCCACCTGGGTCCACTCTGTCCCTGGTCTGCACGGTGACAACCTGCCATCGCTGAGGGTGTCTCATCCCAGCCCCTCAGCTGAGGAAGTGGCAGAACAGCCTCCAGGGCCAGCCAGGACGAGGCCGCAGACCTGGAACCTGGTCACACTGAGCAGAACCCAGCTCCTTCCAAAAGGGACAGGGGACAAGGTCGTGGGAGAAGGAGGCTCAAATGGGGGCCGTGGTGTGCAAGGGAGGCTCCCCAGTGACAGGATCCCGGCCAGGGTGGACAGCCCCGGGCACATCCTGGGAGCTCACTTGACACTGTCATCCTGGTCAGCAAACTCCTCGTCGTTGAAGCCAAACTGATCCACGAAGGTGGCCGTCATCTGCTGGACCTGGTACTCGGAGAAAGCCTGGCAGGGAGGGTGACGCAGGGCAGGCCTCAGCCCGAGGCTGCTCCCAGAAAAACCCACTGGTGCTTCTCGGCTTCTCCCAACCTAACCTCTCGGGATAACACCAATGCAGGGTTGTGTCCAAAGAGCTTCGTTTCCTTTAAGTTTCAAGATCATCCACCAGATCCCCCAGGGTTTACTGATGTAAGGTGGCTCAGGGGGTCCCCCCCTTGTTACAGGGGCTGCACCTCCGGCCCCTCCCCTGCTCGAGCCTGGTGCGTGGGGACTAGCACACTCCCCTGGGCTGTCTGCCGTGGCAGCTCAGCAGGGCGCCGTCCAGCACGCCCCGGAGGCCTGAGGGCTGCCGAGAGCGGGTCAGGGCTGCCGGAGGTGTGCAGAGTGGCCACACGCACCTGCTGCAGGGACAGCTCATTAGGGAAAACGCCCTCCATGTCCTCATCCTCACTCGAGGGGTGAAGGTGGTGGGTGCTTACCTGAAACAGCCAGAGTGGGTGGACGTGAGCCCCGCACCCCCCGGGGCTCCTGCCCCCTAGCCCCTCCCCTCAGCGTAGGGCACACTGGGCCTCGGGCATCAGGAGCCCCGAAGAACACACTAGGGGTCCTGGTGTAACAGGGAGGGGGCTCTGCTGAGGCTTCAGGGGGCCAGTGGGGCCTGAAGCTGGACAGGTCTGTGTTCAGGACACGGACCCGGAGACGCCACTGCACACAGGCGGGGCCACGTGGGTGCGCACAAGCACACGTGCGTGCACACACGCGCACTCACGCACACCTGCACGCGTGCACACACACTGCACATGCACACGCACACCCATGCACACACACTGCACATGCACACGCACACGCGCACTCATGCACACACACTGCACATGCACGCACGCACACGTGCACATATACGCACACATGCACATACACGCACTGTGCACACGTGCGCGCACACATGCACACACGCACTGCACACACGTACACGCACTGTGCACACGCACACATGCACACGCAGCACGCGCACTCATGCACACGCACTGCACATGCACGCACACGTGCACATACACGTACACGCACTGTGCACACGTGCGCACACATGCACACACGCACTGAACACGCAATACACGTACACGCGCACATGCACACGCACGCACATGCAAACGTGCACTCACGCGCACTCATGCACACGCACTGCACGCACACATGCACATACACGTACACGCACTGTGCACACATGCACTCATGCACACGCGCGCTCATGCACACTGCACACGCACATGCACGCACACGTGCACATACACGTACACGCACTGCACACGCGCGCACATGCACACACACACACATGCACACGTGCACTCATGCACACTGCACACGCACGCACACGTGCACTCATGCAGACACATATGCGCACACGCACGCACATGCACTCATGCACACGCACACTGCACATGCACACACGCACACGTACACGCACTGTGCACACGCGCGCACATGCACACGTGCACTCATGCACACACTGCACACGCACATGCACGCACACACTGCACACGCGCACGCGCACACACCTGCATGCGCGCCCACACAGGAAGGCACGGCCACTGCACCAGCTGACGCCGTGCGGCGGGAACAGCCAAGCCCCCCAAGCCCCTCACCAGGTCCACAGCGTTCCTGCGGTTGGTCTCTGCCAGGGTCTCCTCCACAAAGTTCTCCCAGCGCCCTCGGCAGTCTGCAGGGAGCCCTGCAAGGGAGCACCGCTGGTGAACCAGGGGTCAGCGCCACTGCACACAGGTGGGGAGAGCCCGGAGGGGACATCTGAGGGCTGTGGGAAGGGAAGGAGGCCAAGGGTCCTGCAGGAACTCGAGGGCGCTCACAGGGACAGGGCCCGAACTGAGCAGGCGCGGAGCCCTGAGCTTACTTGGCCCACAGGTAGCTGCAAAGCAACCAGGGAGGAGGACTGCTGAGGAAACACAGCCCAGCTTCCTTCTCTGCGCGCCCCCCGCCCCCGCCCGCCACCAGCCCTCTCCGTCCCACCCATGTGCCTGTGTGTGCCTGTCTTCTGGAAAGGTCACAGCCCCAGAGTCTGTCTGCAGCCGGTGACGGAAGGCCACGGCGGAGGGCTTCTGGGCTCACCTCTTGCACCCCGACCTGTACCCTTTGTGGGGAGCCTCCCTGGGCCCGCACACCCCTTGTCACGGGCGCCAAAGGACCCAGGGGCCAAGCACACCCCCTTGCTTCCATCCTGGAGGGCCACCCAGAGCTTCCTCAGCTCACGTCTGGCCATGGGCCACAAGGACCACAGCTGAGACCCTGTGAGGGGGTGGCCACACAGCCTGTGCACAACTGGCCTGACCGTTTGCGGCCCAGCCTCCTCAGCCGCATGATGCAGGATGAGCCCCAGCATCTCCCGTGCCTGCTCCAGGATCAGGCACCTGAGGCCTGGCTGCAGCATGACCGCCTTCCTACACCCCCTGTGGGGACCCCCCAGACGGAGCTTACTCCTTTGTGCAAACACCATTCACTTAGTAAAGCATCCCACATGGGGCTGAGGAAGACTGTCCTCAGGAAGCTGGTAGAACACCAACCCCAGCACCTTGGGGAGTCCTGGCTGCTGTCCACCCTCAGCCTCCTTGACTCACTCATGCACTCCACCTATCTGTCCGTCTGTCCACCCGAGCTCCGGGGCCTCTCAACATGCTGCTCAGGCTGGCCCGGGCATCGTCCGCCTTAGCGGGGTCACACAGACCCTTCTGAGCTGCCCGCCTTCCTGTCTGAACCACGCCAGGACATGAGGGCCAGAAAGGGATGTGAGTGTTCGGGCTCCAGGTCGGGAGGGTGGAGGTGTCTCAGGCTGAGGGCAGAGGTGAGGCCCGACCAGAGGAGGGGCTGCCTCTGCTCAGGCCCCACAGCCTACTCTCGAGCACAGAGGCTACCTCCCCCAGCTCCCCCAGCTTCGCAGACTCGTGCTGGAAAGGTCTGCAAAACTGCCTGAGTCAGAGAAGGAGGGCGGCATTCAGACAGGACTCGGGTGGTCCCTGAGCAGAGCGCAGGAGAACCTTGGGCCACTTGTGCTTCTGAATGCTGGCACCGGACAGGGTCTCTGGGAACAAGGAGACCCCCCACGGACGTCTGTTCGGACACCTGGGACCCAGGCCCACCTGAGAGAAGGTTCCACGTGGGAAAGCAATCTGACTCCAGTGCAGTTACCACTTGCTGAGGGTCAGGGGTCAGAGGCAGCAAGGGCAGGAAGGGCTCACCTCGGATGACGTCGCTGATGTGGGTCTGCATGGGGCCCTTCTCCAGGTTCTGCGCCACCGCGTTGGCGATCCGGGTAAGGTGGCCCATGTTGCCGCGCCTCATGCCGCCCGCTGCCCTGGAATGAGCGGCAGGACCAGGGGGCCACTGGTGTTGCGTCACTGTGTGTCCACCAGGGCCCTGACCTTGCCCCGCATGGCCTTCCCTGTGCCCACTACCCCCCGCCCCGCCCCGGCGAACCCTTCCTCACAGCCTTACCTGCAGGACACTGATTTTTGGAGAGCACCTGCTGTGTCCCAGCCACTAACTCCAGTCGCACTGCTCCTACCCCACCGTCCAGACCAGACCTCCATACTAGCAGGGCCTGATGGGCCTCCGCCCGCCCTGCAGGCCTGGTCCAACGCCGTGTCCCTCGACCCACTCTGACACCTCTGACCTGTCCTAGCCCCCGACGCCCTCCCAGCTCTGCCCAGAGCTGGCTGACCCGAAGGAACACCCAGTGGGGCAGAAGACTCAGAAAGACCAAAATACAGTGCATCTCTGCTATACGTGCTGACCCGGGGATGATCAAGAATGGACACACAGGACCCAGAAGCAGGCAGGCCAGGGCAGGGGCTGCTGTAGGAGGCCGGAGGCTCAGAGCTGGCCTGTCTCTGCCCGGCTCTCTGCCCGGTGTCCATACTGCCTCCCCATCACCGAGCCCTATGCACCCTGAGGCCCACGGCCTGGCTTCTGTCCACCGTTCCATCCCACGCTGCCATGCACACGCAGCTTTGTGTTCAACTCTCGTCTGTCACACATGACCCAACAGAAGGGCACCTCTTAAAATCCCTCCTGTGTTAGGAAGATGTAAAATGCTCACACATCTAGAAATGCAGCACTTGAGTCACAGAGTGGACAGAGTTGCTTTTGACCATGTTCTCTGTCTTAAAAGCCTGACGGCGCCCCGGAGAGGAAGCAAAGGTGAGCCCCTGAGCCCGTGAGCCCAGCCTGGTAGAGGAAGGGGTCAGGAGAGCGCCTGGCGGGACAGGGAGGCCTGCGAGGAGCTGCCCAGGGCGCAGGAGGACGGGGCCGGGGACAAGGCCTGTCAGCCTGCCGTCTTAACCTCTGGGGTGTTGTGGACCCTCAATGACAGCGATGAAGTACACCCCCAACAGGTGCCCATGTGCATAAATACAGAATGTGCAAGAGCAGGCTCCGCCCAGGGCTTCAGTGGGTACTGCAAGGACCAGGTCCAAGGAAGGACAGATGGCCCCATCTTGTACGTTGTACGTATTCTAGAGGATGCAAACTGGTGGGTCCTGTTCCAGCAGGATGTGGGCCATGAACCAGGTGAGGTCAGGGAGCCCCTGGGAGCAGAAGTCAGCAGGGCCGAGGGAAGGCAGGGTGAGGGTGGGGCTGGGGCTGCCCACACTGGGCCCCACAGGCCACACCTCTGGGGGACCTGGGTGGTCGAGACTTGTAGGCAGGGGGGAGACCATCTGTGTGTTTCAGAAAGATCCCAGCTGGGTGGGGCAGGAAAGCCAGCAGGAAGTAGCTTAGATGCGCTTGGGAGGTTTCAGGGCTCAGTGAGAACTGGCTGGTGGCTGGGGTGGGGAGATGGGAGAACTGAGGACACACTGTGGGTGTAAGATGGGGTCTTGGCTGACAGATGGGGAGGGCGGGGGTGGAGCATAGAGCTGCTCGGCCCGTCTCCTCTGGTCCCCCTAGGCCCTGACCTTCCCTGGACAGCCCTTCCAGGTGTTCATCCAGGAACAGGACCCCCTTCCTGGACACCCCGTGGCGGCCCCAGAAACCTACGCTGGGCCCTCAGGCACCCCTGCAGCCCCCTGGGGGTTCTTACTGAGCGTGATCATTGGCTTCCCAGGCCTCCAGGATCCTCTGGACCAGGCAGCACTTCTGGAACAGCTAGAGGGCCAGGTGACACTGGTCAGGGTCTACAGGGCTGCACACTCCCCTCCACCCACCCCCAAACAGTGAAGCAGGCACATGAGCACAAAGCTCGCTGTGGGCAGGGACACCACTGCGGCCTCTCTGCAGCCCCTAGGCCCCCTGAGGGCTGCCCAGTTCCGCTCCTTCCCCTTGGCTTCCTCCCACCTCCTGTGTCCAGAAGCAAGGAGTGAGCCTGAGTACGGTTTCCTGTGCCTGCACATTTGTTCTGGGACTCAACTCACACCCCACCCCACACGGGGCCCCTGCACACCCCCACCCCCGTGTGGCCCTCACCACTGAAGTCGCCTGCCCCCGGCTGTCTACCCCCTGGGCTGCTGTCCAGCTCAGGCCTGCACGTTGCAGGACTCGCTCAAGCCACACCTTCTATGGGGACTCTCACCAAAGACCAAGGCCTTCCCAAGCCTCTGCCCCTGCTGTGTGGGCCTCACAGCCAGCCTGAGGGTCAGGGCTGTCCCTGCACAGCCCCGGGCCTTGCCAGGGAAGCATCTCTAAGTGGGCTCCTTGACACGGGGAGGGGCGTCGGTGCTACTTCTCAACAGCACCCAGCCGGGCACTTGCTTGCTTCCTCTCCTCCTCAGCAAACACCTGCTGAGGCCGACTCTCTGCCAGACACAACTCTAGAGCTGTTCAGGGCAGGGAGACACAGACACCAGGGGTGTGCCCGCTTGAGGCCCCGGAAAAGCGTGGGCAGTCCCGGAGGTGAGCGTCCGTCATGCACTCATGGACGAGCAAGGAAAAGAAGAGAGAATGTAGTTTCAAAAGGTCCATAATCCTAGAACATTTTCTCATGAGAATTCGACACATTCTCTCTCTTTCCCTTGCATTTTCCTTCATGGCTACAACAGGGTACAGCGGACTGGCCTGGAAGGAGCAGACCCACCCCCTCCAGCGCCTCGGCTCCCCCAGCACAGTGGCCCTGGCGAACGTGGACACTTTCTTTGTGACTCGCAGTCTGATGGGTGGAGGGAGGGCAGCGCATCCACGTCCTGGGAGGATTAGGGGTGGCCACGGGCGGCCAGCGTTAGTGCTGACATCCGCACACTGAGGGTGGGGCTCAGCAAGCAGTGATGCGCAGGGCACACAGCAAAACACAGGTCACTGGCCGGACTTACATGGGTCACCATTGTGCTCTCAGGGCGGCTGGCGGCAGGCGGGGGGGTGTCTGGGCCCCCGTTCCCAGGCAGAAGCTGCACCCCGCTCTCCGGTCCGCTGGCTTCCGCCCTGTCCTCCTGGGCAGCGTGGGACAGGATGGCGGCAATGCATAGTTCCACTTGGAAGTGCAAGAAGTTATTCCAAGTGTACTTAAAAAATAGGTCCTGGGGTAAACAGAGGACAGAGGAAAGTCTGTGGACTGGTTTTCTCCTGGCAGCGGGACCACACAAGTGAGGGGATCACTGTCCCCTGGCCATCTAAGTGGTCAGGGGACGCTGAAGGTTCTTCCTTGACACGGTCTCTCCATGACCACCTGCCCTTCCATCCCCAGCCTGCTGCTTTGTTCCGCTCCCGGTAATCTCTGCTCTCATCTGACCACATCCTGTGGTGGGCTTATCCTTTTGTCCTTAAGTTAGAAGCTTAACTCACTCACTTTTAGCCTTTTTTCTTTCCCAGGTATCCTTATACATTTTGCTATATGGTATTTTTACTATTCTTCCTTTATGATTTGTCTTTGACCCATGACTTACTGGAAGTACATTAAATTCTCAGACACCCAGGGATTCTATTCAGGAGGGGACATGAAATCGAGAGGTACACACGTGGACACTCCCTGAAGGAACCCAGCAGGGCCCAAACCTCAGCTGCACAGGCCGAAGCCCAGAGGAGGCTAAGTGAGGGTGGCCGCATGGCGCCCCTGGACCAGGGCTGAACACGGCAGCCTGCTTCGGGCTCTCTGGTCCCCGATGCCAGTAGGAAGGCAGCCTGCTTCGGGCTCTCTGGTCCCCGATGCCAGTAGGAAGGCAGCAGCAAGGAGGAGTGACACAGAATGCCTGTCCACATCCCTCTGGCCACAGTGGCTATGGCAGCCTGTGTCTCAGGCCCTCTGCTGTCCACGAGGGAGGAGGAGGGGTGTGCAGGGGGGGAAATGGGGCAGGAGGACAGGGTGTAGACTCCACCCCGAGACAGGAGTATGGGCCCTTCCTCCACACCAAGGATTTGGGAAATGGCTAAAGGCAGGAAGCCCATCTGCCTAACACAGTTCTCCACAGAAACATGGTCCCAAATCTCAGCTTCGCTCTCTCTGCCTGTATGACCTTGAGTGACCCTGGAGGCGGCTTCACGATGTTACCTATTCTTCAACACAGAGTCAGACCCACCTCCCAATAAAGAAAAGCCCAGGGCCAGACAGCTTCACTGGTGAATTCTACCAAACATTTAAAGAAGAATCAACAACAATCCTCAAACTCTTCCCCCAAAAAGAAGGAACACTTTCTAATTCATTCTATGAGGACAGTATTACCTCGTTATCAAAGCCAGATGAAGACACGCCAAGAAAACCACACACCAATATCCCTTATGAACATCAATGCGAAAATCCTCAACAAAATACTAACAAACCAGACTCAGCAGCATGTTAAGGGACTGCACTCCAAGACCAGGCGGGATTTATTCCTGGAATGCAGGGATGGTACGACATCTGAAAACCAATGTAATGCACCATATTAACCAAATAAAGGGGAAAAAAAAACCCAAACACACAATCGTCTCAACTGATATTGAAAGCACATTTGACAATATTTGACATATTTTCTTGATAAAAACACTTAATAAACTAACAATAAAAGGAAACCTCCTCAACGTGATAAAGGTCATGTGTGGCTGGCCCACGGCAAACACCACACTCAAGGGTGAAGGACTGAAAGCTTTCTCTATGAAGAGCAAGGCAAGGATGTCAGCTTTCAATGTTGCACTGGAAGTTCTAAACAGAGCAATTGGGCAAGGAACCGAAATAAAAGGCGTGCAAACTGGAAAGAAAGAAGTAGAATTACCTCTTTTCACAGATGATGCAATCTTATATGCAGAAAATTTCAGATTCCACACAAACTGTTGAGCTAATAAACAAGTTCAGCGAAGTCACAGGACACAAAATCAACACACAAATAGTACACTTCCACACACTAACAACTTAGATTAAAAAAATTAAGAGAACAATTCTATTTATAACAACATTCAAAAGAATAAAATACTTAGGGGGCGCCTGGGTGGCTCAGTTGGTTAAGCGACTGCCTTCGGTTCAGGTCATGATCCTGGAGTCCCTGGATCGAGTCCCGCATGGGGCTCCCTGCTCAGCGGGGAGCCTGCTCCTCCCTCTGACCCTCCCCCCTCTCATGTGCTCTCTCTCTCTCATTCTCGCTCTCTCAAATAAATAAATCTTTAAAAAAAATAAATAAAAATAAATAAAAATAAAAAAAAGAATAAAATACTCAGGAATAAATTAAACCTAGAAAATGAAAGACCTGTACACTAGAAACTACAAACAGTGCTGAAAAAGAGTAAAGAAGACATAAATAAATGGAAAGGCTCCATGTTCATAGATTGGAAGACTTAATTTTGTTAAGATGACAATACCACCTGAAGTGCTCTATAGACTAATTATCTATCAAGATCCTAATGGCATTTTTTTTTTTGGTAGAAATAGAAAACCCATCCTAAAATTTATACTTTTTTAAGGATTTTATTTATTTGAGAGAGAGAGAGCACAAGAGAGGGGAGGGTCAGAGAGAGAAGCAGACCCCACTGAACAGGGAGCCCGATGCGGGACTCTGAGACTATGACCTGAGCCAAAGGCAGTCGCTTAAGAGACTGAGCCACCCAGGCGCCCTCCATCTTAAAATTTATATGGAATCTAAAGGGATCCCAAACAGCCAAAACAATCTTGAAAAACAACAAAGTTGGAGAACTCACACTTCCCAATTTTAAAACTTACTACATAACTACAGTAATCAAAATAGTGTGATAGTGGCATGAGGATAGACATACAGACCAAAAAAACGAGAGTCTAGAAATACATCCTCACATACATGGCCAACTGATTCTTTTTCTTTCTTTTCTTCCTTCCCTCTTTCCCTTCCTTTCCCTTTCCCCAGCCCCTTTCCTCCCTCCCTGTCTTTCTTTCTTTCTTTCGTTTAAGTAATCTCTAAGCCCAGCCTGGTGGTCAAACTCACAAGCCTGAGATCAAAAGTCACATGCTCTACCTACTGAGACAGCCAGGCTCCACATGGTCAACTGATTCTCCACGAGAGCATCACAATCATTCAAAGTGGGAAAAGACAGTCTCTCCAACAAATGGTGCTGGAAAAACTGGATATCAGCATGGAAAAGAAAGAAGTGGGACCCTTATCTTACACTACATTTAAAAATTAACTTAAAATAGATCAAAGGCCTAGTAAAGCTAGAACTATAAAACTCTTCGAAGAAAACACAGGAGGAGAGCTTCATGACAGTAGACCTGGCAATGATTTCTTGCATACGACACCCAAAACACAATCAATAGAAGAAAAAAATAGGTAAGTCGGACTTTATCAAGATTTACAACTTTTGTGTCAGATACTATCATCAAGAGAGTGAAAATAATCTACAGAATGGAAGAATGTATTTTCAAATCATACATCTGGTAAGTTTTAATATAGAGAATATATAAAGAGCTCCTACAATTCAACCATTAAAAAAAACCCACTTAAAAAATAGACGAAGGACTTGAACAAACAGTTCTCCAAAGATAATCATTAGGGAAATGCAAAGCAGAACACCCCTGCCGTGAAATACCACTTACAACACTAGGATGCCTATTATTAAAAAACAAACAAACAAAAAACCCCAATAAACAGAAAACAGGTATTGATGAGGATGTGGAGAAACTGAACCCCCATACACTGCTGATGGGAACGTAAGTTGGTACAATCACCGTGGAAAACAGGGTGGAGGCTCCTCAAAAAATTAATCACAGAAATACGTTCTGACCCAGCAATCCCACTTCTGGGTATACACCCCAAAGAAATGAAAGCAGGTCTCAGAGAGGTACTGTCCACCTGCACTTAGAGCAGCACCTACTCACAACAGCTAACATGTGGAAGCAGCCCCGGTGCCCCCCGCCGGCCGAAGGGACAGACAAAACGTGGCCATCGGCATCGTGGAGTAGTATCAGCCTGCTGACACCTGCCACGACCCGGGGGAGCCCTGAGGACACTGTGCTGAAACAAGCCAGACCCAGAAGGACAAATCCTGTCTGGTTCCACTTCCAGGAGGCACCTGCAGTGGTCAGACCCAGGGGGACAGAGAGCAGACGGCGGGGCCGGGGAGGGGGCTGTGGGGATAGACTGCTTACTGGTCAGAGTTTCTGTTTGAGAAGATGAGAAAGTTCCAGAAATAGACAGTGGTGATGGTTATATAACATCGTGAAGGTACTTAATGCCACTGAATTGTACACTTAAAATCATAAAAATGGTAAATCTTAGGTTATATGTATTTTCCGACAATAAAATAAAAGCAGAAAGAGGGGTGATAGAGAGGGAGGGGGGTGAGAGAGAAGGAAAAGGAAAGGAGGCCTTTCCTAACTGAACCCCCTGATCCGTATCTGGGCTCACGGTCCAAACACTGGAAGAAACTGATAGTACTTCAGGCCTAGTCCCCAGGCTGGCTCCTCCTGGGATAAGGATGCAAACGTTAGAAGACTTCAGCTCTCTGGGAGCAGAGGCCCTGCAGAAAGGCACAAGACAGGACTGGAGACTGACCCCTAGGGTGATGCCCCACCCTGTCTGCACCCTCCGCCCACAGCAGCTGCCCACCGCCGGCCCTGCCTGCCTGCCCCTCCCCCTCAGGCCCCAAGGCTGCCTGGGGGCAACTGAGAGGCATCTGCGGAGGGGAGGGCCATTTCCCACTGGCTTGGGCAAGAACTGCTAGAGACCTTCCACAGTGGGTGAGCAGGAGCTGCCAGCCTAGAACGCTTTATGCTGAAGAGCTATAATGGAAGTTCTATCTTCGGCAGAAGGCAGAAAGCAGACGGACCGCCATTTCCCCACTCCCTCAAACTGGATTAGAAACCTGCCCCGTGCCTTCAGACCAACTCTGCACGAGCCTACAGCGATGCCTGTCCCGCTGTCCCGCAGCGTGCTTCAGCGGCGACAGTGCCGTCAGCCCCGGCGCGGACCCGGGACGCGGTCCCCGTGCCCAGACTGTACGTGCTCCGGCAGAGAACCCCAGCCTCCCCTCGGGCAGCCCCCGTCCGTACGCGGAGCTCCAGAGCCTGCCTCTGAGGACGCTGCCCGGCCTGCCCACCCGCCGCAGACCAGACGGCCCCGCCCGCTCACCAGCAGCAAGCCCACGGTGTTGAGCCGGCAGAGCTCCCGGTTGATGCTGGGCGTGTTCGTGTGCAGCAGCGCGGCCGTGAGGCGGGCACCGTGCAGACGGGCGCTCCCCAGGGGCTCGTCCAGCACGCCGACGGTGGTCAGGATGGCTGTTCTCTACAAGGAAGCACCACCCAGTCAGAGCCTGCGACCGGCACGACCACTGCGGCTTCTCTTAGCTCTGGTGCGAGCTGCGCGAGGGGTTAGGGCCGCTCCTCCACGACGTGGCCCAGCCTGGGAGGCGTGGGACGTGCGTGTGGAGCTGGTCGAGGCAGCACTGCCTGCAAGAGGGAGCGAGGGGCCCGCGGGGTCAGGAACCCCACCGCTCCCCTCAGGGCCTCACAGAACAGCAGGCGGTGGTGGTGCTCCGCCCCAAGACGCCCAGGGCTGTCTGGCCTCAGCAAACCAGGCAAGGAGATGTGCACCTCAGCTCATGAGACATGTCCAAGGTGGGGCCCGCTCTCTCAGGACCCTGAGCTAACCCCACGAGGACTCTCGGAGGACACGGGTAACAGCGGCCTTGTCACACCGGACGCAGGTGTTTCCTGACCCCATGCATGGCAGCATGATGTGTCCACCTTCTCGCTAACCAAATGTTCCAGAATCCCTACCTGCATGAAGCTCACTTTCTAGTGGGAGAGGCAGACAGTAAGTTGATAAATAAAATAAACTGTGCAGTAGATCACGGTGGGTACTAAGAAGCACCCAGGAAAGGGAAAGGGGCCGTGACTGAGAGCGGCTCCATGGTGAGACTGGATGGCGGCTAAGCGACTGAGCCCTTCTCCGCATGACCCAAGTGCTGCCCAGAGCTGCTGAGCTGAGCAAAGGGCTCCCCTGGGACCCTCCCTGATCCCTGGCCTGCTGTCCCTAACTTGGAGGCCAGACCTCAACTT
This sequence comes from Halichoerus grypus, assembly GCF_964656455.1. Taxonomy (NCBI): domain Eukaryota; kingdom Metazoa; phylum Chordata; class Mammalia; order Carnivora; family Phocidae; genus Halichoerus; species Halichoerus grypus. The sequence goes on along the minus strand of NC_135717.1, from coordinate 178,799,842 downwards.
GGTAAACGGCTCTCAGGTGACCCCTATTTCAGAGCACAAGAGTCATGGGGCGGGGGGGCTGCAAAATGTCCAACCCCTAGGCCTTACCTCAGAGCAGAGATGGATACTCAGCAGATGAGGGTGTGAAAACATGCTTCTGGCATCTGCCTGGTGGTTCTCAAGTTGGGGAGTAGGGTCCTCTGCTTGCAAACCATCCTGCCTACAATGGCTGCATGGGTCCCTAATAGCTGGTCAGGGTCACCTACCTTCGGCGGGCTGAGCAGAAGCTGGTGGAAGTCCTTCAGCCGTGGCTCAATGCCGTGCAGTACACCGCTGCTGACGGTACACAGCCCTTCCCGTCCCTGAGAAAAGGAGTCCACCAAGCCCTCTGTCCTGTGGACGAGGACAGCAGATGGAGACACGCGGGATGCGCCCCATCCTCTGTCTCACCTCGCCCCCCAACTCCTCCAGTCATCGGCTCAAGGGTGGTTTGGTGACTGGTAGAGAGAGAAGAAAAAGGCACCACTGGCCTTTAGAAAATGCTCCCAGGTGATGGCCAAGGGCAGGCCCCCCGCCCCCGCCGGGCTGGCGGCACCTCTCGCTCCCTGGACCATCTCCGACCCCCTCCCCTTGTTTTGGAAATAGTCACCATGGTTCCCACTCCTTGGCTGAGAAACAGGAGACAGGACTCCACACTGTCCCTCCGGCTTTTTCCAACTAATTTCTCAGAGATCTTCATATAAATAATTTTTTTCAGTTATAAAAGTAATATGTGACCATTACAGAAAAACATTTTAAATACAAAAAAAGAATAAAAAAGAGAATCAGCTGGCTCATCTCTGTTTTGGGTGTTTTTTTTTTTTTAAGATTTTATTTATCTATTTTAGAGAGAGAGTGCGAGTGGGGGGAGGAGCAGAGGGAGAGGGAAGAGGAAAGAATCCCAAGCAGACTCCCCGCTAAGCGTGGACACCACCCCCCCCAACACGGGGCTGGACCCCAGGATCCTGAGATCATGACCTGAGCCAAAGTCAAGAGTGGGACGCTTAACTGACTGAGCCACCCAGGTGCCCCTCATCTCTGTTTTATGTGTCATTTTCATGCTGTCCCTTCACCACAGCCAAGGCTGGGAAAGGCCCTCAGAAGAGCCCCCACTTCCTACAGAAAAGGACCAGGCTTCCTGGGTTCACAAAGATGCAAACAATCAATATTCTGGTGGCCTAACTAGAGTAAACAATGACTGCATCATCATTCTAGTTTTAGGTAATAAACTAATAGATAAGTACTGGGTCCTAGAGAGAAAGAAAAACTGCTAATAATCTCACTACCAACATTAACTCAATTTCTTGTCATTTTGTTCTTTTGTTGTTGCTGTTAAGTCCAGTTTATCAATGCTGGGGCTTCGACGAAGCTCCCTCCAGAACAAGGAAATAAGAGAACTAGTCAGCCCGGGAGACAGGCCACCACCACCGTACACGAGGGGACAGAGTAGAACAGACAGACGCACACATGCGCACGCTTCACACCCCACGCAGGGGCACGCACACCATACACACACCCCACACGCTGGGACAGTTCGCGGGGAAACTCACTGGCCACACCTATTCCACAGACACATCTATGAACACTCTGGAAGCTGGTGACCCTCGGTGCCTTCGGACTGGGGCGGGAACATGATGGATGCCAAAGGTCAAAGGAGCCGTACGTTTACCTTTTCAACAAGGAGAGTCTACCCATGTGATTACTTACATAATTAACAATTTGTGAAAAACACCATACATCCAGCCACTCGTCACATTCAGCACTCACTCACGCAAAACACTCACCCAGCCCGCCTTGTCTCCAACAAGGTAAGTAACACCTGAGTCCCACTAACGAGGCAGCTCTCAGTCTGGTCTCCGTCAAACATGTTCTTCAGAAGCTGCTCCACGCACTCCTGCCTGTCAGACACACAGAGCTCACTGCTGCTGGAGCAGACGCACCACCTGAAGCCCAAAGGACCGTCTCTCCCCTCCGTGGAGGAGGGGCACCCTAAGACTCAGAGGGGCTTTGCTCAGGCTCCAGGCCAGGCACCCAGGGCTCTCACGACCTCCTGCCCCTGCTGGCCGGCAGTCACTGGACCTGGCAGGAGACCCCTGGAGCCCCTCCCCGTGAGAAACAGCTCTAGCAAGTTAACTGGATGTGGTATCTCATAGCCAGCTTGTCAGAATCTGAATCGGAGGCGGCAGCATCTGCCGGTGCGCAGAGCAGGGCGTGGAGACCTCCTAAGGACGCAGAAAGACCCCGCACCCACCCAGGCAGGCACCCGCAACGCAGCCAGCACTCACGACTCCAGCACTGTGAGGAGGGGGTCGGGCTCTGGAGCCTCCTGCAGCTGACCGCCCTGCTCTCTGCCCAGCCTGATGATGTCACAGAGGGTCTGAGAGGCGTTGGACTGTCTCTGGAAGGAAAAGGAGATGCCGCACTCCCCTCAGGGTTGAGGAGAAAGTCCAGCAGAGCTGCCTCCCGGACAGTGGGAGCTACCCCACTGCTCAGTTCTCGAAAGGACACTGGACTCTCTAAACCAGTCCATGTCAGAGCTGCCTGGTTGGCCTTTCTGCTGTCAGGATGCAAGTCTGGTCAGACCTTCTGGATGAACTGAACTATCCCCAAAAGTCCAAATGGGGCTCTCTCAAGGGTCAAGTACACCACACAGACATTGCTCCGTCCCTTGAGCCATTTTGAGATACACTGTAGATGTGACCACGTTACTCACACTGTGTTTTAAATTCATATTTAAAATATTAAGTATTAAATCATAGCTGGTAACATTCAGAATGAGTCCTGGAAGCTAATGGAAACAGGCAAGATGCCACAGAGAAAGCAGGAGGCCTCGACTCTTCTAGGGCAACACTAATCCTTAACCGGTGAAAATCTGGACAGTGCACTTCCAACAATGTGGGGTGTTTAGTGATGCAGATGAACTGACTAGAGAGAAATATCCCCTGGCTCCTTGCCGGGAGCATCAGAACACACAGCCCTCACATGCACGCTGTGGGAACTCTGGGCTAAAGGAAGTGCGTGCACGACTATTTTAGGAAGAAATGAAAGCAGCCCGGAGGTCCCTGTGGCCTCACCCCTGCCTCTGGGCCGGGGAGCAGGCCAGTCAGGCCACAGCGTTCATGCTGGTGGAGGGGCACCCACCCTCCTCAGTCAGGAGCACAGGCCCCCTTGCCCAGCTGTCTGACAGCCCCGGGGACAGACAGGAACAGAACACAGCGTGGCCAGGCCGCAGCAAAGGCTCAGACATAGTCCGCACCACTGTTCTCCAACTGCTGAGGGCAAGCAACCGTGTTTAGTTTTGTCATGCATCGAAAAAGGCCTATCAGGATATACTCCAAACTCTCAACAGTGACTCCTGCAGGGAGCGGGCAGGGGGCCAAGAGAGGAAGCCCCACTGCCATCCTGCATGCTTCTACACGGGCAGGGGGGCCTTCCTCCCAGAGCTCACGCCCTCGTAAGTCCCACCTCCTCAAGCATGGGCTGGACCCAGCCACTCCCTTCAAGAGAGCAGAATACAGCCACAGTGCAGACTGTCCCTTTAAAAAAAAAAAAAAGATTTTATTTATCTGAGAGAGAGCGCACAAGTGGAGGGAGGGGCAGAGGGAGAAGCAGGCTCCCCACGGAGCAGGGAGCCCGATGTGGGGCTCGATCCCGGGACCCCGAGATCATGACCTGAGCCGAAGGCAGATGCCCAACCGACTGAGCCACCCAGCTGTCCCAGACTGTCCCTTCTAAGATGAGTTTGCAGAAGAATGACTTCCGTCTCGCTCACTCCAACGGAAGCCAGCAGCACCGAGAGCTGCCCTGTGGACAGGTCCAGCGCCCTCAAGGAACGGAGTCCTGCTGAGCCACGGGTGACCCTGGAAGCGGGCCCTCCCGCTGAGCCCTGACATGACCGCAGTCTTGTGACAGACCCTAGGCAGAGCACCCACTAAGCCATGTCCATGTCCCTGACTCACAGAAACGGAAATAAAAAATACTTTCTGTTACAAGCAACTAAGTTTTAATTTGTTACTCAGCCAGAGATGAGAGAACTAATTCAGCTCTGTTGTTTTTTTATAAAATGTAGTTTTATTTTTTTACTGAAAAGAAATAGTCTAGAAGTCAGTGCTTGATTAAAGGAGGTAAAGTGTCTAACTGGTCCTCATCTGAGGAAAGGAGCAACTTGCCCCCAGAGCAGCAGAGAGCATTCTCCAATAGCCCCGAGCGGGGCGCTCTACAGAAGGTGGGCTCCGTGGGAGCTATACTCACATCTTCATCCTGACTCGGATGGATCAATTCCACGAGTCTCTGGATGATCTTCTCTTCATTAAGCCACTGAAAGGGAAAAAGAGGCCTGTCAATGACGCTGTTCATGTCTAACTCAACAGAAGGGAAGTCATTTGGTGCGAAGAAATCCACGAGCCAGGTTCCGGGGACAGAGAGTCTTTGCCCAACAATGTGTGTCCACCCAGACCCAGAAAGAAAAAATCGTCATCAAATTCTGGAGTGACCCAAACTCAGTGAAGAAGAGAACCATGGTCCGTCTGTCCCAGTGCTAGACTCTTAAACATACCGTCTTCAGGATATCTCAGAAGACAGAAGGGGCTGGAGCTGGGGCTCTCCCCGCAGTGCACAGCCTGGCTGCACGTGGAGCCCGGCTATGCTCCGTTCTCTGTGGCAACAGGGCCTTTCCAAGAGCAGGAGAAGCACAGAGGCCTGGTGCAGCTGCAGGAGTGCTGGGAGGACTGAGTGCCCAGCACTGTTCAAGGCACAAAGGTGGTGGGCGCCCAGGGGAGACCAGTGTACTTCCTTATCCCAGACTGGAAGATCTGCCTCCGTGGCTGCTCAGCATCGAGCTTATGCGAGCTCTCTGCCGTTAACAGCTGACGTTTATGCTGCACTCACTGCCTAACGTTAGCTGTCGTGATGAAGTCTTTGCGGAAGGCAGCTCCATAATGAACCTAAGGGTGCGAAGTGCCACCTTGATGACACCTCACCTGACGCCAGGAGTTGGAAAATGGGCAAGAAGGACCAGTGCTTTATTTTAAATTGCATTACAAACAAAACCTGCCCGACAACAGTGAACAGCTTATCCAGCACTGATTTCCTGGTTTCTTTGAGATGAGAATCCTCCTCTTTTCTGGGAAAGCCCTCAGGGAACTACGAGCACTCCTCTTACTGGGAGCCTGTCAGGACAGACACATTCACAGACCCTAGGACAATAAACAGGCCTGCTTTGGTCTTTACTGTTTTCGCTGCATGGAACCCGTCAGCTAATGCCTTCCTCATAAAGCCAGGACCTGACAGAACTCCTGCTCTGAGGCCACAGGGGCACCAGGACCTGGGGGGCGGTGAGGAAAGCCCTCTTCTGCTTCTTCACAGAGCAGGAGGCCAGAGTGTCAGGGGAAAAGGAACACTCTGCTCTTTGCTTCTGGGTAGACTGAGGCAATACAGCAGAAAAGGTGCAGACTGCAGGCCCAGGCTCAAGCACAAGCCTGACAAGAGCCCCTGACGACCCCACAGGGAGAAAGTCACGTTGGATGGAAAGCCAGGGGTGCTGACCTTCCCGCGTTCCCTGAGCTCCCTCACCCAACTCTGGCCTCCCTGAGCCAGGCACTCACTGTGCACTCAGAGGGCCTGCAGAGCACCGGCGGACAGGGACAGGGCCCTGGGGAGGAGGGGCCCACACACTCACATGCAGGACGTCCTGCCGGAGCCCAGCCGGCTCCACGCAGCTGACGAGGCGCAGCAGCAGGTCCATGAGGGCCGAGGTGCCGATGTGCTTCAAAACCAGGCTGGTGAACCCGTCCTTCTTCTTCAAGAACTGAATCACCTGAAATCAAACACACCCTGACAAGCCTGACAACCAATGAGACGCTGCCCCTAAGAACTCACATGAGAAAGGTGCAATTATACAGAGCATAAATTATGGAAAGACCTAGAAAAAGTTGTAAGAAAGACCTCTCCAAGGACAGCAGAGACCTGAGCACAGGGAAGTCCCATGAGGCAGTGGTGGGGGCCCTATGAGGCCCCTGGGCTGATGGAGGTTTGCTGCACGGTACGGGGCTTTATGCTAACATGTCACAAATACCCTGAGAGAGGGGCTGTCCACGCAGCTGCTCCGGACTGCTCATCCGGTACCGCATGGAGCCCATTCAAAAAAAAAAAAAGAAAAGAAAAAAAACTCCAGGCTCTAATGACCTTTCCACTGAATTCTACCAAACATTTAAAGAAAAATAATTCCAATCTTATATACACTCATCCAGGGAACATAAGATGAAAGAATCCGGGGCGCCTGGGTGGCTCAGTTGGTTAAGCGGCTGCCTTCGGCTCAGGTCATGATCCTGGAGTCCCTGGATCAAGTCCCGCATTGGGCTCCCTGCTCGGCAGGGAGTCTGCTTCTCCCTCTGACCCTAACCCCTCTCATGTGCTCTCTCTCATTCTCTCTCTCTCAAATAAATAAATAAATAAATCTTAAAAAAAAAAAAAAGAAAAAAGAATCCGCCCCAAATCATTATATAAGAACATAAAATTTTGATTCTAAACACCTGATAAGGGCATTATAAGAAAGGCAAATTAAGCCAATCTCACTGATGATCACAGACGCAAAAATTCAGCACATGAAAGAAACCATAATGCACCACAACCACGTGGGTGCATACCATGAAACCAAGGCTAGTTTAACATTAGAAAAACAATCAGTGGAATTTGCCTGCTAACAGAACAGAAAAGAAAAATTCTATGATCAACTCAATAGAGAGTAAAAACATTTTTTTAAAGATTTTACTTATTTATTTGAGAGAGAGGGAGGGGGCAGAGGGAGAGGGAAAAGCAGGCTCCCCACTGAGCAGGGAGCCCTACATGGGACTCAATCCCAGGACCCCGGGATCATGACCTGAGCCGAAGGCAGACGCTTAACCGACTGAGCCACCCAGATGCCCCCAAGAGAGTAAAAACATTTGATAAATTTCAACAACCATTTATGTTATAAACTAAAAAGACTAGGAATAAAGAAAATTCCCTTAATTCTGATTAAAAAGTATCTATAAATACCCCACAACAAACATCATACTTAACTATAAGATGTCAAAAGCTTTTCTTCTCAGGTAATAAATAAAACAATGAGGCCCAATATCACCACTTCGATTCAACATTGTACTAAAGGTTCTAGCCAATGCAATCAGGCAAAAAAAGAGATAAAAGGTATAAGAATTATAAAGGACAAAATAAAATTGTCATTAATCACAGATGATATGATCCTGTACACAGATAAAACAAAAGAACAGAAAGATAAACTGTCAGAATATCAGCTTTACTGATAATCACCAAAAATTGGAATCACCCTAGATGTATGCACACAAAATCTGGAATCACCCTAGATGTACGTGAACACATGACTGGTGAAACACCTGGTCCATCTACCCCATGGAACACCACTCTGCAAGAACAAGGAATGTACTACAGATTTTAGAAATGGAAACAGATTAGTGCCAGGGGCTAGGGATGGGTGAAGGGGTAGAGGTGGGAGGAAGGTGGGAGTGGCTACAAATGGGCAACACAAAGGACCCTTGCTGGTTGTTTTTTTTTAAGATTTTATTTATTTGTTTGACAGAAAGAGAGTGAGAGATCACAAGTAAGCAGACAGGCAGGGAGTGGGAGAGGGAGAAGCAGGCTTCCCGCTGAGCACAGAGCCCAACTTGGGGTTTGATCCCAGGACCCTGGGATCATGCCCTGAGCCGAAGGCAGACGCTTAACGACTGAGCCACCCAGGCGCCCCAGACCCTTGTTGTTTTGGAACCGTTCAGTATCCAACTGTAATGGTAGATACATGAACTATACGGGTGATAAACAGTATAGAACTTAGTACACACACACACACACACACACAACTACAAGCAAAACCAAACAAATGTGTAAGGTCAGTGGGTTGTATGAATTTCAATGTCCTGCAGTGATGTTCTACTAGTGTTTTATAAAATGTCACCATTGACAAAACTGAGCAAAGTATACAAAGGAGTTTTTCAAATTATTTTATACAACTGCATGTGAATCTACAATTATCTCAGTAAAAAGTTTCAATAAAAAAGATACCATTTAAAATAATACGAAAATATCAACCACCTAAGAATAAACCTAATGAAACATGTGTAAGACCACCGCACAGAGAATTACAACATGTTACCAAGAGAAATTAAAGAAGCCCTACTCAGGAGCGCCTGGGTGGCTCAGTCGTTAAGCGTCTGCCTTCGGCTCAGGTCATGATCCCAGGGTCCTGGGATCGAGTCCTGCATGGGGCTCCCTGCTCGGCGGGAAGCCTGCTTCTCCCTCTCCCACTCCCCCTGCTTGTGTTCCCTCTCTCACTGTGTCTCTCTCTGTCAAATAAATAAAATCTTTAAAAAAAAAAAAAAAAAGGGAAGAGACAGGCTAATAGAAAATGGGCAAGAGACTTCACAAAAGAAAATATCCAAATGGCTGGGGCGCCTGGGTGGCTCAGTTGGTTAAGCGACTGCCTTCGGCTCAGGTCATGATCCTGGAGTCCTGGGATCGAGTCCCGCATCGGGCTCCCTGCTCAGCAGGGAGTCTGCTTCTCCCTCTGACCCTCCCCCCTCTCATGTGCTCTCTCTCTCATTCTCTCTCTCAAATAAATAAATAAAATCTTTAAAAAAAAAAAAAAAAAAAGAAAATATCCAAATGGCCAATTAATACATGAAAAGGTACTCATCCTCATTAATCACCAGGGAGACTGCAAATTAAGACCACAATGCTAGGGACGCCTGGGTGGCTCAGTCAGTTAAGCGTCTGCCTTCGGCTCACAAGGGTCCTGGGATTGAGTCCCGCATCAGGCTCCCTGCTCCGCCGGGAGGCTGCTTCTCCCTCTGCCTCTGCCTCTCTCTGTCTCTCATGAATAAATAAATAAAATCTTAAAAAAAAAAAACAAAAACACCACAATGCTATATTATATACCAGAATACCCACCAGAATAACTAGAATAAACAGAGTGATAACATTAAGGGTTGGTGAACAACAGGAAGTGCCATACTCTGCTAGTGGGCTTGTAAACTGGCTCAACCACTTTCACCGTATCCACTCAAGCTAACCACGTGCATGTCCTAGTTATGACGTAACACCTAGCATAATGTGACACCCACAGCAACCACTAAAAACCTACAAAGAGATACATGAGAAAACACTATAGATAAATCAAAATGGAATTTAAATTGTCAAGTAACACACAGGAGGCAGAAAAAAGAACAGAGAAATGAAAAAATGAGAACAGAAAACTACAATACAATGGCAGCCCTGACATATCAAAAATTACATTAAATGTAAATGGCCTAAATATGCGAATTAAAGACAGATCAACAGAGCAGATAAAAACACATGACTCAACTATGTGTTGTTTGCAAGAAATTCACTTCAAATATAACAATTCACACCCACAAAGCTGTACAATTATCCCTCTTTATCCACGGGGGATACATTCCAAGACCCCCAATGGATGCCTGAACAGTACTGAACCCTATATATACTCCCATTTCTTCCTATACATACATACATACCTATGATAGAGTTTAATTTATAAATCAGGCATAATAAGAGATCAACAACAATAAATTAGAACAATTATAACAATATACTATAAGTGATGTGAATGTAGGCTCCCTCCCTCTTACTCTCAAAACACCTTATTGCGCTGTATTCACCCTTCCTCCTGTAATGGGAGATGATAAAATGCTTATGTGATGAGATGAAGGAAGGTGAATGACCTGGGCCTGTGATGTAGCGTTAGGCTCCGTCTGACTTTCTGATGCTATGTCAGGAGGAGGGTCACCCGCTTCTGGACCACGACTGATTGTAGGTAACCAAAACCATGGACAAGGAGAACTACTACTATACTGTGTATTATACTTCTGGGCCACGACTGATTGTAGGTGACCAAAACCGTGGACAAGGAGAACTACCACTATACTGTGTATTATACTTCTGGGCCACGACTGATTGCAGGTGACCAAAACCGTGGACAAGGAGAACTACCACTATACTGTGTATTATACTTCTGGGCCACGACTGATTGCAGGTGACCAAAACCGTGGACAAGGAGAACTACTACTATACTGTGTATTATACTTCTGGGCCACGACTGATTGCAGGTACCCAAAACCGTGGACAAAGAGAACTACGACTATACTGTGTATTATACTTCTGGGCCACGACTGATTGCAGGTACCCAAAACCGTGGACAAGGAGAACTACGACTATACTGTGTATTATACTTCTGGACCACGACTGATTGCAGGTACCCAAAACCGTGGACAAGGAGAGCTACGACTATACTGTGTATTATACTTCTGGACCACGACTGATTGCAGGTACCCAAAACCGTGGACAAGGAGAGCTACGACTATACTGTGTATTATACTTCTGGACCACGACTGATTGTAGGTGACCAAAACCGTGGACAAGGAGAACTACGACTATACTGTGTATTATACTTCTGGGCCACGACTGATTGTAGGTGACCAAAACCGTGGACAAGGAGAACTACGACTATACTGTGTATTATACTTCTGGGCCACGACTGATTGCAGGTGACCAAAACCGTGGACAAGGAGAACTACGACTATACTGTGTATTATACTTCTGGGCCACGACTGATTGCAGGTGACCAAAACCGTGGACAAGGAGAACTACGACTATACTGTGTATTATACTTCTGGACCACGACTGATTGTAGGTGACCAAAACCGTGGACAAGGAGAACTACCACTATACTGTGTATTATACTTCTGGGCCACGACTGATTGCAGGTGACCAAAACCGTGGACAAGGAGAACTACCACTATACTGTGTATTATACTTCTGGGCCACGACTGATTGCAGGTGACCAAAACCGTGGACAAGGAGAACTACGACTATACTGTGTATTATACTTCTGGACCACGACTGATTGCAGGTACCCAAAACCGTGGACAAGGAAAACTATGACTACACTATGTATTATACCACTATACACAAGTGTTCATAGCAGCTCGACTTGTAACAGACAAGAGTGCAAACACGTCATGTGTCCTTCAACAAAGGAACAGTTAAACTGCTCCAGCCACACTCTGGGCTACTCCCAGTGCTGGCAGGGTCCTCATCCTGTAGAAATACACATGGGAGGGGTGCCTGGGTGGCTCCGTCCGTTAAGCCTCTGCCTGTGGCTCAGGTCCTGATCCCGGGGTTCTGGGATCAAGCCCCACATGGGGCTCCCTGCTCAGTGTGGAACCTGCTTCTCCCTCTCCCTCTGCCGCTCCCCCTGCTTCTGCATTCTCCCTCTCCATTCTCTCTCAAATAAATAAATAAAATCTTAAAAAAAAAAAAAGAAAAGAAACACATATGGGAATATCTAGGGATGGGGTTTGGAAATAGGGGATGTAGAAAAAATAAAACTGGTCAGAAACACATAATTATTGAAGCTGTGTGACAAAAACACAGGGGTTCATAAACTATTTTCTCTATAAATGTGTGAAATGGTCTGAAATGAAGAGTTAAGAAAATGTAGTCTGTTCACTGCAGCCCACGTCTCTGTGGAAACTGGGATCGAACACTGTGGCCCTGTCCCAGCCGACCCTAGAAACAAAGCAACTTCTGGGTTACTACTAAAAAACTCTGGTATAGCAATACTGTGGACACTCCGTCTGCGAGAAAAAACGTGGGAGCTATACAGGAAAAGACATACCAAATCCATTTCTAAGTGGAAAAAAAAAAAATTTGCACTATTCAGAGTATGATGCCATTATCTGAAAATAAATGTCTTACAGGAAAAGAACTGGGGAGGAACATGAACTAAATAATCAACTGTGGTTGCCTCTCGAGTATTACAGGAGACTGTTTGTGTATTTTTTTTTGTTTGAAATTCATATAAATGTGTTAAATGTTTGTCAATAGAAGAAATATTTTGAAAGAGTGCATTTCATATTATTTTGATGTACTGGGCAAAGGAAGAAGAAGGAAATATAAGAAGCAGTAAAATAGGGTGCCTGGGTGGCTCAGTTGGTTGAGCAACTGCCTTCAGCTCAGGTCATGATCCTGGAGTCCCGGGATCGAGTCCCGCATCGGGCTCCCTGCTCAGCAGGGAGTCTGCTTCTCCCTCTGACCCTCCCCCCTCTCATGTGCTCTCTCTCTCCTCTCATCCTCTCTCTCAAATAAATAAATAAAATATTAAAAAAAAAAAAAAAAAAAGAAGCAGTAAAATACAGCAAACATCTGAAAGTAGCAGAGACATATGGTCAGGCTAAGGCAATTATGAGCTGAGTGGCAAGGACCAGAATCAAAGGTTTTCAGAAATTCTACCACTTCCCCACAGCCATGCTGAACCCCACTTCCCCACAGACACGCTGAACCCCACTTCCCCATGGACACGCTGACCCCCCCCGCCCCACGGACACGCTGACCCCCCCCGCCCCACGGACACGCTGACCCCCACTGCCCCACGGACACGCTGACCCCCCCCGCCCCACGGACACGCTGACCCCCACTGCCCCACAGACAGGCTGACCCCCACTGCCCCACAGACACGCTGACCCCCCTGCCCCACGGACACGCTGACCACCGCGCTCACCCCCACACCGGTCACTAGCATGGGAGGACTTAGTGTCATGTCCTAAAACCTCTGCCACCACTAATACCCTCTCTCACCACCTGCATCCCCCCATTCTTCACTTATACTCTGACTGGTTCAGAAAAGCATCTGAGTGAGACCGTCCTCTGAGGTCCCTTGCAAAGCTTAAGGTCTAGGATCCTGAGAAAGGTACGTTCCACCGAACACTGACAACATGCCAACAACTTCTCCGAGGGAACTACGATCTGCCCCGCAGCTTGTACCTTCTCAGAACTCCAGACATATACATAAAATATAGTCTGTTCCCTCACTCGATATTTCATGATACTGAACGATTACGGTTAATATTTCTGGGGGGTGATAAGGCAATTTGCTCAGCAGTCTTGTCCCCTCCTAGGGTTATAATTAAAAGAATTTTTAAGGGGCACCTGGGTGGCTCAGTCATTAAATGTCTGCCTTCGGCTCAGGTCATGGTCCCGGGGTCCTGGGATCGAGCCCGCATCGGGCTCCCTGCTCCGCGGGAAGCCTGCTTCTCCCTCTCCCACTCCCCCTGCTTGTGTTCCCTCTCTCGCTGTGTCTGTCTCTGTCAAATAAATAAATAAAAATCTTTTTAAAAAAAAGAATTTTTAAAAGTCCTTGTATTTTAGAGGTATACACGGTAATATTAACAATAAAATCATACGATATCTGTTATTTGTTTTGAAATAATCCACTGGGGATGGTGGGAAGGGATAAAAGGTGAAAGACTCACCAGGACTGGCTGCTGGGGCTGGTGGCAGGCCTGAGGAACCCCTACAATGCACGCCCTATTTCTGCGTGTCCACAGTGTGGGTGGTGCAGAAGCACGAATACAGGCAGGAGCAAGAATGGACTCCAAGAAGACCATGCTCCAGCTAACAAAACGAATTCACTATTTTTACAGAAGCCTAATGCTGAAAGTTTTCTTCTCTTTGCTTTGAAACAATAAGTGTCCTAGACACATAAATACCTGCCACCCCAACAGAGCAGCAGATCTTAGAAGGTGGACATCCTAAGAACCTGTCATGACGCAGGCATGTCCCTATTCTTCATGCCTGTGACTGGTCGGGACAAGAGAAGCTAGCCTGGTTTGGAGTCCTGAGCAGCTCTCAGGGATGGCAGGAAGATGTGCTTATTCCTAAGCTAGCCAGCAGAAATATCCTCAGGAAGCCACTTTCCTAATCAAATTCCAACTCACATAGCAGCAGCCTACACTGCTCCAACTGTGCCCCATGGAACAGTCAGAAACACCGCTCTCCAAGCCCCGGAGATACCGCTGCACAGCGACAGCTGACAGCAAGATGTGTCAGCATCAGCCACGCCTGCCACCCAAAACCACATGGGCTTGGCAGATTATTTACCTGTTCAGTTTTTCTTGCAATGAGATTACCAATGGTCTTGCTGAAAAAACTGGCGAGCAGAGGATTGAGAGGCGGCTCGTGGTCCAAGAAATCGTAAAGAAGGTTCAGCAGAGTCTCATCCCCTCCTAGTCTGTCGTTGATCTGCGGCACATCACAAGTCAGCAGCTCACAGGCTGTGTTTGGATACCTAAGAGGGCACAATGCAAGCAACTGGAGGTGAAATTAGACTTCTTCAGCTCTTAGGAAGCTGCTTAAATGACCAGCCTCTCAGGAAACAGGTCCACGGGTCAGACCCTGGAATGGAGTGAAAATATGAATATCCTGTGACCAAGAGGCATTTTTGACTACAAGCAGCTCCATGTATTTAACATACATTTTTCTTGCTCCTCATACCCTACACCGTGGTATCTCACATTTTCTGACTCTACTGTATTCTCTAAATAACGCTCCTTAGTCTTTCGGTTTCTCCTCTCTCGAAACCTCTGTCCTCACACCCACCAGCCAGGTCTCTCCCCTCCTGTGACCACACAGTTAGTGACGCCAAGTCCATTGTTTGCACCCTCCCTCTCCATGCCCTTCCTGTCCCTGCACACCAACAAGCACAGACCCAAGCTTGTCCCTAGGCTAAAGAAATGCCACATCACCAGCTTATGATGCAGTACCAGTTATGAGATGCTACAAAGGCAAATTATTAGTAAGAAATACCAGTACACATAAAATGACCAGATACAAAATAATCTTTATCCCATCACATGTAACCCCATGACATCCTTCTGCTCCCTGCCCTACCATCTGATAGACACAGGGTCACTGCCATTGCCCCTGGGACACACACAGCCACCCAACAACTGCTGCGTCCAGGACAGGGCCCACAAGAGTGGGGCCATTAACAAGGCTTCGTGCCGGGGCGCCTGGGTGGCTCAGTCGGTCGGGCGTCCGACTCTTCGTTTTGGCTCAGGTCATGATCTCAGGGTCGTGGGATCAAGCCCTGCACTGGCCTCTGCGCTCAGCAGGCAGTCTGCTGGAGATTCTCTCCCTCTTCTTCTCCCTCTGCCCCTCCCCCTGCTCTCTCTCGCTCTCGCTCTCTAAAATAAATATATCTTAAAAAAAAATAATAATGCCTGGTGCCGCATCCAGGTACGTGTGGGAATGCAGGTGAGGGTGACCGGGGCCAGCACAGACAGGAGTGTGGTAGCTGTCTAGAGCATACCTGATACTCCACAGGACAAGCTCTGCAGCTTCAGGCACGTGACCTAACCTCTCTGTGTCCGGGCTTTCTCCTCTGAACGTGGGGGTGCAAGTGCCCACCCGCCCCACAAGGCTATGCATAAAACAGTAAGCCCTGGGTCAAGGTCAGCCACCATGACCCTCCTGCTCCTGGCAGCCACCAACATAGGCCCTAACACAGGCCTAAACCCAGGTGGTCACTGTGGGTTGGCTACAGGGGCCTGGGTTAGAGAGACTGTAGAGGAAACAGCAGAGCATGGCAGCCAACTAAACATAGAAGGGGGAGAAACCGAGCAATCTAGGTCTGGCTATGGGCCAGGCGTTTCTCATCAGCCCAGAGAAGAGAAAGCACCTTCTAGAGCTCAGAGAAACAGTGCCGTGTGCGCAGGCTAGGGGTGACAGACCTGCGGCACTCACAAAGAGGTGGCCCAGTTAGACATGCAGGACCAGGCCATGAGAGGGGGCAACGAGAGGTGCAACCAGTGCCCACTCACCTCATGGGATGGTTACAAGGATCAAAGAGCCAGCTCAGCACCATGAGTGTACACCGCGAAACCAGCATGGAGGAGAACACACAGCCGCCAGGGGCAGGAGGGCCAGGCCACAGTGACCCTGAGGCCAGAGCCAGGCCTTGCATCACACAGGCTGAGAGGTGTCCACCAGACTCCCAACAACAAGAGAAGATGTACCAAGGGTACAAGAGAATCAAGGCCCAGAGGAAAGTACAGACTATCCCTTCAGGGAACGTTTCCAGAGCACATGGAAAGGCCCCGATCTGGTTTCCACATACAAGCAAACGTGCACACATGTGGCAAGATGAGCTATAAGGCACTGACCCTCTAAGGTTATATCTAGGCAGAGGGACTGAGGTTTTCTTTATTGGTATTTTATAATTATTCTTTAAAAAAACAGGTACTGCTTTAGTAGGTTCTAAAATTTATATAAGGAACAGGAATTCAATGAAACGGGCAGATCAAATATACAGGCTCGTTATCTCCCCTCTAAAGCTCCTACTCCAATAATGCAAAGGTAAGAAGACAGAAAGTGCAGGGGCGCCTGGGGGGCTCAGTCAGGTAAGCGTCTGCCTTCGGCTCAGGTCATGATCTCAGGGCCCTGGGATGGAGCATCGCATCGGGCTCCCTGCTCTGTGGGAAGCCTGCTTCTCCCTCTCCCTCTGCCTTCCGCTCTGCCTATTCGTATTCTCTCTCTCTCTGTCAAATAAATAAAATCTTTAAAAGAAAGAAAGAAAAAAGAAAAGAAAAGAAAAGAGAGGAAATGACTCCTGGCAAGGCCCAGAGGACTGCATGGCGCACTAGGGAAGCTAAGTCTCAGGTGACCACAGAGGGAGCGCCCACTGGACACCACTCGAGAGAGGCCTGGACACAGAGGCAGTGCTACCAGGCAGGGTGCAAGGCCTGGCTCAGGACAGCTGTGGGCTTCCTGCCCCCCCCTTGCCGGTACACAGGACTCAGAAGTTATCCCCTGGAAAAGGTGGACCAGAGCAGCTCCTGAATCAGGGACATCAGGTACAGCTGAGGGATTGATGGGACACCGTCCAGAAACACGGGGCCTGGTAAATAAAAAACTTCCTGACTCAGGCTGCTATCAGGTCCTCGTCCCACAGCTAGGAGCAGAGGGGATTATTTTCTGGAGAAACTACGGGACAGAGAGAAAACTCAACCAATCATCATCTAACCAAGCGGCTGGCCACTATCACCCACGCGGAAGCACGACGAGCAAGCCTCACTCAGACCCCAAACCTCACACAGGCTCCGGCGCCTCTCTTTCAGGAGGAACATCAGGGCTGACCAAATAAACAAGTGCCAGAAGACAAGGCACGCAGAGCAATGACGGAGAGTTCGGAGAAGAGAAGGAAGCTACCAGAAACACTCCAACACAGAGTGGCCACGAGCAAGAAATGGAGGCTTGGAGTTAAAATAGCTGACAATAAGAAAGACCTCTTCAATTAAAAATACAATAGAGGGGCGCCTGGGTGGCTCACCTGTTAAGCGTCTGCATTCGGCTCAGGTCATGGTCCCGGGGTCCTGGGATCAAGACCCGCATCGGGCTCCCTGCTCCGCGGGAAGCCTGCTTCTCCCTCTCCCACTCCCCCGCTTGTGTTCCCTCTCTCGCTGTGTCTCTCTGTCAAATAAATAAAATCTTAAAAAAAAAAAAATACAATAGAAAGCTTACAAATCAGTATAAGGACAGGAAGATAGCATGTGAAGAAGCCTCTCAGATGTAGACAGAAAGGCAAAGACAAGACATTCAGAGCAAAAAGAAGAGGAAAGCATTAATTCAAGTGGTCTAACCGCTGATTACAAGACCCAGGAAGAGAAAACAAAGGGCAACCTGGAGGGGAGAAGATTATCAAAGAAACAACACAGGAAGTTTCCCTGTGGGCAAGGCCATGAACTGATGGGCTGAAAGGGCCCAGGGTTACCTACACAATCAGTGACAAGAAGCCCCGATGGAGTGTCTCTGTGTTCACAGCTGAGCCTCTAAAACCTCTCCAGTTTTGTTTTGTTGTTTTAATATTTTATTTATTTATTTGACAGAGAGAGGGCACACAAGCAGAGGAAGTGGGAGAAGGAGAAGCAGGCTTCCCGCTGAGCAGGGAGCCCGACATGGGACTCGATCCCAGCACCCCGGGATCCTGACCCAAGCCGAAGGCAGACGCTTAACGACTGAGCCACCCAGGTGCCCCAAAAACCTCTCCAGTTTAAACTGCCCTGTCCTGACCCCGGGGGTGATCTCACATTACTGGGAGACTCCAGGATGATGGGACCAGACGAGGGCCCAAGTGCCCCCTGGAGGAGACAAAACCTGGGAGTCCTGTTGCACCCGGCGTGTCAGCAACAAGGCCAGGAAGGGGAGGCGACCACGGAGTCTCCTCCTAACGCACGGAGAGCGCGGGCCGTGCAGAGCCTAAACCAGAGGGAGGTTCGAACAAGCGTGAAAGGAGAACAGTGCCCTATCAGGCCCTCACATGGTCCTCCTCCTCAGGAAGCTACTAGAAAATACGACTCCCCACAGGAAGGAAACCAAAGATGATGACGACGAGGTCCTGGAACATGGAAGGTGGGCCCTGGGTTATCAGAGTGAGGATGGAGGGAACCCTCTTGCCCCTTCAGATACCTCCCTCTGTGCCCAGACTTGCTGCCCCCCAGGGGGGTCATCAGGCTCCTGGGCTCAGCCATCCTTCCTGCTCTGACCTGCAGCACCTCAGGGTCTTCTGGAGGGCATCCTTTCTGGGGGGCTATCCTGCTGCAGCCCCGTTTCCCGACAGGTGAGCAGTTCTAACTCTGCGATCTGGATCACAGAAGCCCACAGCCCAGAGCCACAAAACACACTCTCCCACAGCACTTTGCAAGTAACCACAGTGCTGTCTTGGTGTTCTGTCTGCTGACTCTTTTGTCTTATTCCTCAAATGGCTGAGAACTCAGCAGGCAAACTGGACAGGAACTCCAAGAAAAAGACCAGGACCTCCTTGCGGCTCTCAGGCTGGACCAGGTGGCCGGCTCCTCCGCCCAGGGCTGCGCCACAGAGCCCTCATGCAGCAGCCTCTGGCTTTAAGCAGCAGCAGTGACTGCTGTCTGACCTCAAACCACCAGGGGCAGCTTCTCTGGAACAGGCACGGCTCAGGTGCATCCTCCACTATCGGGGAGAAGAGTGTCCCCATAACCCAGCCTGTAGGGGGAAGCAGCCAGGTCGCCTCAGAGGCACGAGGCCAGGCCAGCCAAGGTGGGCGGTCGCCAGGAGTGGAGAAGCACAGGCCGTGGCTCCTGTAAGGCAAGGGACGGGAGCACGGCCACGCTCGCTCACTCCCTCACTCCCTCAGTCCCTCACAGACAGCGTGTAGCCACCGCGTCAGAGCTCCGGGCCTGCAGAGCCTGCAGGATGTCCCGTCGGACCTTCCAGAGACGGCGTGCTGCCCTGGTCTGGTCTCTTCCCCATCTCTGAAAAACAACCTTCAGCCTACTTCTTTCTTGCCTACCACCTCATCCATCTATCCATCCATCCTACTCCTTTTCTCAAAAAGGAATCTTTGATTTAATTTTTTAAATTTGATTTATGATATGTACACATGCTTTCAAACTCTGTTTGACGGGGCTGGTGAGGAGGAGCGGCCTCCTGCCTCCTGTGTCCTTGCTCACCCACGTCTGTCAGCTCTGTGGTTAACCTCCATGTTTCTAAGTAAAACAGATGTACCTCTTCATTTGTCACTTTCCGATGTTACAAACCAGCCCCGTACAATGGAAGATGAAGACAGAACTCTCCTGTCACCTGCCCCTCACCCTCGCTCTATAAAATCACAGCACACTTCTTAGTTAAACCAAGGGCCTATGCTTACCTTGTATGAACATGTAGACACCGTTCACAGCTGAGCTGATATGTTCACTCTACTTACATCTGCTTACTTATGTAAGTCCCCCCAGAGTTAAAGTTCTCTCACTGCCTTGTTCGCTTGGCTTCATACTCATCCACTACTAATTTCTCCCAAACTCCTTGATGATGAACATGAACCTCTCCTGGCTCACTGATGCCACTCTGGGCTCCCTCTGCCCTGATCCAGAACACACTGCCTGAACCCCAGCTCCCCGTCCTGCTAACCAACGCCCTCTATGCATGCAGGGAGACCACATAACTTATCACCACACAGAACACATTTGGGGTGAGAGGGTAAAAGGGATGAGGGCCATCCACAGTGATGCTAAGACAAGGGGCACTGACCAGGCATGTGCCATGCACAACGGCTTCCATCTGACTTTTCGCAGATGGCCACCATGGCCCTAAACCCACAGGCTCCTCCACCAACAGGCTCTTACCTCCATCTAGAGCTCTTCTCTACAAGGCTGCCCTGTCAGAGGCTGGGAATGACTGCCCTAAATGGGTGTCCCTAAATCAACTGTCCCCTGCCACAGGCACTTCTCGTTGCCCTCTCCAGCTTTCTTTTCCCTCTAAGACAAAGGTCAACAAAAACTTCTGTAAAGGTCCGGAGAGTAAATATTTTAGATAGTCTTTTGTAACTAGTCAACTCTGTCCTTGTAATCACCAAAGGCTGAGTGTGGCTGCCTACCAACGAGACTTTCTTCATGGACAACTGAAATGTGGACTTGATATCAATTTCATGTGTAACAAAGTGTTACTCCTTTGATTTTTTTCAATATTTAAAAATGTAAAACTATTCTTAGCTTGCAGGCCACACACAGACAGGATTTGACCTGCGGGCCACAGGTGGCCAGCCCTGTTCCAAGGCTTCACCACCGCACACTGTCTCACGCTCCATGGACCCAGGAGCACCTGAGGGCGGCCCTGTCTGCCCCATTCCTGGGTCACCAGCCCCAGCAGGTGCCACTCTGCCCTGTCCCCCTCGTTCACACTCCTCTGTCCTCATCCCAAGTCCTAACCACACCACCACTTCCCTTCTGTCATGTCCTAACATCCTAGCCAACTGCTGATTGGAACATTTCAGGAAAAACTTTGAGAATGGTCAGTACCACTAACGACGTGGCCTCTTTCCTCTGACCCCAAGACCCCACAGTGGGGCAGTTCCCATGGTCAAGAGGTCAGATGCTGCCCGTCCATCCTGACAGGCCATTTCGGCAGGCTGGGACCTGCTTCCCGCTGGGGTGCAGCCCATCTGCTGCAGTCTATCCACCTCAGTCATGGGGTCAGTCTTCTCTCAGCACATTTTCACTCAAAACACTCCGACACACAGAGTAACTCACTACAACTTGGAATGAGAAATCACATACACAGAGATTCTAAAATCTTAACCCTCACAAAAACCAACCCCACGGGGAGTGACCTCCTTACTTCTCAGATGGGGTGAATGTTTAAAGTGGGCTTTTCTGTCCAAAGCCCTGGCTCTGGACACCCTCCAACGCCACCCACCGCCTCCCCACAGCCCTGCCCGGCTCCGGGCCCCGTCACAGCCTCAGTACATACTTGAAGCGGACCTTCTCCTCCATGTCCAGGGGCGGGTCCTGTGTAATGAGGCTCACTAGCTCCTCCATACACCGCTGCCTGCAGAGGAAGCCCAGCAGCTTCTGGTTCTGAGCCTTGCACTCCTGCAGGATATCATCTTCATCCATTAACTCTCGCAGCGTCACATCCTCCCTATCCAACAGTTTGTCGACATGGGACGTGGTGTTCAAGTCAAACTTCCAGAACATGGTGACGGCCACGAAGCTGCAAGCAAAGATATAAGGGGTCACTTCTCCCACGTGGTGTGAGTTCACCTTCAGCAAGTCTACACCAAAGTCCAAGAAGTCCATCCCCGACATGAGCCTGCGCTGGAGGGTGTTCTCCCCAGGAAGTGCCTCAACCGATCTCTCCGGGTCTGGCTCCAAAGCTCGCAGGGACTTCCCAGATCCTCCAGAGTGCAGGACCTGTGCCTTCTCTTGGTTCCCTCTGGCTGACCCACCTTCAGTGCTCTCACTTGCTCCTTGGCTCCCTGAGGCAACACATCCCAAGTCTCCCATGTGTCAGCACTGGAGATGCATCTCCACCCCAAGAAATTTAACAGCTCTACAACCCACCCTCCCTCTCAGGGTCCAACCCCCACTAGGGGGCGAACACTAGGCATCTCTCCCCAGATGTATCTGCATTGCATACATTTTCTGTAGATCATCTTTGACATCTTAAGAAACCCCTCTGGCTAGGGAAAGACTGACCCTCCCAGAACTAGCCAATCCTTAAAGATAGCCAAGGGCTGAGCCAGAGCATTACTGTGATCTGCAAACTAATCTATCCAGAGCAACCACTCCTCTCTGGGCCCACACATCCCAGGAAACGATCTTCCTCAGCCTTCATCATCCCAGGGCCAGGGGCCAGGCAACTAGGGACGACCCATGTAGCTTAGAGTCCACTAAAATTATTCAAACTAGGTGGCCCTAAGCTGTCCATCCAGCCCTGCCTTGTCTTTCCCATGGAAACCCCAATAAAGGTCATGGCTTAAGTGCTCCTCCACCCCTGTCTTCTGCCTCATGACACCCCTGGGACTTCCCCATGTGGCCCTGCCTGAGGCCCACACCCCCTGTCTCTAGGACCATATGTATAACAACCTTTGTTTTCTTGAGCGTCCCCTGTGTCCACTCTCCTGCCCACACCTGACCAACCATCTCATAAAAGAACACAAAACCTCTCACAGACTACAACCTTAGCAAGTCCAACTCCTGATGGCTCACTTTGCTTGGCCCTCAGCAACTCTGCCGGGCCCCCCTTTCACCATCCCCACCTTGCCAAACAACCCAGGCTTATCCTTGAAGCCACGACCTCCCTCACATGCACACCCCTGCAAACTGCTATTGACCCAGCCCTCCCTCTGCGTCTCACACCCCCCCCAGCTCCAGGCTCTTGCTGTCTTTGCCTGGACTACACACAGTTTGTCCTGCTCAGAGAGTCTCACAGGGCAGGCTCCCAGGGCCTAGGCTGTTTGCAACAAAGTTTTCACTGTTTGATACAAAATGAAGAATATAAAACCTGTATCCTTAGCAAAGTGAAACCTGTACTTTGAGATTATGAATGGGAGATGGGATTTATCTTCTCTAGTGTTTTTACTTAGAAGAGTAAAAGACCCCACACAATGCAGAAGCCCCGATCTGTCTACGTGTGAAGCCATGTGTGAAGCCCGGCTGCCAGGGAGCCCCTGACACAGGCCCCTGGCTATCCAGCCCCCGCCCCCTTCACAGCTTCTTGCCTTTGCTGCATTAAACTCATTTTTTTAAAACATAAACATCTTCAAGTTCCTCCCATCCCAGCTCCAAAACCTCTGCCGGTGAGTGCTCTCCTGGCACCCACCAGGCTGCTCTGCACACATTCCTCCAGGCCCTCTGGCACTTGCTGCTGTCTCCCCAATCCTACTCTTGCCACAAGGACACGGTCTTTCTTCCAACACAAAGTGCACTTTCCTACCTTTATCCTTCTGCACAGGTCTTGCGCTCGACAGTCCCGCCTACTATGAAACCCCACTCACCTTGCCAAACCGAGCTAACCAACGGCACAGCCTGGGCTACCCTAGAGCCGGGACCTGCACACACTGTCAGAGGGGCCTTTGACTGGCAGTGCAAGTGACCCCACAGTCGGACCCCACACTCAGTTTTCTTCGGGGTCCTAAGATCTTCCCATTTCTCTTGTGAGGAGTGTGGATGGATATCTGTGGGTGGTAGCAACATACTTTGGGAGAGCAGAAATAATTACCAGAAGTAATTTCAGTATAAGATGGCTGTCTCTCCTAAATGCCCTGCAGAACAACTCATACAACCCAGGCAAACAAGAACTAGAGGGAGACTCCCACCTTGCCAAGGCTTTCTTCCAAACAAGAACTTGCAAGACAAGGGCAACTAGAGGTACGTTCTGTGTGTCCTGCTCTCAGCCACAGAGTGGGTGAGTGGCTGGCTGGACCACAAGATCCCATCAACCAAATGGGACAAGTTTTTCTAGCAGGATCCTAAAAAAGGACTGGATTAATCCAAACAAAGACCAAAAAGAAGAAAAAGAGGGAGGAGGAGAGAAATAAGCAACAAATGGAAAAAATGTCCAAGACAGCAGACAAACTCAACCATGTCAATAAGTGCTTATTAAATGCAAATGAATAATTTCAATTAAAGACAGAAATGGCCCAGATTTTAAAAAGCAAGAACTAGGGGCGCCTGGGTGGCTCAGTCGTCAAGTGTCTACCTTCGGCTCAGGCCATGATCCCAGGCTCCTGGGATCCAGCCCGCATCGGGCTCCCTGCTCTGCAGGAAGCCTGCTTCTCCCTCTCCCACTCCCCCTGCTTGTGTTCCCTCTCTCGCTGTGTCTCTGTCAAATAAATAAATAAAATATTAAAAAAAAAAAAAAAAGCAAGAACTAACTACACACTGGGTATTAAAAGCTTACATTAAATATAAAAATACATTGGGGTGCCTGGGTGGCTCAGTCGGTTAAGTGTCTGCCTTTGACTGGGGTAGTGATCCCAGGATTCTGGGATCGAGCCCTATATCGGGCTCCCTGCTCAGCGGGGAGCCTGCATCTCCCTCTCCTGCTCCCCCTCATTGTGCTCTCTCTGTGTCAAATAAATAAAATCTTTAAATTAATTAATTAATTAATTAATTTTAAAAAGATACAGGGGTGCCTGGGTGGCTCAGTCAGTTAAACATCCGACTCTTGATTTTGGCTCAGGTCATGATCTCAGGGTGCAGGGATCGAGTCCCACATCGGGCTCCCTGCTCCGCGGAGATCTGCTTCTCTCTCTCCCTTTGCCCCTCCCCCCGCTCTTGTGTGCTCCCCCCCACAAATAAAAACTTAAAAAAAAGATTCTCTCTCTCCCTCTGCCCCTCCCCTCCTCCCTTTCTCTCCCTCTCAAATAAATGTTTAAAAAAATAATAAAGATTCAGGTTAAAAAATTTTTTAAAAAGGTTACACAAATGGAACAGCATGCACCATCCAAACGCTACTCATTAGACAGTTGGAGTGGCTGCAGTAATACCGGCCTACGGTTTTGCAATGCCTTTTGTCTGCTCTGGGTATCAGGTTTAATTCTGCATTCATGAAATATGCTAGGGAATACTCTCTTTTCCTCCATTTTCAGAGTTTACATAAAACTGGTATTACTTCTTCCTAAAACATTCAATAGGGTTCACAAGTGAAGCCAAGGATCTAAAATTTTCTTTGGTGACATTTCAAATTATGAATTCCATTTCCTTAAATAGGTATTTTCTATTTCTACTTGTTTTCATACTGACAATTTGCATTGCTGAAGGAAACTGACCACTTTACCAAAACTGACTAAATTATTGGCATAAAGTTATTCATAACATCATTGTGTTATTCTTTTAATGTCAAGTAGGACCTGTAGTAACACCACTTTTATTCTTAGATATTAGTAATGCTTGTCCCATCTTTTTTCTTCATCAGTGCAACTAAAGGTTTATCAATTTTACTGATGTTTTTGAGGAGCCAAATTTTGGCTTTACTTTTTTCTCTATTATTTGTGCATATTCTATTTCATTGATTTCCTCTTTTGTCTTGTAATTTCCTTCCTACTGCACACTTTGGGTTTAATTTGTTCTTCTTTTTCTAGCTTAAGTTATTAGATCATTGGTTTTCACACCATTCCCCTTTTCTAGTATGAGCATCAAAGCTATGAATTTGCCTTCAAGCACTGCTCTAGCTGCACCCCACAGCTTCTCATGTTTCCATTTTCACTGAATTCAAGTATAATGCTTAATTTTCCAATTATTTTGAGATTTTTTAAAAAAAGATTTTATTTATGTGGGGGAGAGAATGAGCAGTGGGGAGGGGCAGAGAGAGAGAGGGAGAGCAGCAGACTCCCCAGTAAGCAGGAAGCCCGACGCAGGGCTCAATCCCAGGACCCGGAGACCACGACCTGAGCCGAAGGCAGATACTTGACTGAGCCAGCCAGGCGCCCCTATATTGGGATTTTCTAAATTTTTTTTTTTTTTTTTTTTAAAGATCCATTGGCTTTATTAAGTGATTCATGAATCAGGCAACATCCCATCTACCAGACAGAGGTGCACTCCCATCTCTTTGTTATTTATATATAATTTCTGTTGTGGTCAGAGAGCAGGCTTGTATGATTTCATTCCTTTTAAATTTATTGATATTTGTTTTATGGCCTAGCATAGGGGTCAAAAACTTTTTCTGTAAAAAGCTACAAAGACAGAAATAGACCAGATTTTTTAGCAGGATCCTAATTATTTTCAGCTTTGTAGGCCACATAGGGTCTCTGTTGCACGTTCTTTTTCTTTTTCTTAACTACCCTTTAAAAACATAAAAACCCTTCTTCTGCAAGCTGTACAGCAATAAGCAGTGAGCTAGATTTCCCCACAGGCTTAAGTCTGCTGACCAATGACCCTGCGTATGACAAGGTACATCTTGGTGAATGTGGCATGTGCACCAGACAAGTTTTTCTTCTGTTGCTGTTGGGTGGGTCAGTTAGGTCAAGTTGATTGATAATGTGATTCAAGTCTCCTATATCCTCCCCGATTTTGTGTCTACTTGTTTTGACAATATGAGAGGAGGGTTGTAATCTTCAACTCTTAACTGTTGATTTATTTTTTCTCCTTTTGATTCTCTAAGTTTTTGCTTCATGTATTTTGAATTTCCTTTATTATGTGGATGTATATTTAGGATTGTTATGTCTTCTTGATTAACTGCCTCTTTGATCGTTTTGAAATGTCCCTCATTATTTCTGGCAATATACCATGTCTTAAGTCTACTTTGACATTAATACAGCACACTCTTCTTGTGGTTCATGTTTGGTATATCCCTTAACATCCTTTTACTATCAACCTATTAATGTCTTTTTTTTTTTTTTGAAGATTTTATTTGTCAGAGAGAGCACAAGCAGGGGGAGCAGCAGGCAGAGCAGGCAGAGGGAGAAGCAGGCTTCCCGCTGAGCAGGGAGCCCGATGCGGGACTGGATCCCAGGACCACAGGATCATGACCCAAGCCAAAGGCAGACACTTAACCAACTGAGCCACCCAGGCGTCCCCTATATGTATCTTTTTTTTTTTTTAAGATTTTATTTATTTGAGAGAGAGAATGAGAGAGAGCGCATGAGAGGGGGGAGGGTCAGAAGGAGAAGCAGACTCCCCGCTGAGCAGGGAGCCCGATGCGGGACTCGATCCTGGGACTCCAGGATCATGACCTGAGCCAAAGGCAGTCGCTTAACCAACTGAGCCACCCAGGCGCCTTTTTTTTTTTTTTTTTTTTTAAGATTTTATTTATTTATTTGAGAGAGAGAATGAGAGAGAGCCCTATATGTATCTTTAAACTGTTTCTTTAATATAAACATGTAAACAGCATATGATTGATTTGGTCTTGCTTTGTTATTAAGTCTATTATTCTCTGCTCTTTTTTTAAGATTTATTTATTTATTCTAGAGAAAGAGAAAGAGAGAGCGTGCAAGGGGAGAGGATGGGCAGAAGGAGAGAGAAAAAGAGACTCCTCAAGCAGACTCCCCCCGATGTGGGGATCAATCCCAGGTTCCTGATATTCTCTTTTAACTGAAGTTTTTAAGACCATTTACACATAATGTAATTATTAATATGGTTGGGTCTAAGTAATTTTTTTAAAAATACAACACACTTTTTAAAAAAGATTTTATTTATTATTTATTTATTTGAGAGAGAGTGCATGTGTGCACGTGTGAGCAAGGGGAAGGGCAGAGGTGAGGGAGAGAAAGAATCTTTTTTTTTTTTTTTTTAAAGATTTTATTTATTTATTTGAGAGAGAGAATGAGATAGAGAGAGCACATGAGAGGAGGGAGGGTCAGAGGGAGAAGCAGACTCCCCGCTGAGCAGGGAGCCCGATGCGGGACTCGATCCCGGGACTCCAGGATCATGACCTGAGCCGAAGGCAGTCGCTTAACCAACTGAGCCACCCAGGCGCCCGAGAAATAATCTTAAACAGGCTCCACAACCAGCATGGAGCCCAACCAACTGAGCCATCCAGGTGCTCCAAATCCTAGCAGATTTTTAAAATAGAAATTGGTATGTTAATACTAAAATGTATATGGAAATTTAAAAAAATAAATAAAACCAAGAATAACCAAAGCAATTTTAAAAAAGGAAGAACAAAGTTGGAGTACTAATACCACCTGATGTCAAGACTTACTATAAAGTGACATTAATCAAGATAGCATGGCTCTGGTGTCTCAACAGAACAAAACAGAAAGTCCAGAAATAGACCAACACATGTATGGTCAACTGACTTTCAATAAATGTGCCAAAGCAATTCAATGGGGAAAGTATAATCCTTTTCAACAAATGGTACTAGAAACTGGACATCTATAAATAAAATGAAACTCAAACCTTACCTCACACCATATACAGATCACAGGCTTAGCCATAAATGCTAAAACTAAAATTTCTGGATGAAAACCTGAGGGAAAAAATCTCTGTAGACTTGGGACAGAGAAGACATGAGAAAACAAAAATTGGGAACGCCTGGGTGGCTCAGTCGGTTAAGCATTTGACTCTTGATCTCAGCTCAGGTCTTGATCTCAGAGTCGTGAGTTCAACCCTGCACTGGGCTCCTCACTGGGTGTGGAGCCTACTTAAAAAAAAAAAAAATTATTAGAAGAAAAAAACCCTGATAAGCAAGACTTCATCAAAATTAAAAACTTCTGCTCTTTGAATGATACCATTAAGAAAATAAACTGGTAAGTCAGAGTGGGAGAAAATATTTGCTATCTATATCTGACAGAACATTCATATCCAAAACATACAAAAAAACCTTTAGGGACGCTTCCGTGACATAGTGGGTTAAGCGCCTGCCTTCGGCTCAGGTCATGATCCCAGGGTCCTGGGACTGAGTCCCGCATCAGGCTCTCTGCTCAGCGGGAAGCCTGCTTCTCCCTCTGCCTGCCACTCCCCCTGCTTGTACCCGCGTGTGCTCTCTCTGACAAATAAATAAATCTTTAAAAAAAAAAAAAAGAACTTTTACAACCCATAATAAGAAAAAGTATCCAATTTTAAAAATGGCCAAAAAAAAAGGCGGGGTGGGGGCAAAAGATTTGGGCAGACAATTCATCAAAGATACATGAATAGCCAATAAGCACATGAAAAGATGATAAACACTGTTACCAAGGAAATGCAAATCAGAACCACAATGAGGTACCACTACACACCACTAGAATGGCTAAAATTAAAAAGCTATCAATACTGCGCATTGATGAGGATACCGAACTAAAACTCCCACAAACTGCCAATAGGACCATAAAACAGCACAACTACTTTGGAAAAACAGTTTGCCAGCGTCTTAAGAAGTTAAGCTCGCACCTGCCATGTGATCCATTAGTCCCAATGCCAGGCATTCCCCAGGAGAAATGAAATCCTATGTCCAAAGACTTCTTATAAATGAATGTTCACAGCCACCTTATTCATAACAGCTAATGCTGGAAAGGGCTCAAATGTCTATCAAAAGGTGAATGGGTAAACAAATTATGGGGATGCCTGGCTGGCTCAGTCAGTAGAGCATGCCAGTCTTGATCTTGGAGTTGTGAGTTTGAGCCCCACGTTGGGTGTAGAGACCACTTAAAAAATGAAACAAACAAGGGCACCTGGGTGGCTCAGTCAATTAAGCATCCAACTCTTGATCAGCTCAAATCATGATCTCGGGGTCATGAGATTGAGCCCCATGTTGGGCTCTGTGCTGGGTGTGGGGCCTGCTTGGGATCCTCCTCTCTCTCTCTGCCTCTGCCCCCCCATGCAACCTCTCAATAAATAAATAAATAACAAAAACACAAATTATGGTGTACCCATAAAATGGAATACTACTCCACAAAGAGGAGCAAGCACAACAATATAGATGAATCTCATAAGCATGGTAAATAAAGAAGCTGGACACAAAAGTGTAAAGCTAAATGATTCTGTCTATATGAACGCTTACACAAGGCAAATGAACCTCTGGTGACAAGGAGACCAGGGGCTGCCAGACTCAAGGCTGCAGGAGGGAGCGATGGCAAGTGACATGAGGAAGTTCTGGCGCAACACCAACGTCTGTGGTGGTAGATTTGCCGAAATCGGGGCGCCTGGGTGGCTCAGTCGTTAAGCATCTGCCTTCGGCTCAGGTCATGATCCCAGGGTCCTGGGATCAAGCCCCACATCAGGCTCCCTGCTCGGCGGGAAGCCTGCTTCTCCCTCTCCCTCTGCCTGCTGCTCTGTCTGCCTGTGCTCTCTCTCTCTCTCTCTCTCTCTCTGTCAAATAAATAAATAAATAATCTTTAAAAAAAAAAAAGAGATTTGCCGAAATCACAGAGTCACAGACATAAAATGGATCTACTTACTTATACCTCAATAACGTCTTTTGTAAAGATTTATTTATTTGAGAGAGAGAGGGTGTGAGCGGGAGAGGCAGAGGGAGAGGGAGAATCCAAAGCACGCTCCACACTGAGCAGGGAGCCCGATGCGGGGCTCAATCCCAGGACCCTGAGGTCATGGCCTGAGTCAAAACCAAGAGTTGGGCACTTAATGGACTGAGCCACCCAGCTGCCCCCTAACATTTTTAAAAAGCATATGATAAACAACAGAGAGAGGTAAAGAAATCAGTAGAACAAATAATTAAGGCTAAAAAGTTGCTGATAAAATAGCTCCAAAGTTAAATGCAAGATTCAGAAAGAATTCATAAATTGGAGAGGCCTACTGTAAAATAATCTGTAACTTTACATCTGTAGGATTTCAATAACCACAACAAAACAAAAAAGAGCCTGGCCCAGTATTCTCCCTTCAGCCACTGTTTGCGGTCTTCACACACACCTTACTAACCTCCTAGACAGCACCACACCCCCACCTCACCACTCCCATTCGGAATCCCTATTCTCCCTTCAACATTATTGCTATTAAGAAGCTTTAAGTTATCTATTAACGCGATAAGGCTATTATATCTTTAAATCACTAATCAAAAAAAAATTTTTAAGTGGGCTCCACACCCAGCATGCAGCCCAACACAGGGCTTGATCTCATGACCCTGAGATTAAGACCTGAGCTGAGATTAAGAGTTGGATGCTTAACCAACTGAGCCACCCAGGTAGCCCTCAGAATTTTTAATGAAACAGAGCCAAGCTCAGAATTCCATAAAGTATCATCAGGCATTTTATCCCTCTTTCACTATCAACCAAATACATGAATGGCTAGCCTTTGGGCATAGCTATTCAACTTTCTAGGATTATACCCAGTAGACACCTCTTTGCCTGTTGATATGATAAACAGGAGAAGGGCATGCTAACATAGTTCTCTTATTTGAAAGAAAGCAGAGATATCATTAAGCTTAAAAAGTCAAAAGGAGAAATACCCATGACAAAGGGTCTTAAGTTTGGGGAGGTCACCATAAAAACATAAGCAGAATATGTAACTTTTTTTTTTTTTTTAAGATTTTATTTATTTGACAGAGATAGAAAGAGAGCACCAGTAGGCAGAGCGGCAGGCAGAGGGAGAAGCAGGCTCCCCACTGAGCAGGGAGCCTGACGCGGGGCTCGATCCCAGGACCCCAGGATCATAACCCGAGCTAAAGGCAGTTGCTCAACCAACTGAGCCACCCAGGCGCCCCCAGATATGTAACTTTTAACCAGCAGTAAAACTAGAACAAAAACAACTACCCAATGGAAAATAGGAAAGGAGAAATGAATAAAAACAAACAAAAGCATTAGTAAATGGAAAATAGGTCATAAAATGGTAGAAACTAGAACATAATATTAATTTCAATAGCTGTATATAAGATAAACTAATCAATGAAGAGTTTCTTATACTGGATTTAAAAAAATAAAAAATAATAAACATTTTATTTTTTATTTATTTATTTTAGAAAGAGAGACAGAGGGGCGCCTGGGTGGCTCAGTCGTTAAGCGTCTGCCTTCGGCTCAGGTCATGATCCCAGGGTCCTGGGATCGAGCCCCGGATCGGGCTCCCTGCTCAGCAGGAAGCCTGCTTCTCCCTCTCCCACTCCCCCTGCTTGTGTTCTCTCTCTCACTGTCTCTCTCTCTCTCTGTCAAATAAATAAATAAAATCTTTAAAAAAAAGAAAGAAAGAAAGAGAGACAGAGAGAGCATGCAGGGGTGGGGGGGTGCAGAGGGAGAGGGAGAGAGAAACTCTAAGCAGACTCTGCACTGAGCGGGGAGCCCAACAGGGGGCTCGATCTCACAACCCTGAGATCATGACCTGAGCCGAAACCAAGAGTCAGAGGTTTAACCGACTGAGCCACCCAGGCGTGCCTACCTTTCTTGGTTTTTAAAAATGTGTCCTTTGGGGGCACTTGGGTGGCGCAGTCGATTAAGCCTCCGACTCTTCATTTCAGCTCAGTCATGTTCTCTGGGTCCTGGGACTGAGTCACGCATCAGGCTCCCTGCTCAGCGGGAAGCCTGCTTCTCCCTCTCCCTCTACCCCTGCTTGTGTTCCCTCTCTCGCTGTGTCTCTCTCTGTCAAATAAATAAATAAAATCTTTAAAAAAAAAAAAAAGGATAAACAGGTAAAAGGGACAATAGAACTATACATATATAACCATCATAAACACACATGCACATTATGCTATTCTTCAACCTCCATAAATTTTATTGCAGCACCTGATACAAGTCCATACATGAAAAATGGTTTGGCTCTGGGCAGTTATCCTAAAGAAATAAAAACTTCAGTTCAAACAAAATCCTGTACATGAATGCTCCCAGTAGCTGTATTTGTAATAGTCAGAACAGTCCAGAGGCCGCTGGACAAATGGACACATGAACACTTAAACATACTGTGGTCCATCCATACCAGGGACTACTGTTCAGCAATAAAGAGAAACGAGCTATGGACACATGCAGCAACTTGGATGCGTCTCCAGGGAATCACTGCTGACCCCAAAAGGTCACTCACCGTGTGATTCCATTTATACCTAACTGTTGTGAACTGACAGAATTCCAGAAATGGGAGGACATATCAGTGGCTGCCAGTGGTTAAGGACGGGGGGTGCGGCCTGGGGGGAAGTGGGCAAGAGGGAAGTGAGCGTGGTTTTTATAAAAGGGCAACATAAGAATCCTTGCAGCTGTGGAATCGTTGAGCCTCCTGACTGTGAAAGCAGACACAGAATTTACACGGATGACAAACTGCACAGAACTAAACACACACACAAATAAAACTGAGGAAGTATGAACAAGATCAGTGGACTATTTCAATGTCAATTCCTGGTTGTGATATTCTACTATAATTTTGCAAATTGTTACCACTGGGGAAAACTAGACAAAGTGTATAAGATGTCTCTGTATTATTTCTTAGAGTTGAAGTGCTAAAAATGTGAATACTATTAATAAGGCCAAGCTATTAAACAGATATAAAAATTCCACACCCAGGGCGCCTGGGTGGCTCAGTCGTTAAGCGGCTGCCTTCGGCTCAGGTCATGATCCCGGGGTCCTGGGATCGAGCCCCGTATCAGGCTCCCTGCTCGGCGGGAAGCCTGCTTCTCCCTCTCCCACTCCCTCTGCTTGTGTTCCCTCTCTCGCTGTGCCTCTCTCTGTCAAATAAATAAATAAAATCTTTAAAAAAAAAAAAAATTCCACACCCAAAGAACAAATTCTTTTTAAGCACACAATGAGACACTTACGAATATGAACCATATGTTAAATCAATAGAGGAAAGCTCAATATACTCCAGACTATCATCTCACAGACTGTGTTCTCTATTAATAGAAATTAATATCTAAGAGACAGTTTTTTTTAAAACCCTGTATGTCAAATGATAAACTGATCCTAAAATCCATACAGAAATGCAAGAGACCCAGAATAGACAAAAGGATCTTGAAAAGAACCAAAGTTGGAGGACTCACACTCCCGATTTCAGAACCTACTACAAATCTACAGTAATCAAGAGCAGTGTGGCGCTGGCCCAAGGACACATAGACCCACAGAGCAGAACAGAGTCCAGAAATAAGCCCTCACATTTCCAATAAACTGATGTTTGACAAGGGCACCAAAGCCATTCAATGGGGGTAACAGTGGTCTTTTCAATACATGAACCAGATATATGCATGCAAAATAATAAATGTGGACCCTTACCTATACATGACATACCAAGATTTACTCAAAATGGATCAAAGACCTAAATTTAAGAGTTTTTTTTTTTTTTTTCTTCAAGATTTTATTTATTTATTTGACAGAGAGAGAGAACACAAGCAGGCAGAGTGGCAGGCAGAGAGAGAAGGAGAAGCAGGCTCCCCGCCAAGCAGGGAGCCCGATGCGGGGCTCGATCCCAGGACCCTGGGATCATGACCTGAGCCGAAGGCAGACGCTTAACCGACTGAGCCACCCAGGCGCCCCGAGTTTTGTTTTTTTTTGAAGATTTTATTTATTTATTTGACAGAGAGAGAGACAGCAAGAGAGGGAACACAAGCAGGGGGAGTGGGAGAGGGAGAAGCAGGCTTCCTGCCGAGCAGAGAGCCTGATGTGGGGCTCGATCCCAGCACCCTGGGGTCATGACCTGAGCCAAAGGCAGACGCTTAACGACTCAGCCACCCAGGTGCCCCTAAATTTAAGAGTTTAAACAATAAAACTCTTAGAAGAAAACAGAGGCAAATCACGACCTTGGATGTGAGGAGTTTCTTAGATATGACATGAGAGGCAACAAAAGACAACACAGATAAGGAGCACCTGGGTGGCTCAGTCGCTTAAGCATCTGCCTTTGATTCAGGTCATGATCCCAGGGCCCTGGGATCGAGCCCCCGTGTCTCCCTGCTCAGCGGGGAGTCTGCTTCTCCCTCAGCCCCTCCTCTTGCTTGTGCTCGCTCATGTGCTCTCTCTCAAATAAAATCTTAAAAACAAAAACAAAAACCACAGATAAATTAAACTCCATCAAAAATAAAGCTTTTGTGCCTCAAATGACACCATTAAGAAAGTGTAAAGACAATTCACCCAAGGGGAGAAAACTTCTACAAAAGAACATTTTTGCAAATCATACATCTGATAAAGGACTTGTATCTAGAATGTACAAAGAATTCTTACAACTCAGTCATAAAAATACAAATTTTAAAATGAGCAAAGGAGGGACACCTGGGTGGCTCAGTCGATTAAGCATCTGTCTTCGGCTCGGGCTGTGATCCCAGGGTCCTGGGATCGAGTCCCGCACTGGGCTCCTTGCTCAGCCGGGAGCCTGCTTCTCTCTCTGCCTGCCGCTCCCCCTGCTTGTGCTCTCTCTGTCAAATAAATAAATAAAATCTTTTAAAAAATAAATAAATAAATAAAATGAGCAAAGGATCTGATATGAGCAAAGAAAGAGACATTTCTCCAAAGAAAATATCCAAACGGCCAACAGCACATGAAAAGGCACAGCATCAGGGGCGCCTGGGTGGCTCAGTCGTCAAGCGTCTGCCTTCAGCTCAGGTCATGATCCCAGGGTCCTGGGATCGAGCCCCACTTCGGGTTCCCTGCTCAGCGGGAAGCCTGCTTCTCCCTCTCGCCCCTGCTTGTGCTCTCTCTCGCTATCTCTGTCTCTCTCTCTAATAAATAAATACACTCTTAAAAAAAAAAAAAAAAGAAAAGGCACAGCATCATTAGCCATCAGGGAAACACAAGTCAAAACTACAATGAGATACAACTTCTCATCCACTAGGATGGCTAAAATCAAAAAGACTGATCATAACAAGTGTTGACGAGGGTGTGAAGAAATTGGAGCCCTCATACATTGTTGGTGGGAATGCAAAATGGTGCAGCTGCTTTGAAAAATTGTTTGTAATTCCTCAAATGCTTAAGCATAGAGTTACCACATGGCTCAGCAATTCCACTCCTAGGCATATACCCAAGAGAAATGAAAACATGCATCCACGCAGAAACCTGTACACCAAAGGTCACCATAGCATTATTCATGACAACCAAAAAGTAGAAACAACCCAAATGTCTAATCAAGGGAAGAATGGATTTTTAAAAACGTGGTATATCCACGTAATGGAATATTATTCAGTACCAAAAAGGAATTAAGTACTGAAAGATGGATGAATCTGGAAAATATGCTAGGTGAAGTCAGTCACAGTAGAGCACACAGTGTATAAGGCCATTTCTATTGAAGGTCAAGAACAGGCAAATCTATAGAGACAAAACGCAGATCTGTGGTTGCCTGGACAGGGGGACTGGGAAGGCAGGGGGAAGGGAAGTAAAGGACAAAAGGTGATGAAGATGTTCTGAAATTACGTGCTGATGACTGCACAACTATACACTAAAACCCACTTAGTTGCACACTTTAAGTGGGTGAATTTTATCTCAATAAAGTTATTAAAAGAAATCCTAGGGGGGTTGCCTGGGTGGCTCAGCGGGTTGAACGTCCGACTCTTGGTTTCAGCTCGGGTCATGAGATCTCAGGGTCCTCTAAAATAAATAAATAAATCTTAAAAAAAAAAAAAGAAAGAAAGAAATCCTATGTGTCTGAAACTAAATAGCATATCCCTAATAAAACCCTTAAGTTAAAAAAGTGACTAAGAAACCTGTACAATGGAATGGCGACGAAAACACTACACCTCCAGATTCGTAAGACAAAGCTGTAAGCAGTACTCTAGGGAAGAACGTACAGTTTTAAAAACATCTGCCAGGAATAAGAATTGTTAAGACTAAATAAACTAGGTAATTAAGAAGTTAGATAAGGACACTGGAAAAGGAAAAAGAAAGGATAAATATAATAACCTGAATCAATGAAATAGGACATTTTAAAAATGAGATTAACTGGGCGCCTGGGTGGCTCAGATGGTTAAGCGTCTGCCTTCGGCTCAGGTCACGATCCCAGGGTCCTGGGATCAAGTCCCACATCGGGCTCCCTGCTCCTTGGGAGCCTGCTTCTCCCTCTGCCTCTCTCTCTCTCTCTGTCTCTCATGAATAAATAAATAAAATCTTTAAAAAAAAAAAAAATGAGATTAACTAAAACCGGATTCTTTGAAAAAATGATGGCATAAGTACTCTCACTCCACACCCGCAGGCCTGGCCAGGTCATCAGGAGAGCTGGTGACACAGGGGCAGGAGAGCCGCACACACTCCCACCAGGAGAGAAGACAGGCGGCGGCTCCGGAGCACCCGTGACAGCACTCCATGAGACCACCTACGGCCCCACTAGCCCAGCAATCCCACTCGCGCCTACACATCCCGAAGAAATGCCAGGACCCCACACAACGAGGAGGTGGAAGAGCAGGAAGCAAACAGGGAATCACACAGAGTGCAAACCAGAGGGACACATGGCAACGCGGATGAATCCTAAAAGGATGGGCTAAATGAAAAACCCTAAGAAACAGATCAGGGTCATAATACAATCCACCCACTTAATTTCAAATCCGTGCACAACAACATGCATTCATAGGAACACAGACACAGAACAGAGTAGATACACTGAACACGTCGCAACAACTGCCAACAGGGAGGGTTGGAGAGTCGAGGAAGTAAAACGCCAGCTGGGGAAGTGAGGCCGCGTGCACCCGGGAGCACACGCCCAGAGAGGGGGAGAGGGAACGAGGACACTGCTTCTGTGAGCCCACCAGAGTAGCTACGGAGCTGCAGGGCTTTCTCTCACGAGGTCGAGAGGCGGGCAGGAATGGTCCCCAGCAACCAGCAGCCACGGAGGTCCCGGGTCAAATTTCTATGTCGTCACTGTTCCTAGGTGGCTGGAGCTTATGCTTGTTTTTGCTTTTTATGTTTTCTTGTCTTTTTAACTTATTTTGGGAAATCTCACACATGCCTAACTGTAGCAAGAACAGTACGCCCTTCCCTCAGCCTCAACTCAGGCCATTCTGTTCCCCGGACTGTCTCCTACCCAGACCACTCTCAAGTACCCCAGACATCACCCATTTCACTGCCCAGGCTAGTGAAGTATTGTTAACTTTGCCATTAAGTTTGTCCAGGTGTCTAGCAGGTCCCTCCACAGACCTCCATGGAGCAGCTGGTTTGTTTTTTCCATACAAGCAGCACAGTGTCTCGCCGGTGGGACCAGTCACAGATGCACTGAGGTGCCCACTGCGCTCTCAAGCACTGAGCAAAGGGGCCGTTGCTGCCGCCCGCCCTGGTGATGCCAGCACAGCAAACGAAGGCCTGGGTCTGCACGTGCCAGCCCACGAAGCTCCCACGTTCTAGGTATTCCACCACAGACTAAACATAGAACAAATCTTGGACAACAAACAGAATCAAAACTAAACCCAAATCATATTACCCACTTACTCATAATTTATCATTTGAAACAATAAACTAATTTAATGCCCACTTATTTACCCCTAAATTATAAAACAGAAAGTTTAGTAAGGATATCTACCCTGTCAAGAAGAGTAAGACATTCAAGGGCTTCTGAGAACCCACCCCATTTACAGAATCAAGTGTACCATCTACTCACTAAACGATGTCTAGAAAAGCCGGCCCAGTTCAACAGTTACAAGACACTGGGATTTTTCAGACCAGTACATTTTTTTCTTTTAATATAGAAAACCAACAGAGGATTGCCAACTTTTCAACTTGGCGAAACAAGGAGCAGGGAGGGAAGAGAGAGAAGATACAAAGGAGGAAAGGATGAACTATACCATCCATAATTACCTTAATTTCAGGAAACAGTGACTTTTTAAATATCAAAGAAAGGAAAGTCATAATCTCTGGATTAAGGATAACATTTCACTTTGAAAAAATAAGAGTTTTAAGAAAAACTCACCTCACCACTTACTTTGCTCATGTCACCAGTATTACAGACCAGTGCTCGAGAACATCTATTTACGTTACCACTAATACTAGAAATAAGACCATTAATTTAGACTATATGCCTCATTAGCTCATATCAGTACATTCTGCTATGACCTTAAGAATAAAAAAATCTCTGCAACAATATTTATATGCCTCTGTCACCATCCACACAGTTTTAAGAAATATTTAAATGATAGCATCAGTGGCATCCTTTGAAGAGTTTGCTGCAGCTAATTTCACTGTCGAATGACCTGGCGTAAGTTGATTCTGAAACTCTTATTCGGATAACAGTACGTTATTTGGCTTCCAAACGTCTCTCGTATCCCAGCAATTGTGCACTACCCCACATAGAGATGCTAGTATCTTGTCAGCTGGCCCTTACCTACAGAGAAGGCTGTAATTGGACCCAAAGGCCCACCACTGACAGCATCCTTAGACAAGTAAGGGGCTCATGAACTGGCTTGAGACGCCTCTTGTGTAACGGAGTATCAACACAGCACAAGGGGTCCCCACACAGTCCATCTGCAACACCAAGCAAACTATTACCAACATCTTCTAGACGTTTATCCAACCGTCAGATGAAAGGAACCTGAAGTTCTTCTTTATTTACTTCTACTCAGCATGACTATCACACGGAAGGCAGATTCTAAAGAGAAATGTTGCCCATAAGAGCATGTAGCTCCATGAATGGAGCCCTTCAAAAAAGAACATTCTGTGGTAGAGACCGTTGCTAAGAGAAAACTAGAATCTGGAATGCACCCTAGTACCTGTCTGGCTACAAATCGGTTGGGGTTTTGTTGTTGTTTTAATTTATGATCAAAGCCCTGGCTTTGCTCTGTGACCGGGGCCAGCTACAAGACCTCTTGTGCCTTGGTTTCCACCCCTGTAAACCAGGAACAATGAGCATCCCACAGAGCTGCTGTGACAGTTAACCCCAGAACCGGGGCTGACGCATTTTGTCCTCATGGATCCTGACTGCAAAGAGGAGAAGGAAACAGATGGGGTCATCTTGCCACAGAGCACGGGCTCAGAGTGGCACACCTCTCCCAAGCCCACCTTCAGTGGCGTCTCACTGGCCACTTAAACTGGACGTGATGGCAGTATCTGCCCTATGGAGATCAACAAATGCTTCCAACCACCAGGTTTTTCACGCTTCCAGAGAGCCAGTTATTAAACATTTACCAATGTACCACCTGAAAAAATGGCAATGGGAGTCCACGGAGGGCAATGAATTTTTGCACAATCAATCAACAACTGAGACCATGTCTATAATAGGCACACCGCACTAGAGGAAAGATCCAAAAAAGAGGAGCGTAACTGTAAAAAAGGGCTGCAGTGGGATGAAAAGATAAAAACTGAAAATCAGAAGTGAAGAGAAGAAATAACCACAAAGGTAAATTAAAATAAATGTAAAAGGGGCGCCTGGGTGGCTCAGTCGGTTGAGTGCCTTCGGCTCAGGTCATGATCTCAGGGTCCTGGGATCGAGCCCCGTATCGGGCTCCCTGCTCGGCGGGGACCCTGCTTCTCCCTCTCCCTCTGCTGCTCCCCGTGCTTGTGCTCTCTCTCTCTGTCAAATAAATAAATAAATAATCTTTAAAAATAAAAAAATAAAAATAAACAGTATGCTTGTGTTATATTTCTGATAATTCCAAAATGTGAAGTCTTGGAGGGTCTGTTTCTACGGGTTTTCACTCCTGGTGTCTTATTTCCTTGTGTGCTTGGTCAGTTTTGTCTGTGTACAAATCAATGTTCATAAAAATATCTGCAGGGATTTTTTTTTGGCATCTTAGGATAAAGGTAACTTCCTCCAGAGAGGTTTTAAGTTTGCCCCTGCAGGATGCCTGAAGGCATTCACCGAACCAGAAAACCTTAAACTAAATTTGTGCTTGATTTCCCTGAAGTACCAGGCAATGTGAACCGAGGTTAGAAATCCTCGCGAAGGGGTGCCTGGGTGGCTTAGTCGTTAAGCGTCTGCCTTCGGCTCAGTCATGATCCCAGGGTCCTGGGATGGAGCCCCGCATCGGGCTCCCTGCTCGACGGGGAGCCTGCTTCTCCCTCTCCCACTCCCCCTGCTTGTGTTCCCTCTCTCGCTGTGTCTCTCTGTGTCAAATAAATAAATAAATCCTCACGAAGGCTAACCCATAGCCACAGGTACTGCCCCACCTTCTTTCCTGCAATATTTAACAGTAAAAAGACAAACAGGTGGGGGCAGGGACAGAGTGAGGCAGATGTGCTGCTCGTTCACTCTTACCCTGAGGATGGAGCCTTCAGAGCCCCCTTTCACACAGGGAGAGTCTCCCTTGGCCTCTGCACCTTCAGAGGACTGTGGAATTAACTACCATTCTTCTGACCCTACAAGACCTCTAAAATCAAAGTCCCACTTTGTCCCGATCAGCAAATGCCCTCAGGGCAAAGGCAGATTCTGTGGTGC
Organism: Halichoerus grypus; assembly: GCF_964656455.1. Taxonomy (NCBI): domain Eukaryota; kingdom Metazoa; phylum Chordata; class Mammalia; order Carnivora; family Phocidae; genus Halichoerus; species Halichoerus grypus. Next base: position 178,759,034 of record NC_135717.1, on the reverse strand, counting down.
TTACTCACCTGAGCTCTTACTTCCTGGTTTCAGTCTAGAACTTCCTTGTTATATTGTCAGTTCTTTTTTTTGTTTGTTTTTGAATCTAACACTTTTAGTTGTTTTCCATAAGGTAGGGGGTGGGAGGTTAGAAGACAGTCCAAATAACCTAGTTCAACGTTTATCAAAAACATTTACCAGGGCGCCTGGGTAGCTCAGTTGTTAAGCCTCTGCCTTTGGCTCAGGTCATGATCCCAGGGTCCTGGGATCGAGCTCCGCATCCAGCTCCCGGCTCTACGGGAAGCCTGCTTCTCCCTCTCCCACTCCCCCTGCTTGTGTTCCCTCTCTCGCTGTGTCTCTCTCTGTCAAATAAATAAGTAAAATCTTAAAAAAAAAAAAAAAAAAAAAAAAGAAAAGAAAACATTTACCAATAACATTGCTAGGGTTTTTTGCCAAATAAACCTGATACACAATTCTGTACTGAAATTTATATTTTCTTATCACTTTGAGGAATGATTCCACTCTCTCTATTGGCTTCTATTCATGCTAATGTGACATCTGTTGTAGGTAATCTATCTTTTACCTGTAGCTTAAGAGTTCTTGTCTCTGTTGCTACACAATTTCAATGTATGGATGTGGGTTTCTTTTTATTTATACCACTTGGGACATAGTGTGCTTCCTAAATCTGTGGATTTATATCTCTTACTAGTTTCCGAGAAGCCAAAGCTATTAATACTTTGAATAATGCCTCTCCTCCATTTTCCCTATTTTTCCATTCTGGGATTCCAACTACACATTTACGACACAATTTTATTCTATTCTCCACTTTTCTTAACCTCATTTTCCATCCCCCATCTCTCAGTGCTGTAGGCTGGTAATTTCTTCAGACACACACTTCAGTTCACAAATTCGGTCTTCAGCCATATTTTAATCTGTTTTATCTACATATACTAAGTTTTTAATTTCAACATCGTTTCCATTTCTGAAAGTTCTATTTGGGTCATTTTGCTACTTTGGCTTTTCATTACTAATGTGTATTCTATTTTGTATTACTTTAAACACTTCATACATTAGTATATACACTGCATCCAATTATTCAATATCTGCAGGCCTTGGGGCATCTAATCATGCTAACTCTTCCTCCCAGGGGTGTGTATGTTCTGACGATAAGTTCAAGTTTGCTTAAATTTACTCTATAGAAATCCCAAGGGCCAAGGCTCAGTATGCTTTCCTCTGAAGATGATTTGTTTTCTTTAAAGAACAAAGGAGTGCTATCACAATTCCTCACTGTTCCTTTTTTAAAATTTTTTTCTTTTTTAGCCTTTGGAGAGTTATCTTCGTTGGTTTTTTGGGGGGTGGTGGTGTTTTATTTATTAAAGATTTATCTATTTATTTGAGAGAGAGTGTGCGCGCACGTGCACACTGGCGGGGGGGGGGGGCGCAGAGAGAGAGAATCCCGAAGCAGACTCCCTGCTGAGCACAGACCCTGACTCAGGGCTCAATCCCAGGTCCCTGAGATCATGACCTAAGCTGAAATCAAGAGTTGACCAGCTTAACCGACTGAGCCACCCAGGTGCCCCAGGTTTTTATTTTTGTTTTTTTAAGTAGGCTCCATGCCCAGCGTGGAGCCCAACATGAGGTTCAAACCTACAACCGTGCGATCAAGACCTGAGCTGAGATCAAGAGTCCGACTAAAGGGCGCCTGGGTGGCTCAGTCAGTTGATAGTCTGCCTTCGGCTCAGGTCATGATCCCAGGGTCCTGGGATCGAGCCCCACATCGGGCTCCCTGCTCCGTGGGGAGTCTGCTTCTCCCTCTCCCTCTGTCCCATCCCCTCCGCTCCTGCTCTGTCTCTCACTCTCTCTCTCAAATAATAAAATCTTAAAAAAAAAGAAAAAAAAAAGAGCCCGACTGAGCCACCCAGGCGCCCCAAGTTATCTTAGTTTTTAATGCACTGAAATGCTCCTGAGAAATTACACTTATTGTCATTTATGCAGCATGTAACTGGATTGCAATGGGTGAGCCTTCTGAGAGCATCTAATACTGGAGGAAGCCAAGTCCTTCCCTGGCTGTTCGTCTTGTATGGGGAATGTATGCTCTGGATGGTGACCACGGCTGACGGTGTCTGTGCCCCGTCGCACGTGCTCTCCACAGGTGAGACATACCCATGACCGGCCCCATATCTCTGGATTAGGGAGACCAAGTAACTTTTCTACAACAGAGTATCTTACAACCAGATACAGAAGGATCAAAAAACAACCAAAAGACAATAAACCATACACACACCTTCCAAATGAAGCATTTTGCTGTCATCCGTCTCTGAACTTCCACTTCTACAGTATATTTGCATAAATTACAATAAAGAAAATTAAAAAGGAAAATTATCTTACCTTTTATGGAAACTTCTTGCTTAACTTTATACTCAAACAAAATATAAAAACATTTGGGTTTTTTTTCTTGGACTATATGTAACTTTAAGAAAGATTTTTTCACTCAGTAGAAGATTTATAATCTCTTCACCTGAAAAAGAAGAAAAAAATTTATTTTAAGTTCTGCCTTTGTAAAGTGAACTTACCAGAACAGTAGAGAAAAGGAAAACAAAAATCAGTATCTTAACTTAGTATTCAAATTATCAGAACATTTTATGATTAAGGAACTAAACATTCCCTTGTCTTTGCTCACGCTAGAGACAATGGTATTGATGATACACATCCTTGCTCTATCTGGGTAACCAGCTCAATGTTTGGAATGTCACTCCAAAGAACTCACATGAGAAGGATCTCCATGAAGTTGTCCAGTTTTGTAACTACACACCATCACCACGAGGATATGCACATCCCCGGGCACAAGATGACTGGAGAGCTCACTAATAATCCATTGTAACTTCTAGAAAAGCGTAGAACTTGGGACTTTTCATTTTATATGTGCATGAAAGCCATGATTTTGAAAATTATACTTTAGCAATAGAGACAGGGGATTGCTCTAGAATATAAGAGACTTAAGAGACATAATCACCAAATGAAACATTTAGATCTTGAGTCCAATCAGAACAAATCAAATGTAATCACTTCTCATCAAGTGTATCTTCTGTTCTTATCAGTTTAATATCTGATATGAGTCCTCTGTCTGAGGACAACATGTTAAATGGATTTTTGGAACTAGAAGATGGAGTATGAGCTTGCTCCATCCATCCTATGCAACAACCTGGATTTGCAGTACCACCAAGAACAGTGCACCTCCCTTGGGGGAATTAAAAAAAAAAAAAAAGGACAAATCAAATGTAAGTTATATTTGAAGCTACTGGGGAAATCTGAATAGGGACTGCTATTAGATGATATTAGGAATTACTGTGAATTCTTAGTTGTAATATGATACGGTGGCTATGTTTTTAAAAAAATAAAAACCGTTTTTATCTATTACAGAGAAAAAGTGAGTATTCCTGGTAAAATAACATTATTTCTGGGATTCACTTCTAAAATACTCCACCAAAAAAAAGAACCAAACAAATTTTAAAAGTGTAAGAGGGCAAGGGACAGATGGGGAAAAAATGGCAAAGTACTGATCACTGTTGAAGCTGGGTGGTGAGTATGAGTGTTCACTGTAATGTTTTCTGTATATTTATATATTTTTTTGTATATTTTTAAATTTCATATAAAAACCAAACCAAAAAAGACAAAGTTATGCTAGTGAGCCAGAAATAAGTCAGTGTTACCATCTTCTGAAATAGATAATTCTTTTTACATCTAACACTTCATAATTAAAATTATTAAGTTGAATAATTCAACACTGGCTTTTCAACACTTCATACACAGTTTTCAAAACAATGAAGTATTTCTGTAAGGTTGACTTTAGGCCTGTTTATTCTGACTCTGAACTAATGTTCATTTGTTTGTATTTATGTTCAACTGGGGGAAAAGGGATTGCTAATTTGCTATTGTTTATTTAATTTTGTTTTTTACTTATGTAAAATACTTACATGGCTCCAAAGTCAAAAGTACTTAAGAGATGTCCCAGACCAAAAGACCCACTCAATGGAGAGTAGTGGGGCTGAAAGCTGAACAAAGACACTACAGGTCCTGCCGGCTGGGAGGTGTTAGGAGTTCCAACCTAGGCGGAACGAAGACCCTCACCGAGCACGAGGCACACAGCAAAGACCTGAATAAGGCCCTGCCTGCAGGGTAAAAATTACAACCCGAGCAAAGGCCACACCCAAACACTAAGTGCAAAACCAAAACAGGTCTACTCAAAGAATAAAACCAAGCTTGACAGGACCAAAATGATCTTCCAATAATCTGTCTGCCAGAACAAAACTCAAGATATAAGCCAGATACCAACATATAAAAAAAAAGTTATGATACATACAAAGCAGCAGAAAATGTAACTATAATTTTTTTTAATTAAAAAGCAGCTGGGGGGGCGCCTGGGTGGCTCAGTCGTTAAGCGTCTGCCTTCGGCTCAGGTCATGATCCCAGGGTCCTGGGATCGAGCCCCGCATCGGGCTCCCTGCTCAGCGGGAAGCCTGCTTCTCCCTCTCCCACTCCCCCCTGCTTGTGTTCCTTCTCTCACTGTGTCTCTCTCTGTCAGATAAATACATAATAAATAAATAAATAAATAAATAAATAAATAGCAGCTGGGGGGGGGCACCTGGGTGGCTCAGTTGGTTAAGCATCTGCCTTGAGCTCAGGTCATGATCCCAGGAGCCCCGCGTTGGGCTCCTTGCTCAGCAGGGAGTCTGCTTCTGCCTCTCTCTCTACCTGCTGCTCCCCCTGCTTGTGCTAGTGCTCACTCTCTCTGTCAAATAAATAAATAAAATCTTAAAAAAAAAAAAAAAAAGGCAGCTGGGTGGGGAGGGGGCACCTGTGTCGGTTGAGCATCTAACTCTTGATCTTGGCTCAGGTCGTGATCTCCATTTCATGGGATTGAGCCCTGCACTGGGCTGCATGCTCAGCAGAGAGTCCCTCTCTCACTCTCTGCCCCTCCCCCCGCTTGGGCTCTCCCTCTCTCTCTCTTAAAAAAAAAAAAAAGCAGGGGGGCGCCTGGCTGGCTCAGTCGGTGGAGTGTGCTACTCTTGATCTCAGGGTTGTGAGTTTGAGCCCCATGTTGGGTGTAGAGATTACTTACAAAAAAAATCTTAGGGGCTCCTGGGTGGCTCAGTCAGTTAAGCGGCTGACTTACGGTTTTGGCTAAGGTCATGATCTCACGGTGGTGAGATCGAGTCCTATGCCGGGCTCTGTGCTCATTGCACGGTCTGCTTCAGATCCTCCCTCCCTCTCCCTCCAGTTCTCCCTCTCTCTCAATCTCTCTCTAATAAGTAAATAAAATCTTTAAAAAATAAAATCCTTACAAATTTTTTTTTTTAAAGCAGCTATTAGAAACAGACCACAGGATGTCTCGGATGGTAGAATTAGCAGAAATAGACCTTAAGCAGCTATAATAAATATGTTCAAAGACTTATAGGAAAAAATAGTGATAATGAGTGAAAAAAACAGAATCTCAGAGATGGAAAGAAATGGACACTACACAGAAAAACAAATGACTAGTCTAGAATGGAGAGTGAAATATCTGAAACAAAAATATACACTGGAGTGGGGCGCCTGGGTGGCTCAGTCGTTAAGCGTCTGCCTTCAGCTCAGGTCATGATCCCAGGGTCCTGGGATCAAGCCCCGCATCGGACTCCCTGCTCAGCGGGAAGCCTGCTTCTCCCTCTCCCACTCCCCCTGCTTGTGTTCCCTCTCTCTCTGTGTCTCTGTCAAATAAATAAAAATCTTTAAAATATATATATATATATACACTGGAGAGACTTAATAAAAAAAATTGGGAGACTAAAGAAAGTGTCAGTGAACCTAAGACATAAACTATCCAATCTGAAGAAGGAGAAAAAAGTTTGCTTTGTTTTGGTTTTTTAGAGGGGGGAGGAGAGATGGAAAGAGAGACAGAGAGACAGACAGACAGACAGGCAGAGAGGAGGAAAATCTCAAGCAGGCTCTGCACCCCAAAAAAAGGTTTTTTAAAAATGAACAGAGCCGGGGGCCCCTGGGTGGCTCAGTTGGTTAAGCATTTGACTCTTGATTCTACTCAGGTCATGATCTCAAGTTGTGAGACTCAGTGGGGAGTCTGCTTGGGATTCTCTCTGCCCCTCCCCTCCCCCACTCATGCTTGTTCTCCCTCTCCATTAAAAAAAAAAAAACAGAGCAAAAAGAAAGGAAGGAAGGAAGGAAAAAGAACAGAGCATCAGTGACCTGTGGGACTACCCTTGTAACTGAAAGTGGTCTCCCATACCTGTAACTGAAATCCCAAAGGAATATGAGAGAATAGAGCATAAAAATACATGAAGAAACTACAACCAAAATTTTTCCAAATTTTGTAAAAGAATCCCAAAAGAAAATACCTTACAAAAGTCTCACCCCAACCCTGTCCCTTCATCCTGCTCCCCTCCTCTCAATATACCTATTTTTATTATTTTTCTGATTTATTGCTTTGCTGCAAATATATACTTTTTTCATATTCTTTCCAACACTTCTCGTACAAAACTATTATTCTGTATCTTGGTTTTTTTGTTTTTTGTTGTTTTGTTTTGGTTTTTTTCCACAAAATACTTCCTGGGGCACCTGGGTGGTTCAGCAGACTCTTGATTTCAGCTCAGGCCATGACCTCAGGGTCTGGGATCAAGCCCCATGTTGGGATCCACCCTCAGGAGGGACTTTGCTTGAGATTCTCTCCCCCTCTCTCTTTGCCCCTTTACTCACGAGCCCCCCCGCAAGAAATAAATCTTAAAAAAAAAAAAAAAAAAGCTTCTTCCTTACTCCTTTTTTTCTTTTTTTAAGATTTTATTTATATATTTGAGAGAGAGTGGCAGGGGGGCAGAGGGAGAGAGAATCTCAAGCAGACTCCATGCTGAGCCCCGAGCCCGATGCAGGGCTCAATCCCATGACCCTGAGGTCATGACCTAAGCCGAAATCAAGAGCTGGATGCTCAACTGACTGAACCAACCAGGTGCCCCACCTTACTCCTTCCTTTCTTAAGTAAACATTTTTACTGATTTTAAATATAGTATAAAGGAAAGCACACAAATCATAAGTGAACAGCTCACTGAATTTTCACAAAATAAACCCATTCAGGGGCCTGGGTGGCTCAGTCAGTTAAGTGTCTGCCTTCGGCTCAGGTCATGATCCCAGGGTCCTGGGACCGAGTCCCACATCGGGTTCCCTGCTCAGCAGGGAGTCTGCTTCTCCCTCTACCCTTCCCCCCTGCTTGTGATCTCTCTCTCACTCTCAAATAAATAAAATCTTAAAAAAAAAAAAAATCCATGCAGCCATACCATCCAGTTCAAGAAACTGGATTACCAGTACCTAGAAGTACCCCTCATGTCCCCAAAGGTGCCAACCACAGTCCTGATCTGAATCGTATCACCAAAGATTTATACTCCTTGTGATAACTATACAGTACTCCTTTATGTTGACCTACCCCTAGTGATGGACACATGTTGTTTCCAGTGTTTTGCTATTACAAATAATCCTGCAATGAACAGTGTTTTGCAAAGTCATTTCATATTTTTGCCAACAGAGCTTTAAGACAGATTCCTAGATGTGGGGTTGCTGGGTCAAAGGACAAATGCACATATAAATCTGCAAGATACAAATCCTCCTCCAGAGGCATTGTACCATTTTGCATTTCTACTGGCAAGAGGACAGTTTCAACACAGCTTTGTCAAAAGAACAGAGAGTTAAAATTTTGGATTTCTGCCAATATGTAGGGTGACCAACTGTCCCAGTCTGCTAAGGACTGAGAGATTTCCCAAAACCAAGGACTTTCAGTGCCAAAACCAGGAAAGTCCTGGGCAAACCAAGACCGTTGGCCACTCTACCAACATGGCGAGAAGTGGTAGCTCTGTAGAGCTTTGATTAGTATTTTTATTACAAAGAGTGGTAAGCATCTATCCAATTACATAAGGTCCATTTTTATTTATTTTCCATAATCTATTCCCATCTTTTCCCCATTTTTCCCTATCAGGTTATTTTCTTTTTCTTCTCCATTTCCATGAGTTCTTTTAGTAGTAGTAGTAGTAGTAATTGCCACACCCAACATGGGGCTCAAACTCACAACTCTGAGATCAAGAGTAGCACACTCCTCTGGCTGAGCCAGCCAGGCGCCCCTCTATGAATTCTTTTTTAAGTTTTTATTTAAATTCCAGTTAGTTAACATATGTGTGATAGTTTCAGGTGTAGAGTTCTTTCAACTATTAGAGATAAAAGCTCTTTGCTATGATTGAAATTCAACATATTTTTCTATTGTCATTTGTCTTTTGACTTTGCTTATGGTGATTTTTGCCATGCAGTTTTCTGTTGTTAATATAATCAATTTTATCAGTCTTCTTTTACTGTTTCTAGGTTCTGAGTCATAGTTAAAAAAGTTTTCCCCAGTCCTAAGTTATAAAGAAACTCATCTTTGTTTTCTTTTAGTACTCATATAGTTTAATTTTTTACACTGTAATCTCTGATCTATTTGGAAGTAATTATTTCATTATTTATTTTGACTATACAAGAGTTAAAGAGAGTAAGATAAAATACCCTAAGGTCTATGATAAACAAGACTGTAGTCTATGTATGAAACCTGTCTCCAGGAAAGGTGTATGTGACATTTACCCCAAAATGTGTCCCATGTGCTACCACTCTGTACTGCTAGATTTTGTTTTTGTTCTCTTTAAACACTTTCTGTTCAGTTTAATACACTTGTCTGTAGGGTAATAAGCCAAAGAGAAGCAATTCTCCCATTTTCCAACAGCTACTGGAGGAAGCCCTGTAAGGAAATGGAGGTAGAATGAAAAAAAAAATGTTTTAACACCTAAGCAGACATCACACACTAAGAATCAATCTATCTCGTCAGAGAACTAAACCAAAATCTGAAGGAAGAAAACTGCTATCTGGACAGACATCCCCAGGGTTTAATGAAATAAGGATAGTCACTCCCCTTCCCAAGGTCAAAGTTTCTTTTCACATCTTTTTTCTTTTTTTTAAAGATTTTATTTATTTGACAGAGAGAGCACAAGCAGGGGAAGCGGCAGGCAGAGGGAGAAGCAGGCTTCCTGCTGAGCAGGGAGCCCAATGCGGGACTCAATCCCAGGACCCCGGGATCAGACCTGAGCCGAAGGCAGACGCTTAACCGACTAAGCCACCCAGGCGCCCCTCTTTTCACATCTTCTTGACAAAGAAATAAAAGTTCTGAAATGAAATGTATATAAAATGGAAAGAGAATGTTTTAAAATTCGGGTCTCCCGTGGATATTACATTAAAATCCATCAGATCACACCTGTTCAGGTTTCCTACCTAAAAAAAGTTGTACCTAAATCTAATCACCCTGTCAATCTCTTTACTGGAAATATGAGAGAAAGGAACAAGTTAAACAATACAAAAGGAGGCAACTAGTGAAATCCAGAATGTGGGAGCTTACAGGACAAATAACCAAATTTCTCCAACAAACCAATGACACAGAAAGGGTAGGCAGCTCTAAGAATAAGGGATTTGAGAGACATTTAACAGTGTGACACTTTAACTTTGGCTCAAATCAACCAACTATAGAAGGCACTTTTTAGGCTGAGTATGGACCTGAGATCAGCAGGCATGTAAAATGGCATGATTTCATGACTTCTAGAATTTGCTTTTAAATACACCAGGAAAAAGAAAAAAAGATTGGGAGGAGTGCAGATAGGCAAAGCAAGACTGTCAAAATGTCGTAACTATTGAAACTGCAGGGGCCAACGGCAGGCTGCCCCAAAATGGGCCACTTTGGCATAAAGATTATTTTGAGTTAAAAAGTCATCAAAACCCAGCAAATCCAGGAAAAGCTCTTTACCTCCCTCCCCTTCAACTGCCTAAAAAGAATTTAGAGGAGCTCCTCCAAAAAGAGCTATCACCATAGATAACTACATCATACTATGAACTAGGTAAGTTAGACAGGGAGAAATCTAGCAAGGCCTGTTTGATCCAAGTCCTCTCTGCGTCCCACTGTTCCTGAGTGGCAGCAAACATTTGTTTACTAAACATTTACTATTTTTCACCTTCTTGTGAATTTCATTCCTTCCCTTTGAAGTCCCAAACCCCCGCCCCTCTCCTTAGTTCAGAATGACATATATACTATTTTGCCTATCTTTGGAATTTCCGTATCTGTTTGGATTCCCCATACATACAAAATTAAATTTTATTTTCTCCTGTTAATCAGTCTCATGTCAATTTGATTCTTAGTCCGGCTAGAAGGAGCTTGATGGGGACAGGACATTCTTGCTCCCAGACAAAGCTAAGTAATGGGTATCTAGAGAATTGTTACCTAATTATCTCTATGTGTGCATATGTGTAGGTGTGTAATTACCCGTCAGAAAACTCTGGCCTAGTGAGCCACATTCTAAGAGTCTTGGGGGACCTTAAAAGGAGATCACCAAATCTAAGGGAAGACAACTAGTACCCTTGCTACCCAGACCAGTCTCTGCCAAATGCCCAAAGGTGGGCCTTCGCCTAGATGTAGGAGGCCAGGTTCCACCAGCTTAAGATGGAGCATGTCTAACCAGTCCCTGGAAACAGGGTTGTTTGAAGGCTTTCTGGGACAAGTCACCCAGACTGGGTGGGGCTCCTTGGTGATTCAATCCTAGGAGGATTTTCATAGACCATCCCCAGGAAACAGACAGTGGAAGTATCAGACAGCAGAGGAATGGGAGAGATGTTACTTCATGAAAATAGGTAGTCAGGTTGTCTAATATTAAACTGATAGGAACACACAGTACAGTTGATCTTAGCCAAAAGGCCAAGAAGCAATCAGGTTGTCTAATAGTAGATGACTCAGCGATGTCTTGCATGGTCACCTAATGGAGTATCCACAGCAGGTCCAAAGGTTAACAGAGCTGAGCTTCAGAGTCTGACCTTCTAAGGATGATATCCTCTTCTCCCTGAGGCAGGTAGAGGGCCATGGGCATCTATTCTCAATCACATCCTCAGTCTTAAAAAGGAAGGAGCTGCTGACACCTGCCACGACCTGGGGGAGCCCTGAGGACACTGTGCTGAGTGAAATAAGCCAGACCCAGAAGGACAAATCCTGTCTGGTTCCACTTCTAGGAGGCACCTGCAGTGGTCAGACCCAGGGGGACAGAGAGCAGACGGTGGGGCCGGGGGCCGGGGGGCCAGGGAAGGGTTGGGGGAGGAGATAGCGTGATAGGGACAGTTCCAGTTTGGGGAGACAGAAAAGTTCTGGACACAGGCGGGGGTGACTGGTGCACAGCCGGGTGAATGTGCTTAGTGCCTCTGAAGGGCACACTTAAAAATTATTAAAATGGTAAGTTTTGTGTTATGTGTATTTTACCACAATTAAAAAATTAAAATAAAAAAGAAGAGGCCTTGGGGGCGCCTGGGTGGCTCGGGTGGTTAGGCGTCTGCCTTCAGCTCGGGTCATGGTCCCAGGGTCCTGGGATTGAGCCCCACATCGGGCTCCCTGCTCCGCAGGGAAGCCTGCTTCTCCCTCTCCCTTTGCCTCTCCCCCTGTTTGTGCGCTCTCTCGCTATCTCTGTCACTATCTGTCTCTATCAAATAAATAAATAAAATCTTTTAAAACAATTAAAAAAAAAAAAAAGAAGAGGCCTTGGGCAAGTCAATTAGCCTCTCCTTGGGCCTCGGGCTCCTCATCTATGAAGGGTGGGTAACAACACCTACCCGGTGCACCGCCAGTGAGAATTAACAGAAGAAATCAACGTAAAGATCTTAGAACAACGCCTGACACACAAAAAGCCTTAGTCCCTGTTAGCTGCTGTGAGTTTTTATTGTTATTAACCTATGGAAGTAACTACCAGAATTAAACAGCTATTAAGAGTTCAAAAACAGTTGTCTCTACGGAACGGAACTAGGGGAGGGGAAGGCTGCATGTAAGAACAGATCTTTTAATTAGAAGCCTCATATTTGTTACTTTGTTAACAATTAAAAATCCATTTCTTAAAAAAGCTCTATCAGAGAATAAGATATACAAATATATGGAAATAGACTTGACATTCTAGAGGACATTTCCTAGCACAATAAATAAATGGGGAAACAACAGAGAAAAATGATCCCAACACAGGTGCCAGTGAGAGCTACAAAGGCAGGCGCCTTCCCCCGCCAGCGGGGTCTCTGGGAGCAGAGAGTGGGAGGGGCCCGCAGGCTGATGCGGGAGCAGCTGCGGACAGCTGAGCCTCTCCTGCCTGCAGGCTTCCAGCTCCTGGCTCTGGCAGGTGTCCCCAGAAAAGGGGCCAAGAAGAAAGTGGGGCCTGTTGCTGGAGAGTGAGTGCGTGAGTGCCGCGGTCAGAGAACAGGAGAGCACAGCCTAGCTAATTCCAGATGCCAGAAGGGTGCAAAGGAATGTTTTAGAAAAGAAGCCAGCTCTCTTCAGAAGTGAATCCCCTACCCTCACACCTGCAGAGCAGGAGTTGTCTTACAGCGGCTACAGGGCAGTGCCCAGTCCCGGATTTCCGGTTCTTTGGCCACGTCCTAACGCAAGGGCTGCGATGCAAAGGGCTGCAGAGTGAGAAGGTGTTCAGGGGAAGGAAACTGCCAGAGAAGACAGCAGGTGGAGTGGCGTCTGCAGCAGGAGCACAGGGCCGACCGCGGGAGCGGGGGCAGGTCCACAGCAGACACAGGGCAAGGGGACACATCTGCTAGTATCTACAAGAAAAGCACGAAACCCAAATTTTCTTAAATCCCCAAATCTTCAAATGTTAACAACTAATTTAAATTTTTAACACCATGTGAGCCAATACTATGAAGAATAAGTGCATCTTCAGGCTGATGGTGTCTCTGCCGGAGAGCTAGCCTGCCTTCATGTGCCCGCTGGCCCCAGCCTGGGAGCCACGAGGATGAGGCAGGACCCACAGAGAGGCAGCGTATCCACCTCACACCTGGCCTTCCGTGAAAACTCAACAACTCGCAGTGAGCCTCAGTGCCACTAACCCCAACAGCAGCCTGCTTAAGTGGCTGCACACTCCTGGGGCTTCAAGCTCCCAAAAGCCCCATTTCTCCCCCCCACTGATGGAGCTCAGTCTCAGAAAGGTGACCAACACATAGCCCCACCAGACACCTTGAACAAGAGCTGTCGGGCCTGAGCAGGTTCTCACCTTCTCCTGGTTTTCTCAAGAGCTTCCTCCTGGCTGTTGAGTGTGATGAAGAGATGACTCAAAATGAGAGCTGAAAACCTTCTATCTACTCACTGCTAGTAGTCACGGCTACTCTGCCTGCTTAAGGACAGAGCCTGCTGGCATTGTCAGCACACACCCTCCTCTTCCCTCCTGGAGACACACACAGAGGCCCAAGCAAAAAGCCCACCAGGGCGGCATACCTGAGCATGGGGGGGTGGGGGTGGGGGCTTTCTGGCATGAAATCCAGCTTCCATCACTAACTAGTCTTGCAGTCCTGGGCATGTGCCCAGTGTGTGTGTGATACAAGTAAAGATGTGACTCAGTGACAAGGAGCTATCATGACTGCCGCCACTTGGTCTAGGAAAGTGGCCAACACCAGAAGCCTCCCTGGGGCCCAGGGAGAAAAGGAGTCAACTACAGATCTTCCTCAACTTACAGTAAGTGCCGAATACCTCGTGTAACGTACGGCCTACCGTCCTCAAAGTGACAAACAGCATGGCTGTCAGGGTATCGGTTGTTGGTGTCGTGATTGCGGGCTGACTGGGGACTGTGGCCGCTGCCCAGCATCACAAGAGGATGGTACCACATACTGCTAGCCCAGGGAGAAGATCCAAACTCAAAATTCCAAGTACAGTTTCTGCAGAATGCGTACCGCTTTCGCACCACCGTAAAGTTGAAAAATCAAACGTTGAACCGTTGATAGATCGGGGTCTGCCTGTAGGGGGAGCCAGAGACGTACCACAGCAAGGCCCCAGCGAGCATCCGCCCACAACTAACACCAAACAGTGCTGCATTGCATGTGTTCTCGGCACCATATCCTGGAAGAACCAGAACCAAGGGCGGGCAGGGCGTACTGTGGGCCCAGATTCCTGGAAGGACAAGTAAGTAGAGACGTGCAGCTAAAAAGCGCTGCCAAACAGGCAGCATAAAGCCCCAACAAGCACCAGGGCAGACACCAGGGCAGTGGCCAGAGCTGAGTCCAAACAAGCACAGGACAACGAAGCCAAGGAACTCTGACTGCAGGCTGCAGCTGCCAGGAGAAAGGAGACAGCAGGAGCTGCTTTTACGGACATTCCCCTGTGTGCAGCACTGCATGAGCTCGGTAAACTCACCAACCACTAACCCCAGTGCACAGGTTAAAAAGCAGAGATCTCAATAAATACAGCACTGGCCAAGGCCACAGGTTAATAAATGTCAATTCAAAACCAGAACCCAGGCTGGCTGACAGCAAAGTCCATATTCTCAATCTCCACGTGACACCAGATTCTGGCCCAGTCAATAAAGAAAAAAAGGAGGTATCAAAGGAGTTACAGGAAGGATTATGAAGATGGAGGGAGATGACATGAAGGTACTAACCAGGACTGAGCCACGAAAGGGACAGAGGAGGGTCTCACAGGCTTGAGGGGAAATGAGACCCTGAGGAGAGAAGGGCACGTCTTCAAAATGCAGCAGCCAACAGGTTTCTCTGTGGGGTGATAAATTATTCTGGAGTTACTGGTGCCGGCTGCCCTTGTCAATGTACTAAAAGCCACTGAACTGCATACTTTAAAGGGTGATTCTATGGTATGTGAATTACATCTCAGTGATAAAAGGGGCAGTCTATGGGCTGACAGGTGGCAGTTACATTCTTGAAGAGGAGCTCTGAAAGGCTTCAATGTTGCTAACAGCCCACAGACAGGGCACTGGGCACCCTCTTCTCAGCAACAAATGAAGAGAATGAGACACACAGCCCTACCCTCAGGAGCCTGACCTCTAGCAGATCTTGAAGGACTCCGCCCACAGAGGGTCCTACCTTTGAGCCTGAGCATGGAGCCATTGTTTCCCTGTGCCTTGGGGCGTTCTTATGGACAGGGATGAAAATACCAGCCTCCTAGGGTGGAGAGCAGTGCTGACTGGGGCAAAGTTCAGCGCATGGAACCTGGCACAGGCACGGAGCGTGCCGGCCTGTGTGTGTTAACACCACGATGGTTACGAGCGGAGGACGTGCCCTGTACAGAGGCACTGAGCCACGGTGGCCGCATCCTCGGCCCCACGTACAGCTGCCTGGCCTGCGGTCAGCCCCTCCACTTACTGACCCGATTACAGTTCTGTCTCAGTCCCCCCAACTACACAGCACAGATGAGGATGGTATATCTCTCAGAGGACAGTGTGAGTATCGAGCAAGATAATCTGTATGAAGTGCTCAAAACATGGCTGGCAAACTAAGTGCCCAATAAATGTCCGCAATTATCGTTAGTCAGGGAGCAGGAGTTGGTCAAAGGCTTCCATGAGGAAACCTGGCTTGAGTTCTACTCATTTTATTTATTTAAAGATTTTATTTATTTATGAGAGAGAGAGCGCGAGCATGCGAACACACGTGCGAAGTAGCGGGGAGGGGCAGAGGAAGAGGGAGAAGCAGACTCTGCTGAGCAGGGAGCCCGATGCGGGACTGGATCTCAGGACCCTGGGATCATGATCCCAGCTGAAGGCAGACGCTTAACCGACTGAGCCACCCAGGTGCCCGTTTTACTCATTTTAAATTAATGACCAGGGGCGCCTGGGTGGCTCAGTCATTGGGCGTCTGCCTTCGGCTCAGGTCATGATCCCAGGGTCCTGGGATCGAGCCCCGCATCGGGCTCCCTGCTCAGTGAGAAGCCTGCTTCTCCCTCTCCCACTCCCCCTGCTTGTGTTCCCTCTCTCACTGTGTCTCCCTCTGTCAAATAAATAAATAAAATCTTAAAAAAAAAACAAAACTAATGACCAGACATCTCAAGTGAACATTAATATAGCATAGCCTTTGAACTCTAAGTTAGTTTCCCTCTCTTAAGACAACTGAGACAAATTTTAGATGGGCACTAATTCTATATAGCTCATTGCACCCAGAAGTCAAGTCAAAAAGAGGAAAAAAAAGAAGTGCAATCCATCTGCCCATCCTGTGACCCCTGTGACCTGCTGTAACCACCAGAAGGCAGCAGAGGACAGGTGCCGTTTTCAGAGCCAGCTTCCAGTCCTGCCCTCTTGGAATCCTGTGACAGTGTGTGAAGAAGCCCTATCCAGCCTCCCTGAGGCTGACAGAAGCCTGGAGAGAGGCCTAAAGACCCAGCCAAGGCCCCAGCCACACGGGAAGCCAGGCGGACAACACGAGGAGCAGAGAGAAGCCATGCCAGCCAAGCCCAGCCCAGCCCAAACTGAGCTCAACCCACAGACTCATAAGCAAAAATAAAGAATGCTACTTTAAGTCACTGATCATTGGGGTGCTCTGTAACAAAGCAATACGTAACTACCATAACAACCACTTTATTCCTTCTACTGTCTCCTCAACTCTCCAATAACCTTACCCTTTAACTCACAGAAAAAGCCAAAGGTCTCAAATGGGAATTCTCCCATCTTGCCTCTATCAAATCTACCAACCCAAATCACCACATCCACTGCTTTCCTTCCCATTACAATGGAGAAAAGGGTCCTTGCTCCCACCAAAGGCCAGTCCCTCCACCTACGCTCTGGACCCCACCCTTCACACTCTCCCAAGATTGCTCCTCTCGTATCTCCAGACCCTTGTCCTCCACTAGCATATTCCTGTCACTGTGCATGCACACAGGCACACACCCCCTGCCCCACAGACACTTCTCCAATCCCTGTTCACAGCAATGCTTCCTGAAAGAACTACTGTCCCCAACCCCTCTCCTCCCATCTGGCCTCTCTCCCCAGCATGCCACCAAACTACTTTTGTCAAGGAAGCCAATGACCACCAAGGACCACCTCTCAGCCCTTCCCTCACTCTACATCCCACAGCTTACCACCAGACTCTTAAGTACCAACCTCTCTTAGCCTCCTTGACACCATACTCTCCTAGTCTCCTCCAGCACCCAGAGCTACTCCAGGTCAGCTTCTATTTCCTGTGCTCACCTCCATAGCGGGCACACCCAATGTTCACCCTGGTCTCCCTTGTCTTCCTCTGTCGGGCATGTATAACGCAGGGTTTAAAAGTGCAGGTCTGGGATGCCTGGGTGGCTCAGTCAGTTAAACATATGCCTTCAAGTCATGATCCTGGGGTCCTGGGATCGAGCCCCGTGTTGGGCTCCCTGCTCAGCAGGGAGTCTGCTTCATCCTCTGCCTCTACCCCTCCCCCTGCTCATGCTTGCACTCATGCTCTCTCTCTGTCAAACAAATAAATAAAATCTTTTAAAAATTTGAAAGAAAAAAAAAGTCTGAGAGTTCTGGCTCCAGCTCATATCAGACTAATCTTCTTACCACTAATAATAAACTGTACAAGATATAAAAAACAGCTCTTTGAAGGTGTTGGAGAACAACCAGAAACATGAAGAAACTGGAGGGAACACAATTACTGGAAGGAGAACGAACTCGGAGCTCCACACTGAAATGCCTTCTGACCCGAGGGCACTTCCCAGCTCTCTCAGAACACAAGGTGACGGTGCCAGGTGACCGCAGGCTTAGCTGTCTTACTGCAGGAGGAACAGAGGTCAGAGTTCAAGGCTATCGGAATGGCTGAAACTGGGCGACTGCCTTCGGCTCAGGTCATGGGTACCAGAGTCCTGGGATCAAGTCCCACATCGGGCTCCCGGCTCAGCAGGGAGCCTGCTTCTCCCTCTGACTCTCTCCCCTCTCATGCTGTCTCTCTCTCTCTCTCTCAAATAAATAAATAAAATCTTAAAAAAAAAAAAAAGAATGGCTGAAACTGAGAGGGAAAATCCAAAAGAAGTGAAAATCCCATAAGTCTGCATTAAAGTCCTCCCAAATCCTTGGCTGACTCCTAAACTGCACATGGTGGGAGGAGAGACTAACAAATCAAGCAAAAAAAAAAAAAAGTAAAACTCATAGAGACAGAGTAGAAAGTGTCTGCCAGGGGCCGGGTGCAGGGGAGACAGGGGGAGGCTGGTTAAGAGTCCACACGCTGAGCTCGAAGACGAGTAAGGTCTGAGGATGCGATATAAAACGCGGTGACTACAGGTGCTGACGCTGTATGGAATAGCTGAGATCTGCTGAGAGAGCACAACCTAAATGTTCACACACACACACACACACACACACACACAGACAATACGGGAGGTGACAGATGTGATGATTAACCAGATAGGGAGAGTTCTCTCACAATGCATACATATATCAAATCATCATAATGTACTTTAAATAACTTATAATTTTGTCAATTTTATGTCAATAAAGCTGAAAAACACCAAGCAGAAAGCAACTGTTGTGAGGAGAAAGAGCTAAGCAAAGATGTCAACAGCTGTCCAATCCTGGAGAGACAGAATTTGGAGTTTCAGTTCTGCCAAATTAGAAAGGTTCTTCATTAAAAACCTAGACAGGCCACACCTTAGAGGAATAAAAACCATGTTCCAGAACTGAAAGGTTATGTCTCAAAACTTAGGGCAAAAACAAAAGATCCACCCTACAGGCTACATGCTTCTATAGGATCAAGATGATCTCCCAAAAATTTAACAGTGTGCCTTCACAAAACTCAACACTCTTTACAGGAAAATAACCCAAAACAGAGTCTCTAGAATGTACCACCCATAATGTTCATTATATAATTAAAAATTACTAGACATGCAAGGCAGAAAAATGTGACCCATGATCAAGAGAAAAAACAATCTATAGGACCCACAAATGACCATATGTTGGAATTGGCAGATGAGAACTTCAAAACAGCAATTATAAATACATTAAAAGATTTGGGGAAAACATCAGAAGGAATGAAGAAGAAAAGAATATTAGCAGAGAAATGCAAACTTGACAAAAAAACCAAAAGGAAGTTCTAGAACTTTTGAAAAATACGGTATCTGAAATTAAAATGTTACTGGATGGAATTAACTACACAATGAACACAAAAAAGAAAACAGTGACTGTGAAGATAGAATAGAAAACATACAAATATAAACACAGAGACAAAGAAATATTAAAAATACAAACGTATTCAAAACCTATGGGAGGATCTCAATCTAAAATAAGTATCACTGAAGTCCCAGGAGGAGAGGGGAAAGAATATGAGGCAGAAGAAATATTTGAGAGGCAATGGCCAAAACCTTCCAAAGTTGATTAAATATACCAACACACAGATCCAAGGAACTAAGTAAATCCCTAAAAGGAAGAATACAAAAGCACTACACCTAGAAAATTATAGTCAAATTGAAAGAAAAAAATTTTTAATAAAAGGAAAGTATTTATAATAATAAGTAGGGGCACCTGGGTGGCTCAGTTAGTTGGGCGTCTGACTCTTGATTTTGACTCAGGTCATGATCTCAGGGTTGTGGGGTGGAGCTCCACATTGGGCTCCATGCTCAGCGGGGAGTCTGCTTGAGATTCTCTCTCTCCCTCTCCCTCTGCCCCCCACACCCGACACACACACACGCACACTCTTTCTCTAAAAATAAATAAATCTTAAAAATATATATAATAAAACACCTCAAACACAGCAGGAAAAAAGGTTAAGAATGATACCTGACTTCTCATCAGAAATAACAGATGCTAAAAAACAATGGCATAAATTCTTAAAAGTGCCAAAAGAAAAAAAAGCTGTCAACCCAGAGGTCTATGTTCCGCAAAAATATCCTTCAAAACTAAAGGATAAAGACCTTTTCATCTTCACTACAGAGAACAAACAGGGTCACCAGAGGGGAGGTGGATGAGTGGATGGGGAAAATAGGGGATGAGGATTAAAGAGTACACTTATCATGATGAAATAAAATAAAATAAAATGATAAAAAAAAAAAAAGACCTTTCCAGACAAACAAAAGCTGAGGGACTCTGTTCCCAGCACACTCACAATATAAGAAATGCTGAAGGAAGTGCTTCAGGCTGAAGAAAAATGATCCCATATACAAAACTAATCTTCAAAAAGGAAAGAACAACTTCCCAACTCATCTAAAGGGCTGGTATTGGGGCGCCTGGGCGGCTCAGTCGTCAAGCGTCTACCTTCCGCTCAGGTCATGATCCCAGGGTCCTGGGATCGAACCCCGCGTCGGGCTCCCTGCTCAGCGGGAAGCCTGCTTCTCCCTCTCCCACTCCCCCCTCTTGTGTTCCCTCTCTCTCTGTGTCTCTGTCAAGTAAATTAAAATCTTAAATAAATAAATAAATAAATAAATAAATAAAGGGCTGGTATTACCAAAACCAATGATATCATATGAAAAGAAAGTCATATGTAAATCTCTCTTATGAATATATATAAACAAACCCTCAACAAAACACTAGCAAATCAAATCTAGCCACATACAGCAAGCATTACACACCACACCAAGGGAACTTATCCTAAGACTGTAAGGTTGCTTTAACATCTGAAAATCCATTAATACGACACACCATATTGATAGGATAAAGGACAGAAATCAAATAATCTCAATAGGTGCAGAAACAGCATTTGACAAAATCCAACACCCTTTCATAATTAAAAAAGAAAAAATATGGGGCATCTGGGTGGCTCAGTCATTGGGCGTCTGCCTTCCGCTCAGGTCATGATCCCAGAGTCCTGGGATCCAGCCCAGCATCGGGCTCCCTGCTCCGCAGGTACCCTGCTTCTCCCTCTCCCACTCCCCCTGCTTGTGTTCCCTCTCTCACTGTGTCTCTCTCTGTCAAATAAATAAATAAAATCTAAAAAAGAAGAAAAAGAAAAAAAGGGCCCTGGATTTCATTTGAAAAAAAAAGAAAAAGAAAAAATATTCCACAAAATAGGACTAGAAAGCAACTTCCTCAACCACCGAAGGCCCCATATCACCACTTCCATTCAATACTGTGTTAGAGGTTCTAGCCAGTATAATAAAGAAGAAAAAGAAATAAAAGGCATTAGAACTGGACAGGAAAAGTAAAACTGTCTTCCTTCAAGATGATATGATTATATAGGTAGAAAAATCCAAAGGAATATACAAACCCACTATGAGAACTGATAAATGAATTGAGCAAAGTTGCAGGATACATGATCAGTATACATAAACCAATTATTTCTGTACAACAAATAACTTTAAAAAATAGAAAATGGGGAGCGCCTGGGTGGCTCAGTCAGTTGAGCGTCTGCCTCTGGCTCAAGTCATGATCTCAGGGTCCTGGGATCGAGCCCCACGTCAGGCTCCCTGCTCAGCGGGGAGTCTACTTCTCCTTCTCCCTCTGCCCCTCCCCCCCCGCCCATACTCTCTCAAATAAATAAGTAAAATCTTTAACAAAAGATAAAAAATAGAAAATGGGGCACCTAGCTGACTCAGTCAGTGGAGTGTGTGACTCTTGATCTCAGGACTGTGGGTGTGAGCCCCACACTGGGTGTGAAGATTACTTAAAAATAAGTAAATAAAATATTTAAAATGAATGTTTTAAATAACCAAAAATATCAAATACCTACAAATACACTGAAAAAAGTGTATCTTCACATTGAAAACTGTAAAATATTGCTGAGAAAAATGCAAGAAGATTTAAATAAATGGAGATATACCATCTGCACAGATCAGAAGACCATGTTAATACTTCAATTCTAAAATTGATCTATAGGGGCACCTGGGTGGCTCAGTCGTTAAGCGTCTGCCTTCGGCTCAAGTCATGATCCCAAGGTCCTGGGATCGAGCCCCCCATTGGGCTCCAGCCCCGCATCAGGCTCCCTGCTCAGCAGGAGGCCTGCTTCTCCCTCTCCCACTGCCCCTGCTTGTGTTCCCTCTCTGTGTCTCTCTCTGTCAAATAAATAAATAAAATCTTCAAAAATAAATAAATAAATAAATAAAACTGATCTATAGAGTCAATGTAATCCCAACCAAACTTCTAACAAAAATTTCTGTACATATTGAAGAGCTTATTCTAAAGCTGGCAAGACAATTTTGTAGAAGAATAAAGGTGGAGGACTTACACTACCTGATCTCAAGACTTACCATTAAATTACAGTAATTAAGACAGCGTGGTGTTGGCATAAGATAAAAAAATAGACCAACAAAACATAACAGAAAACCCAGAAATAAGCCTGCACATGTATGTTTAATTTATAACAAAGCCTCCCCAAAATGATGCTAGAATGATTATATAACCCATATGGGGGTTGGGGGAAGTACCCTTATTTCACCTCACATTAAAAAATAATGCAAGAAGGGGCGCCTGGGTGGCTCAGTCGTGGGGTGTCTGCCTTCGGCTCAGGTCATGGTCCCAGGATCCCGGGGTCCTGGGATCGAGCCCCACATCGGGCTCCCTGCTCTGTGGGGAGCCTGCTTCTCCCTCTCCCACGCCCCTTGCTTGTGTTCCCTCTCTGTGTATCTGTCAAATGGATAAATAAAATCTTTAAATAATAATAATAATAAAATAATAATAATGCAAGGGGAGCCTGGGTGGCTCAGTCAGTTAAGCGGCTGCCTTCGGCTCAGGTCATGATCCCTGGGTCCTGGGATCGAGCCCCACATCCGGCTCCCTGCTCAGTGGAGAGCCTGCTTCTCCCTCTCTCTCTGCCTGCCTCTCTGCCTACTTGTGCTTTCTCTCTCTGTGTCAAATAAATAAATAAAATCTTAAAAAAAAAAAAAAATAACAGGGCGCCTGGGTGGCTCAGTTGGTTAAGCGACTGCCTTCGGCTCAGGTCATGATCCCGGAGTCCCGGGATCGAGTCCCGCATCGGGCTCCCTGCTCAGCGAGGAGCCTGCTTCTCCCTCTAACCCTCCCCCGTCTCATGTGCTCTCTCTCTCTCATTCTCGCTCTCTCAAATAAATAAATAAATCTTTAAAAAATAATAATAATAATAATGCAAGAAGGATCATTCAGAAAGATCAGTATTTGCTTGGAGATGGAAAGGCAGGAACGGGTGGGATGGAGGGTTCCCAAAAGGGTATGAGGGAATTTGGGGCATGGCAGACATGTTCACTACACTGTGGTGATGACTTCACAGGTGTATACAGACGTCAAAACTTATCAAATTTTACACTTTAAACACATGTGGTTTACTGTACATCAACGGAATCTCAATAAAGATGTTAAAAAGAAAAAGGTGAATCATAAATCAAAATAAAAAAATACCACTATACAACTTCTGCAGGGGTGCCTGACTGGTTCAGTCAGTGGAATGTGTGACCCTTGATCTCAGGGTTGCAAGTTCAAGCCCCATGTAGAATGCAGTAATTACTTAAAAATAAAATCTTAAAAAAAAAAAAAAAACTTTTACAAAAAAAAAGGGGGGTGCCTGGGGGGCACAGTTGGTTAAGTGTCCGACTCTTGGTGTCAGCTCAGGTCACGATCTCAGGATTCTGAGATGGAGCCCCACATCGGGCTCCATGCTCAGTGTGGAGTCTGCTTGAGATTCTCTCTCCCTCTCCCTGCTCTTCCCGCTTGTGCACTTGTGCTCTCTCTCTCAAATAAATACATTTTAAAAAAAGAAAAAGAGGGGGCGCCTGGGTGGCTCAGTCGGTTAAGCGTCTGCCTTCGACTCAGGTCAAGATCCCAGGGTCCTGGGATCGAGCCCCACGTCGGGTTCTCTGCTCAGTGGGGAGCCTGCTTCTCCCTCTGCCTGCAGTTCCCCCTGCTTGTGCGCTTGCACACACACGCTCTCTCTCTCTCTCTCAAATAAATAAAATCTTAAAGAAAAAAAGAAGAAGAAAAAGACAGTGTCTGTCTTCACAACACTGGTGCAGGCAAAATTCTGTTAGGACACATAATAAACATAAAAAAATATACTGACAGGACACCTGGCTGGCTCAGCTGGAGAAGCACGTGATTCTCGATCTCAGGGTTATGAGTTTGAGTCCCACACTGGGTGTAGAGATTACTAAAAATAATAATAAATTTAAAAAATATATATATTGACAAATTTTTTTTTACTTCACCCAAGTTAAAATTTTCTGTTCATCAAAAAACACCATTAAGAAAAAAACAGGCAAGGGGCGCCTGGGTGGCTCAGTCATTAAGCGTCTGCCTTCAGTTCAGGTCATGATCCCAGGGTCCTGGGATCGAGCCCCACATCGGGCTCCCTGCTCAGCGGGAAGCCTGCTTCTCCCTCTCCCACTCTCCCTGCTTATGTTCCCTCTCTCGCTGTGTCTCTCTCTGTCAAATAAACAAAATCTTTAAAAAAGAAAAAAGAAAAGAAAAAAACAGGCAAGAGGTGCCTGGCTGGTTCAATCAGTAGAGCATATGACTCTTGATCTTGGGATCATGAATTCGAGCACCATGTTGTATGCAGAGATTACTCTTAAAAAAATAAATAAAATTGGGGCGCCTGGGTGGCTCAGTCGGTTAAGCACCTGCCTTCAGCTGGGATCATGATCCCGGGGTACTAGGATCAAGCCCCATATAACACTCTCTGCTCCGCAGGGAGTCTGCTTCTCCCACTGCCCCACCCCCCACTCATGCTTGCGCTGTCTCTCTCTGAAATAAACAAAATCTTTTTTAAAAAGCAAATAAAATTTAAAAAAAAAGAAAAAATAGGCAAACCATAAAATAAAAATATTCACTCCTTGCACACAAATACACAAACACACATCATAAAGGACTCATAATCAGCACATACATATGTATATTTTAACTCTTAAAATGAACAATAGAGGCGCCTGGGTAGCTCAGTCGTTAAGCGTCTGCCTTCGGCTCAGGTCATGATCCCAGGGTCCTGGGATTGAGCCCCGCATCGGGCTCCCTGCTCCGCGGGAAGCCTGCTTCTCCCTCTCCCCCTGCCTGTGTTCCCTCTCTCGCTGTCTCTCTCTCTGTCAAATAAATAAAAATTAAAAAAAAAATGAACAATAAACCAACAATGCAGGGCACCTGGGTGGCTGTCGGTTGGCCGCTGGACTCTTGGATTTTAGCTTGGGTCATGATCTCAGGGTCATGGGATCAGCCCGAGGACTCTGCATTCAGCACAAATCTGCTTGAGGTTCTCTCTCTCCCTCTGCCCCTCCCCCTACTGGAGCACGCTCTCTAATAAAAATCTTTTAAAAAACAAACAATCCAATAGAGTGGATTAAAAACCTGACAGCTCACAAGAAAAATGTAAGGGGCCAGTTAGCATATAAAAAGTTGTCCACCAAGGGGCAACTGGGGGGTCAGTAGTTAAGCATCTTACTCTTGATTTCTGCTCAGGTCAGCTCAGGTCATGATCTCGAGGTCGGGAGATCGAGCCCCACGACAGGCTCAGGCTCAGGCTCAGCTCGGAGTCTGCTTGTCCTTCTCCCTCCTCTTCTGCCCCTCCCTCCAACACGCTTGCAAGCACGCACACGTGTTTTCTCTCTCTAAAATAAACAAAATCTTTAAAGTGCTCACCAAAAATAAAACAAAACAGTTGTTCATCATCATTATTCATCAGAAAAATGCAAATTAGGGGTGCCTGGGTGGCTCAGTCGTTGGGCGCAAATTAAAACCACAGTGAGATATCACTACCACCTGAATAGCTAAAATTAAAAAGACTGACAATACCAAGGGCTGGCATGGATACGGAAAAACTGGAACTCTCATACATTACTGGTGGGAGTGTAAAGTGGCACCAGTTTGGAAAATAGTTTGGCAGTTTCTAAAAAAGTTAATCTAGGGGCGCCTGGGTGGCTCAGTCGTTAAGCGTCTGCCTTCGGCTCAGGTCGTGATCCCAGGGTCCTGGAATCGAGCCCCGCATCAGGCTCCCTGCTCAGCGGGAAGCCTGCTTCTCCCTCTCCCACTCCCCCTGCTTGTGTTCCCTCTCTCTCTGTGTCTCTCTCTGTCAAATAAATAAAATCTTTAAAAAAAAAAAAGATTAAAAAAAAAATAATAAATAAATAAATAAGTTAATCTATACTATGACCCAGCAATTCCACTCCTAAATATTTACCCAAAAAAAATACCATATATCCACAAGACTTGCATAAGAATCTTGACTTTAGTCATAATAGCCAAAAAAGTAAAAGCAACCCAAATATCCATCAATAGGAAAAGATATATTTTCATGCAAATGAATACTACTCAAATAAAAAGCAAAAAATACAGATACAAGATTTTTTTTTTTTTTTTTAAGATTTTGTTTGTTTATTTGATAGAGAGCACACACCAGCAGGAGGAGGAGCAGAGGGAGAGGGAGAAGCAGATACCCGCTGAGGGGGGCACCTGATGCGGGAATCAATCCCAGGATCCTGAGACCATGACCTGAGCTGAAGGGAGAGACGCTTAACCGACTGAGCCACCCAGGCGCCCCCAGATATAAGCATTTAAATCAACAAATCTCAAGGGGCACCTGACTGGCTCAATCAGTGGAGTGTGAAACTCGTGATCACAGAGTCATGAGTTAGTGCCCCATGTTGGACATTGGAGATTACTTAAAAAGTAAATAAATCTCAAAAGCATTACCCTGAGGAAAAGACGGACACAAAACAGCATATACTTTGTGATTTTGTTTATATGAAGTTGGAGGACCTACAAAATTAATCTGTATTGACAGAAATCAGAACAATGGTCGCTTCAGGATTTGGAGGTTGGTTGTAGTAACTGAAAAGGGACACAAGGGAACTTTTAGGGATGACAGAAATGTTCTATATCTTTTTTTTTTTTAAAGATTTATTTATTTATTTGAGAGAGCGAGAATGAGAGAGTGTATATGAGAGGGGGGAGGGTCAGAGGGAGAAGCAGGCTCCCCGCTGAGCAGGGAGCCCGATGCGGGACTCGATCCCGGGACTCCAGGATCATGACCTGAGCCGAAGGCAGTTGCTTAACCAACTGAGCCACCCAGGCGCCCAGAAATGTTCTATATCTTGACATAAGTGATGTACACACTGGTGTATAATTTGTCAAAATTCATCAAACATATTTAAGATCTGCACATTTCATTGGGTGTAAAATATTCTTCAATAATTTTTAGTGGAATATTTTTAAGATTTTATTTATTTATTTGAGAGAGTGCAGAAAGAGAGAGAGAGCACACAAGCAAGGGGGGTAGGCAGAGGGAGAGGGAGAAGCAGACTCCCTGCTGAGCAGGAAGCCCAACTCAGGGCTCGATCCCAAAAAATGGGATCACAACCTGAGCCGAAGGCAGACATTTAACTGACTGAGCCACCCAGACGCCCCGTAATATTTTTAAAGAAATAAAAGAGTAAAAAAATAGATAAAAGACTGCACATTCTGTGTTAAAAAGAAGGTTGCTTGCTGTACACAGATAGGACATGATTTCCAAGAAAACTATGGCTGAGGACGCTTGAGGAATGGGGTGAGAATGAGACTGACTTCACGATACCTACTTTGGTACCGTCTGAATTTTACTCTTGAGTTCAGATTACCCTGTGCCTGAGCCACCCACAGAAGGTGAGAGTGAAAAGCACAAGCTCTAGAGTCTGACCACCTCAGCTGAGTCTTGGGTCTCCCATTTATTTATTGTGACATTGGATACATTCCTTAATTTGTGCCTCAGTGTCTTCATGTAAATATTAATAAGAATATCAAAAGTACCTCATTAAGTTGTTTTAAGAAGTAAATGCTTAGGAGGCGGACAGGGGAGGAGGGTGGGAAAAAAAGTAAATGCTTACTGGTTTAGAAGTCAAAATACAAAATTTAGCACTGGTTTTCACCCTGGTTTATAGAAAATTCTGCACAAGTCATGTACCTCCTTTCGTCAAAATGTGTGTTATATCTCACAAAGATACAGGGATAATAAAAGGTAAAGCACTTTGTTTAAAAAAAAAAAATTAAATAAGATGGTATATGTGATGCACTTTAAAAAGTGCCTGGGCTTGTTTTTCTAAATAAAGCTTTATTGGAACACACATGTGTATACACAAAAATGTCTGGTACATAATCAGCTACCATTATTATTCAAAAAATTTAAACAGTATTTTCAAAGTTGGCCTTTTCCTTAACCAAAAGAAAAAGGAAGGGGGGGGGCTTTAGTCAGCTGTCTGAGATGTAAATCCTGAGTCAATCATCTGTTTGTTGTATACCTGTTTTTTCCTCTGTAAAATGGGTGATAATAGTTCCTATACCCTAGAATTCCTTTGGGGATTAAATAATTCGTATAAAGCGTTTTAGGCTGCAGCACACAATAAATGGTCGATCTCTTGTGCTGTGTGTCTGTAAATACACTGCCATTACCAAGCCTTTAAACATCACCCCTGTGCTGAGGGCCCGTCTACCTGCATCCTGAGCTCTCCTCTGGGCTCCAAACTCTTCTGCCAGGTTTTTTTTTTTTTTTTTTAAAGATTTATTTATTTATTTGAGAGAGCGAGAATGAGAGAGTCTATATGAGAGGGGGGAGGGTCAGAGGGAGAAGCAGGCTCCTCGCTGAGCAGGGAGCCCGATGCGGGACTCGATCCCGGGACTCCAGGATCATGACCTGAGCCGAAGGCAGTCGCTTAACCAACTGAGCCACCCAGGCGCCCCTGCCAGGTATCTTCTTGCTAACGACCCCTGGATGCGTCAGACTTCTCCCACTACTCTGAACCATGGGAAAACCTTTCTTTCCACCTCCAACCTAGGATAACACCCTGCTCCTGCCAGCACCCCACCCTGCTTCCCCAGCTCAGTACACAGTGCCACAGTCCGTCCACCTGTGCCACCAGGAAAGCTAGAAAGCCCCCTGAGCCCTCTCCACCACAGCTCCTTCTAACCGATCTGCAAGTCCCACAGCTCTGCCCCCAGATATCTAAGCTGACCCGCAAGGTCTAAACCACAACTACACCCACACACCAGCACCATCTCTCCTCCTCTTGTGCATGTCCCAGCTCAATCTCCATCCCAGGTCCCCGCACAAGTCAGGCTCACAGCCTGCAAGGAAAAGCACGACTGGAAGGCCACCGGCCCACTCTGGCTCCTATCTCTCTCCCCCTCACCTTGGCCACACGCTCGTCTCATCTGGGTTCCCAGACCAGATCCACCAGCGGGCCACTGCAGGTGCAGTCCTCTCAGCCTGGGACACTCTGCCCCCCCAACTCTTCTCACAGCTAGCTGCTTCCCAGCTCTTTCCAGAGCCTAGCTGCCAGGAGCCAGAAAGTCCAAAATGGAAGAGGAACCAGAAAGCAAGGAACATGAAGCGGTAAGAGCGGAGGGCGTCCGTGAGGCCACAGGAGCAGGTGACAGCAGGCTGGAGAAGGCCACGGGGACAAGACAGGTGGGCAGAGCGACAGCAGGGGGGAGGGGCGCAGTGAGAGGCAGGGACCGCACAGGAGGGACAGAGTGGGTGAGCTGGGGTGACAGCGGCAGCCTGAGAGCACTCAGTAACAAGTGGGTGGGCAATGCAGACCGGCTACAGGGACGCTAAGTGGCAGGCTGGGGGGTGTGGAAGACGGGACAGCGACAGGTCAGGGAACCACGGAAGGGGGCCAGCTCGGGCATGGGGAAGGCCAAGCTCACGGGGCTGGAGGAAGACATGGGGCAGGCAGGGGTGGGCAGGCAGGCCAGGGGCGGTGACAGGCCGGACAGGGGAAGCTACCGGGCGGTAGAAAGAGAGGGGAGCGGGCAGCGATGACCGGGGCGCTGGGGAGGGAGTCCCGCGGCAACAGGTAGCGAGGGGCAGCACTGACAGGCGCGGAGCGCGGCGCGGTGGGTCAGGGCCCCCCACAGGCGGGGGAGGAGGGCAGGAGCGTGCGGAGGGGTGCGGGGACACGGACACACGCGGCACCGACAGGCGAGGAGGGCACCTGGGGGTCAGGAGCCGGACGGCACCCCGACGGGCGCGGAGGTGGACCTGCCTCGGGGACAGGGAGTGGGGGAGGCGAGGGGGAGCGTGACGGGGGGACAGACCGGGGGGGACACTGACGGGGGCGGGCACGCTCAGGGGGAGCAGCGTGGCGGGGGACACTGACGGGGGTGGACACTGACGGGGCGGACAGACACTGGTGCACCAGCGGCGGGGCGGTCACGACGGGGGCACCGGCGGGCGCGGCCGGGCCGGCGGGCCGGGCTGGGAAGAGCCGCGGCGGGCGGCCGCACTCACCTGCCCCGCGGGCCGGGCGTCGCGGCGGCTCCTCGGGGGCCCAGGTGGAGGCCAGGGCGCTGGCGGAGGCGAAGCCCGGGCGACCTGGGGCTAGCCGCACGCACATGGGCCCGGCCGGGCGCGGCGCCCACGGACACGGCGCCCACGGACACGGCGCGGGCCGGCCAGCGGCTCGGGACCGGCTCGGGCCGCGGGCGGCGCTGGGGTCGCTCCAAAATGGCGGCGGCGGCGGCGGGAGCGCGCGCGCACGCCGGGGGCGGTGTCTGGCGCGGGGGCGCGCGCGCCTGGGCGGGGCCGAACCTTGGGGGCGGGGCGCGGCGGCGCGCTCACGTGGACGCGGCCGCGGCGGGAGCGCGGTGCGGTGGGGGGCGGCCTTCTGTCACTCTGTCCTCTGGGGTACTACCAAATTTCTATACAAGCTTAATTAACTTGTTTTGGGATAATGCCATGTCAGCAGCAGAACAACCCCTCCAGAGGCCTGAAATGATCTGCGGGTCACACACCTGGGGCAGGGGTCTCCCCGTTTTCCGCGGGCTTCCTCTCTGCTTGAAGGCTTCTCCCACCGGATGTTTCCTGAACTCCTTGGCACCTGGGGTGGGCACGGCCAGAGCAAGCGTGAACGGTGTGTGCCATGCGCAGGTCCCTCTGCGTCCGTTTCCTACCTGGACTGGGAGCCACCAGACTCACTCTTTTTCCAGGTGCCCCACGGGTGCTTGAGTGTCTTGCACATTGAAATATGTGCCCAGTTAATTCAATCAGACTAATCTCTAAAATGAGATTTATCGGGCACCTGGGGGGCTCAGTCGGTGACGCTCTGCCCTCGGCTCAGGTCATGATCTCAGGGTCCTGGGGTCGAGCCCCGAATCGGGCTCCCGGCTCAGCGGGAAGTCTGCTTCTCCCTCTGCCCCCCCCCCCCCCGCTCATGCCCTCTCTGTGTCTCACTCTTTCTCTCAAATAAAAAGAATCTTTTTAAAAATAATAATAAAATAAAATACAATGAGATTTATTATTTCAAGAGTCAGCGTGAGGAGTGGGGAAATGTTGGAAATGGAAATCGAACACCTGAGGGATATCTAGCACAACGAGCGGCATCCCCTCCAAATTCACCGTGTGCTCGGAGAAAGTGGATCTGGGCCGTTGCTATGCCAAACTCTACCAGCAGAGGGTGCAGGAGAGACGCTGCGGGAGCAGGGGCTCGTTCTGGGGCTCGCTCTGCGGGTTGCAGGCACCACCAGGTGCGCTCTTCCCCGCGGCCAGTTGCTGCGGACAGCAGCTTCTCCAGCACCCCCTTGGGTGGCTGTAGGGCAGAATGTCTCTGGTGAGACGTCTCCCCCTGAACAGTTTCCCCCAGCATCCTGCAGGGCAGATATCTAGCAAGTTCTGTAGGGGTTAAAAAAAAGCATCCGTGGGAGCCTGGGAGGCTCAGTGGGTTGAGCATCCAACTCTCGGTTTGGGCTCGGGTGGTGATCTGGTGGTTGTGGATTGAGCCCTGTGTCTGCGCTCAGTGCAGAGTCTGCTTTAGATTCTCTCTCCCTCTCCCTCCTGCTCACTCTCTTAAATGAATAAATAAAGTCTTAAAAAAAAAAAAAAAAGTATTAGCCCTACAAGCAAGAAGAGAAACGCCCTGCACGCCTGCAAGTGAAGGCCCCTTGTAGTAGAAGCTGGCGGTGCCATGGATTGAGCTGCAGAATGGGGGCTCAGGGCCAGAGGGCCGAATGCCAGAAATGTTCCCACTGTTTTTTCTGCTGTGTGAGTGCCCGCAACCCTCTGTCTGTCTTGATGTTCTTCCTGTGCTCAGGCCACAGTGCCTGGGGTCAGCCTGGGCCCTTCTCCTCTTAGATTCCACACTGGATTTATCAGCAAATCCCTCCACTTCTAAATATGGCCAGCTCTGCACAACCACGCACTGGTCCAAGACCAGTTTCTCTTACCTGGCTGGTAACAGCAGCCTCCCAATGGATTCCCTGCTTCTATCCTGGATTCTTGCTATAGGCCGGCTTACATCAGCATAGCACCTAGAGGGGTCCAATGAAAACAAGCCCATCACATCCCTCCCCCAGCTCTTCTCTCATACAGCCAGAAAGCCGAGTCCTTGCTGTTACTCCAAGGTCCTGTGTGATTTGTTCCCATTTCCCCTACTCTGCCCCTTCTTCATTTGGTTCAATCATGATAACCTCCTGCCACAGCCCACTTGCCCATGCTTTCCTCTAGTTATTGCTGTGCTTACTAACTTCCTCCTAGATCTTACTCCCTTGTCTCCTTCTCAGTGAGGGCTTCCCTGACCTCTCTATTTCAAATCTCAAGCCTACATACACCCATGCACACACATGTCCATGCACACATGCACACCTTATAGCCTTTCCCTGCTTGGTTTCTTCCCCTTTGTATCAGTAGTCATGGTCCAATAAGGGGACAGAAACCGCACAATGACTTCAACAGAGAAAGCTTGATATAAAAATTATTGACAGCAGGGGATTAATTACAAAGGAGTAAAGGGAACTCTATATTCAAGAAAGGACATAACTTGGAAGGGAGGTCCCCTCCTCAAGGTGAGAATTCATCCTGTGTTGCTGGGTTGTGTGACTGCAGCCCAGTGGATAACAGAGACATTCCCTGGGTTGTCCAGGGATAGAGGTGATATGAACAGAGGCTGATGGACAAGACTATATCCCTCCGAGGGGCAGGCCAGTTCTGCCGAGGTGTCTGTGGGACTCCCTGAGAATCTGCCCACAAGGCTGATGCTGAAACTTAGTGGGAAGCCATTCACAGACCACTGCATGTCTCCCACATGTGGCTCTGGCAGCTACAGAAGAAAAAGAAAGTACACCTAAACCAGGAAGTCCCTCTCCAACACTCTCTATGGGCAGAACTTAACATCTTGCCAAATGCAGAAGAGAAATGTTTCTAGGATCCAGCTGCATTATTGCAGAGCAGGCAAGCAGAGGTGGGTTTAGAGCTGAAGCATAAATGGAAAACGGGTAGAGTCTGACCTCTGGATGGTCAGTTTCCATTTGCATACTTTCAAACATATTTGAACTTCCACTCAACAACAAAACAATGCTATATTTCTGCCTAACAAGATACATCTGTCCTTACCGCAAGTGAAGAACGAGCATTGCAAGTGAGCACATCTGCAGTCACAACGGCCACTGTATCTATGATTGGCTGCATTCCTCACTCTTCAAATTCCGTCACTGTCCCATTGAGTATTCTCTTATGTTCTTACGTTAAAGCGAAATGATAAAGCTAAACTCTGACCACCTGTATATTTTAAAAACTTGAAAGGAGAGAGAAGAAAATGGTGAGTAGAGACAAGGAAGCACTGAACATGCAGAGAGAAAATATGTACAGCAACCACAATCCTTGTTTCTGTCAGTGCTCACAAGACATAGTTGGTATGTAAGGCTCCTTCCCAGCCTTATCTCCTAAACTGCTTTATAGCATACACAAAGCAGCTAAAACAGAGCCAAGCTGAATTCAGTATTTTTTTTTAAGATTTTATTTATTTATTTGACACAGAGAGAAAGCACAAGTAGGCAGAGAGGCAGGCAGAGAGAGAGGGAGAAGCAGGCTCTCCACTGAGCGGGGAGCCGGACGCGGGGCTCGATCCCAGGACCCAGGGATCATGACCTGAGCCGAAGGCAGCAGCCCAACCGACTGAGCCACCCAGATGCCCCTGAATTCAGTATTTCTGACACAGAAGGATCAACTAAAATAAATTCTACCACTAAGAACACCAAATGCAAAGTTATTCACCAATACATTGGAAAAAGTAAAACTGTAATGTAAAATGAGTGCTGCCTAGGGGTGCTGGGCTGGCTCGGTCAGTAGACTATAGGAGTCTTGATCTCAGGGTCATGAGTTCAAGCCCCACATTGGGTGCAGAGATTACTTAAAAATAAAATCTTTTTTGGGGCGCCTGGGTGGCTCAGTTGGTTAAGCAACTGCCTTCGGCTCAGGTCATGATCCTGGAGTCCCAGGATCGAGTCCCACATCGGGCTCCCTGCTCAGCGGGGAGTCTGCTTCTCCCTCTGACCCTCCCCCATCTTGTGCTCTCTCTCTCTTTCATTCTCTCTCTCAAATAAATAAATAAAATCTTAAAAATAAATAAATAAATAAAATCTTTTAAAAAATATTTTATTTATTTATTTGTCAGAGAGAGAGAGAGTGGCAGGCAGAGGGAGAAGCAGGCTTCCCGCTGAGCAAGGAGCCCGATGCGGGACTCGATCCCAGGACCCTAGGATCATGACCTGAGCTGAGGGCAGACACTCAACAGACTGAGCCACCCAGGCGTCCCTAAAAGATACAATCCTCAATAAAATAAGTGCTACCTCTGGAGCACCATCAGAACAGGAGGGACTGTGGTCCTACCCTGTTCTGCAAGAACCCCACAGTGCTACCAGGCAGAGGCAGGGCATCGCAAGACCACTGCCCCACAGACCCACAGAAGAGAAACACAGGGCGATCCACACCTCTGTACACCATTACCACATTCCTGCACGTCAAAGACAGAAAACCATGAAAGCAGTAGAAGTAAAGGGTAAGAATGATACAATTAATAGCTGAAATCTCCTAAGAGACATGAAGACCATGAGGCAATAAAATGGCATATTCAAAGTGCCAAAGGAAAAGTAAAACCTGTCAATGAAAAAATTCTATACCCGGGATGACGATCCTCAAAAATGAAGGTGAGATCAAGATATTCCCAGACAAACAAAATAGAAAATTCATTGCTGACAAATCTGCCTTACCCAAAATACCAAAGGCAGTTCTTCAACCTGAAAGGAAATGGGGCGCCTGGGTGGCTCAATCGTTAAGCGTCTGCCTTCGGCTCAGGTCATGATCCCAAAATCCTGGGATCGAGCCCCGCATCGGACTCCCTGCTCTGCGGGAAGCCTGCTTCTCCTTCTCCCACTCCCCCTGCTTGTGTTCCCTCTCTCGCTGTGTATCTCTCTGTCAAATAAATAAATAAAATCTTTAAAAAAAAAAAAGAAAGGAAATGACATAAGATGGTCATGTGAATCAGTAGGAATGAATGAAGAACCAAATTCAGGAACATGTAAAAAGTATTACTACCAAGATTATTGGGGTTTATCCCATTGGAATGCAAAATTGGCTTAGTGTCCAAAACTCATTTAATGCAATACACAATTGACAGAATAGAGGGTAAAAACCACAGGATTGTCACAATGACTGCAGAAAAGACATTTGACTAAAGTTAATGCCTATCACAATAAATACTCTCAACCAACTAGGAATAGATTCCTCAAGTTCATCAAATATATCTAGGAAAAATCTGTACCTAACATGAAACTTAATGGTGAAGGATTTAATGCTTTTCCGCTAAGACTGAAAATGAGGCAAGGTTGTCTGCTTTTACCACTTCAATTTGACCTTGTTAGATTGCGTGTCAGGAGCTTGGAAGTTACCACTCATTCTAACAGGTAAAAAGCTGAACAGAATGAAAACCAGCTGCTCTTGGATCTGTAAGAGAAGGGAGGGAGGACACAGCAAACCACAGATTGGAGAGACAGAGAGGTAAACAGAAGCCATCACAGCTTACCAGAGCAAAGACTAATGAGCAGAAACTACCATGGGAGCTGTGCTGGCACGAGGCCCCTCGGCTATGACGGATGGATTCCCAGAGGCTCAGAGTGGACAGTCCTGAGAGTTAACAACTTTGGGAGATCCAGTCGTAAGGGCCCCCACAACATTGTGAGATTTATCTCCAGGACCATGGCCAGGTTCCCACAGTAAATATCGGAGAAAAATTCCCTCCTGCTTCCTGCTGGGGAGGGGCCAAGAGCCATTTTGAAAGGTGCTAGAGCCCTTTGTTCTTACCAAGGCCTGCTCTCAAGGGAGACTAGTTAACCAGAGCCTCGCTGACCTCAGGGAAGGGAAATCCCCAGCTGCCACCCTCTAGAGATGCCTGTTCCAGCTAAGAGGAGAGGGAAAAAAAGGATGGACAAGCACTGGTGAATCTCCCAGTCCAGAGCCACAGGCTCACTAAAGATGGAAGCCTAGTCACAGGACTATAAAGACTTCCTCTCTCCCCACACTTCACTGTCACATTACTAAAAGCCTATTTATAGCAGTTCCTTTCACCCAGTACATCATGTCTGACTATCAAGAAAAATTACAAGGCAAACTACACAATTAAAAAACACGATGAAAAAAAACCACAATTTGAAGAGACAGAGCAAGTTTCAGAAGAGACATGGCAAGGATGTTGGAATTATCAGAGCAGAAATATAAAACACTGATTCATATGCTAAGGGCTCTAATGGATAAAGTAGACAGCATGCAAGAACAGATGGGCAATGTAAGCAGAACAAGGGAAATCCTGAGAAAAAACAACAACAACAAAATGCTAGCGAAGACACTGGAGCAGAAATGAAGAATGCCTTTTGTGGGCTTACCATACAGGACATGGCTGAGCAAAGAATCTCTGAGCTAGAGGATATGTCAAAAGAATCCTTGAAAACTGAAAAATAAAGGGAAAGACTGAAAAAAACAGGAGAGAATATCCAAACACTATGGGACAACCATAAAAGGTGTAACACACCTGTAATGGGAACACCAGAGGGAAAAGAAAGGCAGGAACAGAAGAAATATTTGAAATCAAGGGTGCCTGGGTGGCTCAGTCATTTAAGCGTCTGCCTTGGGCTCAGGTCATGGTTCCAGGGTCCTGGGATCGAGTCCCACATCAGGCTCCCTGCTCAGAGGGGAGCCTGCTTCTCCCTCTCCCACTCCCCCTGCTTGTGTTCCCTCTCTCGCTATGTCTCTATCTGTCAAATAAATAAATAAAATATTTTTTAAATATTTGAAACCATTCTACATTGTACAAAAGATTCTAGCCAGTGCAATAAGGCAAGAAAAAAATTAAAGGCATACATATTAGAAAGGAAAAAGCAAAATCATCTTTGTTCACAGATGATATGATTATCTATTTAAAAATCATAAGGAAAGGAGTGTCTGGGTGGCAGATTTAGTTGAGTGTCCGACTCTTGGTTTCAGCTCAGGTCGTGATCTCAGGGTTGTGAGATTAAGCAACATTCCCTCCCCTGCCCCCCCCCCCCGCCATGCACTTTCTCTCAAATAAGTAAATAAAAGCTTTAAAAACAATAAAAATCATAAGGAATCTACAAAAAAAAAAAAAACCCCTACTAGCAGTAATAAGTAGTTTAACATGGTCAGAGGATATAAAATCAATATATAAAGAACAGTTATATTTCTATATACTAGCAACAAGCAATCTGAACGTTTTTTTAAAAGATTTTATTTACTTGAGACAGAGAGAGAGCACAAGCAGGGGGGGTGGCAGAGGGAGAGGGAGAAGCAGGCTCTATCCCAGGATCCCGAGATCATGACCCAAGCCAAAGGCAGATGTTCAAGCAACTGAGCCACCCAGACGCCCTGAACATTTTTTTTTTTTTAAGATTTTTTATTTAAGGATGCCTGGGTGGTTCAGATGGTTAAGCATCTGCCTTCAGCTCAGGTTGTGATCTCAGGGTCCTGGGATGGAGCCTGCTCCCAGCTCAGCGGGGAGTCTTCTTCTCCCTCTGCCTCTCCCCGCTGCTTGTGCTCTCTCTCTCTATCTCAAATGAATAAATAAAATATTTTTTAAAAGGTTTTTTATTTGGGGCGCCTGGGTGGCTCAGTTGTTAAGCATCTGTCTGCCTTCAGCTCAGATCATGGTCCCAGGGTCTTGGGATTGTGCCCTGCATCAAGCTCCCTGCTCAGCGAGAAGCCTGCTTCTCCCTCTCCTACTCCCTCTGCTTGTGTTCCCTCTCTTGCTGTCTCTCTCTCTGTCAAATAAATAAATAAAATCTTAAAAAAAAGGTTTTTTATTTATTTATGGGGGGGAGCAGAGGGAGAGGGAGAAGCAGCCTCCCCTACTGAGAGCCGGATGCTTAACTGACTGAGCACCCAGGTGCCCCTGAAAATTTTTAAGAAAAAAATTCCATTCACAGGAAAAGTGTAGGTGAGTGGATGGGTGAAATAGGTGATTGGGATTAAGAGTACACTTACTGTGATGAGCACAGAGTAATGTATAGGATTGTTGAATCACTATATTGTACACCTGAAGCTAATATAATACTGCATGTTAATTATACTTGAAAAAAAAGAAAAAATCCATTCACAATTGTATCAAAATGAATAAAATTCTTAGGAATAAATCTAACAAAAGAAGTGTGTACAAAGAAGAGTCGATGCAGCAGTCTAAACACTTATCCTTAGAAACACCCTGCCTACTAACTTAATCCTTGGCAGGCATCTGGGAACCTGGATTTCAGGAGAGCTCCCAGCACTCCAAAAAAGTGATCAGAGTGGTTCATAATGTATAAACTGTACAAACAATATGATTTAAAATTTTTTTTTAAAGATTTTATTCATTTGCTAGAGAGAGCACATGTACAAGCAGGGGGAGCACAGGCAGGGGGAGAGGCAGAGGGAGAAGCAGGCTCCCTGCTTAACAGGGAGCCGGATGCGGAACTTGATTCCAGGACCCTGGGATCATGACCTGAGCTGAAGGCAGCCGCTTAACCAACTGAGCCACCCAAGCATCCTAAACAATATGATTTATACTGACTATCCGTTTTCTTTCTGGGTATCTGGAATTTGGGCAGGTACCAGGCAGAGACTGCCTATCGGTCCAGCCCTGTAGTGAGTTGAATGGTGCTCCTTCCCCTAAAGATATATCCACCTAAAACCTGTCAATGTGACCTGTGGAAAAAGGGTCTTTGCAGATGTAATTAAATTAAGGATCTTGAGATAGATCACCCTTGATTCGGGGTGGGGGGGGAGGGATCGGCCATCCTAAATCCAAAGACAAGTGTCCTTCTAAGAAAAAGCAAGAAGACACAGAGGACAAGCTGATGTAAAAATAGAGGTAGAGATTAGAATGATACATCTACACTCCAACCAAGGTTTGCAGGCAGCAATCGGAAGTTAACAGAGAGGTCTGGAACAAATTCTTTCTCGCAGTTTCCAGAAGGAACCAAACCTGCTGACACCTTGATTTCTGACTTCTGCCTCCCAAACTGTAAGACAATACATCTCTGTTGTTTTAAGCCACCTAGTTTGTATCCATTTGTTACAGCAGCCTTAGGAAAGAAACAGGAACTCCTGGTAAGCATCTCTAACGAACTTCCCTGGTTGGCAACATTTCACACCCTTTATCACAACTCATTGGGATATTTAAGTGCCTCCTCTGGGACTCCACTGAGAGAGGACCCTGGAGGCTGGAGGCTGGTTTCCCCCAAACTTTCCCCCCAAGAGTCTTTTCTCTTTGCTGATTTTATTTTGTATCCTTTTACTGCAATAATGATATAATGTAATAATATGCTGAGTCCTATGAGCCCTCCTAGCAAATTATCAAACCTGGGTGTGATCTCCCAATTCCCAAGCAATAAAAACATTGCTAAGAAAAATTAGAGAAGACCTAAATAAATGGAGTGAAATGTCATGGCAATGTCATGGTTAGAAGACCAACATTATTAAGATGGCAGTTCTCTCCGAACTGATCTATAGATTCAATGCAATACCTGGGAAAATTTCAGCAGGTGGTCTTTTGTTTTTTGTAGAAATTGACAAAGTAGGGGCACTTGGGTGGTTCAGTAGGTTAAGCGTCTGCCTTCAGCTCAGGTCATGATCCCAGGACCCTGGGATTGAGTCAGGCTCCTTGTTCAGTAGGGAGTCAGCTTCTCCCTCTCCCTCTGCCCCTCCGCCTGCTCGTGTGCTCTCTCTCTTGCTCTGTTCTCTCAAATAAAATAAGTAAAATCTTGGGGAGCCCGGGTGGCTCAGTCGTTAAGCATCTGCCTTTGGCTCGGGTCATGATCTCAGGGTCCTGGGATCGAGCCCCTCATCGGGCTCCCTGCTCAGCCAGAAGCCTGCTTCTCCCTCTCCCACTCCCCCTGCTTGTGTTCCCTCTGTCACTGTGTCTCTGTTAAATAAAGAAAAATAAAATCTTTTTTTAAAAAAGTACTAGTTAATAATACACATACTGAAGTATTTAGGGGTGGAGACCATTGATGTCTACAACTGTCTTTGAAATTAATCTAAAAATAAGATGGATTGATGGATGGAGACAGGAAAAGGACAGATGTAGAGATAAGGATAAAACAGATATAACAAAATATTAATTACTGATGTAGATTCCAGGTAGTAGGTAAATGGATCGTTGTGGTACAGTTCATTTATCTTTTCTGTA
Organism: Halichoerus grypus; assembly: GCF_964656455.1. Lineage (NCBI taxonomy): Eukaryota > Metazoa > Chordata > Mammalia > Carnivora > Phocidae > Halichoerus > Halichoerus grypus. The sequence goes on along the minus strand of NC_135717.1, from coordinate 178,718,893 downwards.
TATTTGAACATTTCATAATAGAATACTTGAAAACATTTGATTGCAGATCACTGTGTAAATGGTAGCAGTTTCTCTATCTTGATTTATAAAATGATGGCATCTTAAGTTCAATGACGTGATCGTTGTAAAAGATAACTTTGTGTGTCATCAAATGTCCAGGTCCTTCATTTTCCATGCATTACGTTGGGTCCATGTGACTAGCTCTGGCCCTTGGACTTCAAGGAGTGATACAGACATCACTTGCTGACCAAGGCAATTAACAACTGGCAGACCTCATTAACCTGGGAGGCGTGCATTCGGGAGGTGTAGACAGTGAAGGAGAGCCACCTGACTCCCCATCAGGCCATGCGTTCGTGGAAAAGCCACGAGGACTTGGAGGCTGTTGACTCCGGCCTGGGCTAGCTTAGCCTAACTTTGGAGCGGGAGCTTTCCTACAAACTCAAATACATACGGCACGTCCGATCGGGTAAGTTACTGTCTTAGCTCCAAACTTGCCCTTCGGCGGTGTGGGGCTGCTGGGGCCTCTGCAGCCACTTTTCGGGGGACCCACTTCTGCAGGCAAGGCTCTGCCCAGTGCGAGCGCTCGAGGGAGACGGGAGGCCAGAGAGGGGCGGGGACTTGGCCGGCAACTCGCGTCTCCATCGCGGCGCAGGTGGCTCGAAGGATAGTTGTTCCAGGCATTCTATTCGGTTTCGATCCACAGGCCTGAGCGTGCAAGGCAGCCCAACCGGGTCACAGAAATATTGGGGAGCGGGGGAGCGCCGGCCGCAAGAGGAGAGGCAGAGGCGGGCGCGGCCCTGGAGACAACGATGCCCCGCTCAGTGTTCGGATACGAGCCCAGGACCTGACACCCTGTGCGGACCCCACACCTCGAGGCGACCCCAGGGAGAACAAGAGCGGGAGACCCTGAATCGCTACCAACGTTCCAACTAGGCTGGGATTCGTGTCAGGCGGCTGGCAGGGTGTCAGCAGCGACCACGCACGCTCCCGCCAGCCTCCACTCCACACCCTTCTCGGGTTTCCCGGCTCGTCCGAGCGGCGCCCCCGGAAGCCCCAACCCCCGCCTGACCCGACTTCCCAGGGTCTCCCACGGCGCCGCCACCGCCTTCCCGGAAGTTCCTCCTCCTGGCTCTGGCCGCTCTGGCCCGAGCGGGCCCTTCTCGCTGGTGGGCTGGGCGCCGCTCTGCCGCACGGCGCTCCTCCGGCCGCCAGGGGTGCGGAGGCCGTGCCAGGGCCCCTCTGGCCCGCGGCGCCGCTCTACTGCTCCGCGGCTAGGTCCCTTCCGGTGCCGAGGCCGCCGCCTCCGGGCTGTTCCCCCGGCAACGGCTCGGAACCGTTCCCCCGGCAACGAGCGGCGGGCGCAGTCCCCGCAGCCCCCGCAGCCATGGACGCGCTGTCCGGCGCCGGGCCTCGCCGGGCTCGCGGCCGCCTGGGCGCGGCGTCCCCCGGAGCGCGGGCTGCGGCGGCGCCCTGGGCGCGCTTCTCGGCCTGGCTGGAGTGCGTGTGCGTGGTCACCTTCGACCTGGAGCTGGGCCAGGCGCTGGAGGTGAGCGGGGCGGCCGGGCGGCCGGGCGGCGGCGGCGGCGGCGGGGGCGGGCCCTGCTCTGTAGGCCGCCGGCAGCCCGGGAGCGGTCTGCGCGGGAGGAGCCCTCGGGCCGACCCCCCGGGCGGCCTCTTCCTCCTCCGAAGCCCCGCGCCGGACTTCCCCCCGGGATGCAGGAGACGGGGGCCCTGCACTTGGCATAACCAAAGGGGTGCTCTTGATTTTTCCCGGGAAAATCCGCCTCGTCTTTCCCCTCCGCCCACGAGCTGCGGGACCTCCTCCGCTCGGCTGCTCCAGCCAGAACCCCGGGGGTCAAGCAGCATTCGAGACGCGTTAGCTCTGTTGCTGTCACCCCTCCTGACTGTCCTTCAAAGTCCAACCTTTGTGGCTCTCCTGCTTAAAATCCTCCCGCACCTGCTCGTTCATTTAGAATCAGACCCAGCCTCCTTGTCCCTTCCCAGCCACGCCCGCCTTCCTTCTGTTGGCCAGCTGCGCCCCCCTCGCCGGGCCTGGGGAGTTCCCATCCTGGGCCGCTTCCCTTCCTCCATGCGGCCAGGGAGGGAGGGAGGCCTCCCTCAGGCCTGTCGGAATGGGCTTGCCTCCGCTCCGAAGGCCGGGGCGCAACACCGGGAGCTGTGGAGAGCTAGGCTTCGCCACACTGTCGGAAGGAGCTTTCTGAGAGCCCGAGAGCTAGGACACCCGTGACCGCAGATGGCTGCGACGAGCCTGAACCGCCATTTCCGGGCAGCCAGTGCAGTGGTGGAGGGAAGGGGTGTGTTCTCAGGCTTTGCTGAACCCCGAGAGGCTGTGGGAAACCCGAGGCTTCTAAACAAAAAGGGCCGACCCTTATGGAGGACTTTTGCATCCCAGCACTGTGCCCAGCTCTCCATGGACACCCCATTCCAGCACAGCCATCCCCACCAAGGGTGCATCCCCACCAGGTAGCCCCACTGGTCCGAGAGGCCTGAGCAGAGAGCTGAGATGATCTGCCCCGTGTTACAGAGCCCACATTCTTGCCGTTGCCCAAATTGCTCCTCAAAAAATCACATGAGAAGTTAAGAGATTCTCCTGCTTCCTTAAGGCATTCTCCCATACATCTTTCTAGAACTTAACCATTTAGAAAACTAATTCTAGGCGAATGCTATTAAAGGCTCTGTGTGCTTGGGCTTCGGAGCCTTTGGTGAGGTGACACAGCTCTGGCAGGGGGTGTTGGGGACCCAGGGCCCCTCTAAATCACCAAGTCTATGTGGGAATTGGGCCATGAATCTATCAGACAGTCCTCATCAGGTTTGCCTCTTGATCGGGGGTTATTTCAGTTGAACCTTCCGGGTTTTGAGGAGCACCTGCCCCATGCTCACTTATTCACAGCTTGGACTGCCTGAGCACCGCAAACACCCCAGCATTGTACGAGGTGCTGGGCTGCCTTCCAGGAGCTCATGGCCCACAGATGCTCTGTGGACAAATGCAGCTCAGAGGAAGAGGTAGGGCATGGCCAGTCTTGGAGGGTGGTACGGGGGCAGCCGGGCAGGGGAGAAGAGCCTGCTTCAGGTAACCCCTCCCTCAGAAAAGCCAGCAAAAATAAAGGAAGGAGCTGTCCATTCGTTCATCCAATAAACCAAGTGCTGAGCAGCCAGGCCCTACAGCACCAGTGCTGGACACGGGGAATGCAGAGTTAGGCAAGAAGACAAGGCCCTGCCCTCCAGGAGTTCACATTCTGTGCTAGAGACACAGTGGTTCAGGACCCTCAGCGCACACAGGCTATGGGGTGGAGGGGGGATCCAAGCTGATAGGTACACTGAAGCCTACAGGTGAGGCAGAGGAGGGCAGGCAAGGCCTTGGGGGATGGGGGGGACAAGACCCTGTGGATCAGCTGAGGAGAGGGTCTGGCTCCGTCATCCCAGCTCTCTGCGTCCCAGCACATCTGGGAAGCCTGTGGAGTGAACTCTGGCTGGAGGGCCCAAAGAGGCCCTCTGCACTGGGGTGTTCATGTCCTCCCAGGACATAGCTCCTACACTGCACAGTCCCAGGACCCTTTACAGTCTTAAAAATTATTGACTCCAAAAAGCTTTTTGTATGGGTCATACCTATCAATGTTTACTGTGTTAGAAGTTAAAACTGAGAAAATTAGGGGCGCCTGGGTGGCTCAGTCGTTAAGCATCTGCCTTCGGCTCAGATCATGATCCCAGGGTCCTGGGATCGAGCCCCGTGTCAGGCTCCCTGCTCTGTGGGAAGCCTGCTTCTCCCTCTCCCACTCCCCCAGCTTGTGTTCCCTCTCTCGGTGTGTCTCTCTTTCTCTGTCCAAATAAATAAATAAAATCTTTAAAAAAAAAAAAAAACTGAGAAAATTAGGGGCACCTGGGTGGCTCAGTCGTTAAGCATCTGCCTTCGGCTCAGGTCATGATCCCAGGGTCCTGCTCAGCCAGGAGCCTGCTTCTCCCTCTCCCACTCCCCCTGCTTGTGCTCGCTCTCTAGCTGTCTCTCGCTCTCTGTCAAATAAATAAAATCTTTAAAAAAAAAAAACTGAGAAAACTTAAAATACTTACTAAGCTATTGTAAAAAAACAAATGCTGTATGTGTTAATATAAATATTTTCACGAAAACAACCATATTTTCCAAAACAGAATTTAGTATCATTTGACACTTTCACAAACCTTTTTTTTTTTTTTTTGAAGATTTTATTTTTATTTAGTGAGAGAGTGCACGTGAGCAACTGGGCGGAAGGGCAGAGGGAGAGACAGAGGGTCTTAGAATCCTGCTGAGCATGGGGCCTGACGTTGCGGGCCTTGAACTCAGGACCCTGAGGTCGTGACCTGAGCTGAAACCAAGAGTTGGATGCTTAGCCTCCTGAGCCACCCAGGCGCCCCTTACTTTTATAAACCTTTTGAGCATCTGGTCAGATAGAAGAGAGCTGGATCCCCACATCAGCTTCTGCTGTGTGTCCTGTGACAGCGTGTGGTGCAGCCTCTGGGAACAGCCCTGCACACAAGGAACAGGATGAGCGTGAAGGAGGCAGCTTTGACCTCGCGGAGTCCTAGGGCTCTCTAGGACACTGAAGCACTGTCCTAGAGAGGTGCCTTCTCGAAGGACACGTGGCCACATCTGTCTTCCTCAGGGATGGCTGAGCTCCAGGAGCAGCACCGGTGCTGGCTGGCTCAGCAGAAACAAGGCCCTCATGGGCCTGGGAGGATGGGGTCCTCGGGCAGCACAACTCCTTGTTTTCTGCCTCTCTGACGGTCAACTCCATTCCTTTCCTCCTTGAGGCATGGCTCAACTTGGCCTTCCCTTTGGTCTCTGCTCCCAGGAGAAGCTGCACCAGGCCATAAACATGGGTTCCCTGGCCATGGATACAGAGGCCAACATGGCCTGCTTTGATGCTGCAAGACTCCTGTGGCTGTCAGACCAGATTCGGACCCCTGCCCTCAGTGTGAGGCCCGTTGCCCTAGCTGCCAGGCACCCGCCTTTCCTTGGCGCTCTTTGACACAGACACCTGAGGGCTTGGCTGAGTGGTCCTGTGGCCCCTGTCCCTCTTGGGGCTGTCCCAAGGTGCCTCTGTGGGTCTGGTCCCATAGACAAATTCTTTTCAGCTCCTGTCCCTTCTCTTGACCCTTCCTTCTTGTTGCCTCCTGAGCTGACATCTCGTTGATGTTTCTACACGACCTTCTTGTTCTGTTCTACCTCCAAGATGTGTTTTCAGGCACATCGCAGATACTGTATTTGGTGAGGGTGTACTCGCTGCCGCGGCCAGGAGTCCCTGTCCTCAGGACACTGGTATGCGGCAGAGGGGACAGAAGAGGGGCATAGCGGCAAGCCCGAGCAAAAAGGACAAGAAGCCACATCATTCCAGCATGGCACTGCCCTCTATCTGGGGGTTCAGGCAACACCCCAGGAGAAGCCTCGTTTCAGCTGAAACCCAGCTCCTCCTAGTGTTGAATTTTGGAGGACAGGGCAAGTAGGGGCTGCATGCATGCAAGCCCGTGGCTCCTGACCCCCTGTGGACTCCCAGCACTGCCCCTTCCGGAGAGCACAGGCCAGGGCAGCAGCAAAGCCCAAGGCACCCAGCTCCCCAGAAGATACCTCAGAGGCCCACTGGGAGTGAGGGCTATGGGGCCCCCTGCCTTTTTGGTATCCTACAACGAAATCCGTTCTGGCCTTGGGCCTGTGCATAGAGCTGCTGAACCTGAGAGCCAGGCCTCAGCCCGCTGCTCCTCTAGGGTGTGGCCTGCTCCTAGATCCCTGGGGGCCTGCTGCTGACCCTGCTGGGACCCAGGGTGCTCTCCTAGGGTTCTTGCTCCAGGGGGGGTACAGGCCAGAAGATCCCGGGTCCCTGACTGGTGGAGGTTGGGGACACAGCACTCAAGGTGCCGTCAACAGGCAGGGGTGCCACGGTCTTAGTGACATCTGAGGCAAGACCAGGACGTGAGGAAGCCAGCCAGGCCCCATCTCGGGGAGCAAGCCTGGGGGAATGGTGCAGCCCAAGACCCTCTGGCTGAGTAGAGGTGTCCCGGAGGTGGAGGGAAGGGGAGGCAGAGGCCAGCAGGCAGAGCCCTGTGATCACACTCGAGATAGGAGGCCACGGGAGGGCTCTCAAAACCACCTTCTGAAGCTGGGGGACAAATGTTGGGGACAGGAGAGGCGGGGAGGCCCGACCACAGTCCGCCTGAGGGGTGTGAGAAGGAGTTGGGGAACTGGCCCAGGTGTGGTAGCCAAGACAAGGGAAGGATAGAGTGGTCTCATGCTGAAAGGGCCCAGAGGAGGAGGCGGGGGCAAGACCAGCATTGCACCCGCTGCCCAGCTGATGGTACCAAGTGCTCTTTGTCCCTGCAGCTGGTGTACCCCAGTGACTTCCGGCTCACGGACAAGGAGGTGGGTCCTGGCCCTCCTGGGAGCAGATGTGGCCCTGAATTGAGCCGGCCCTCACCCAGTTTCCTGTGTTTCAGAAAAGCAGCATCTGCTACCTGTCCTTCCCTGACTCCCACTCAGGTAGGCAACCCCAACTGGGACGTTGGCTCTGGGGCTGGGGGTGGGGAGTGGGTAACAGGAAGAAGGTGGGAGATATGGCTGTCCAGGAGCCCCTGTGGCCTGGGCCTGGGCATGACCACCACCAGCATCACTGCCTGTCCATGCCAGCCCCACTCCCCGCTCCATGGAGACACCCAGAACTCCACACTGCAGCAGTTGTGGTCAGGTGCCCCCGATTTTCAAGGAAAGAGTGTCTCTGGGCAGAGTGATCAGTGGGGTCTGGTCCCCTTCATCCCACCACAGGGGCCACCAGAAACTGGGTCCTGGCCTTTGCTCTTCTCCGGGGCTTAGGTGTCCAGGCAGCCCTGTTTTTCTGTCCAGGCAGCCCTGTTTTTCTGTCCCAGACCAGTTGACTGGGCCCCACTGGGGTCTCCCAGTGTCCCCCCTGTGCTAGCTGACTGTACCGACGTGTGCTGTGTTTATTTTGGAAACTCTCAGGTACAGGAATTAGGGCACAGCCTTCCTTGAAGGCTGGGCTTTCACTCTGGGGCGTTTACGGCCCGGTCTCTGGTCCCCTCCCCGGCATGCTGGCAGGAGAGGTCCCAGCCCTGACGTGGGCTGGTGGGGGCTGCCTCCCCTTCCAGGCTGCCTCGGAGACACTCAGTTCAGCTTCCGCATTCGGCAGTGTGGCGGACAGAAGAGTCCATGGCATGCCGAGGACCGGCACTACAACAGTGGGGCGCCCGTGTCGTTGCAAGTGAGTGTGGGCGGCCTCTCCCCAGAGGCCAGGGTTGGGCAGCAAGCCCCGCCACCCCGTGGGACTGGCACCCCAGCCTGCATTGCGGGTGGGCTAGCTCTCCCAGGCCCCTGAGCTACTGACCACTGTCCCTGCAGAGATGTTCTCTGTCGAGGTGTTGGCCACCTTCTGAGCCAAGGACCCCCAGGCCTGACCCCCATGGCTGGAGAGAGCTGTAGCAGCCTTGGCAGGGGGACTGGGTGGGCGGGAGGGAACCTGGGTGGTGGACTCGGCCTGGCTGACACTGTTCCTTCCAGAGGGAGCCAGCACACTACTTTGGTTACGTGTACTTCAGGCAGGTGAAGGACAGCTCTATGAAGAGGGGCTACTTCCAGAAGGTGAGCCACCTGACTGCTCTGGGGTGGTGCTGCTGTGAGGCAGGGCTGGTGGCCATCAGGCTAGGGGTCCTGAGCCTCCAGAAACGCCCACTCCTCCTGAAGCCCCTGGCCACTCGGCACTGGGCAGAACTCACTGCCCTGGGCCATGTAGGCCGCCCTGCCTGGGCAGCAGGTGAGGGGTTGGGGGACGGGTGCAGCTGCACCCAGCTCTCCTGCTGGCCCTTTGGGGAGTGGGCCCTGCTGGGCTGCCTTGCCCGGCACAGCACCCTCGCCCTCTGTCTCTGAGCTCAGGATATCCCTGCTCCTTGCTGCTGACTGGGGAGGGGCCCTTGTCACACGTTCAAGATTAGGACAACTTCCATCTTGAACTCAGACACCATAAGCAAAAGCTGCTTGACTCCTGGGGAGATCATCCCAGAAATCTTGGCCATGTGCATTTCCCTTTGAAGGCCCAGGGCCCAGCTGTCATCTGAGGTTTCCCTGCCTTGTCTGAGGCAGGCTTTGGGTTTTCTTCTAATAACTCCAGAGTCCAAGTTGGCCCATTCCTGTGGGGTTTGTGGGATGCGCTTCCCTGGGCAGACTCTGGATGAGCCAGGCCTCAGGGGTCCCTGTAGACTCCTGAGTGGCTGGGATTCCATCTCACCGGCCCTGTGGGCCCTGCAGTCCCTGGTGCTGGTGTCCCGCCTGCCCTTTGTCCGGCTGTTCCAGGCGCTCCTGAGCCTGATTGCCCCCGAGTACTTCGACAAGTTGGCCCCCTGCCTGGAAGCGGGTGAGTGGCTGTCAGGTGCTTTCACTGTCCCAGCCGTGGCCCCCAGTGGCTTCGACGGGCTCCTGATGCTGGTCCCCTGTGTCCACAGTGTGCAATGAGATTGACCAGTGGCCAGCCCCTGTGCCCGGGCAGACCCTGAACCTGCCTGTTATGGGAGTCGTCCTCCAGGTGAGGGCTGGCCGTCTGGGGAGGAGAGGCCCCAGGTTCACAGAGACACCCATGCCCATCTGGCAGCTACTCCCTTTCGTCCCCCAGGTTCACGTCCCATCCAGGGTGGACAGGCCTGAGCACAGTCCTCCGAAGCAGTGTAGCCATGAGGTGGGGGCCCTGCTCCTGGGTCGGTGGTGCCGCACCTCCCACCTCCCCAGGCCTCCCTGCCCTTGCTAGGGGCCTGCCTGCATCTTGCTGTGGGGCTGGGCGCCCCCCGCCCTCTCCAGTGCTGTGGGGGTGGGGATGGGGATGGGGAGCTGTGCAGGGCAGGGGCTGTAGCCCCCAGGGGTCTCCTGGGGTGAGAGGTGCTGCTTGGGGCTTGCAGGGTGCCAGCCTTGCCCTCGGCCTGACCCCACCCACCTCTCCTCTCAGAACTTGCTGCCCGCCCCTGTGGTCCTCACCAGCGTCCACGAACTGGACCTGTTCAGGTGAGGCCTGCAGGCTGCTGCCTGTTGCCTGAGTAGGTGGTCAGGGGACCTGTGCAGGGTGGGGGCTGCCAGAGGAACCGCTATCAGAAGTGAACCCTTGGCCAGTTCCGTGAGGGAGAGTTGTGCAGGAGAGAAGCCCAGGGCCCTGCTGCCTCTGCCCACAGGGCAGGAAGGTGTCAGAAGTCAGGTGCAGGGAGGAAGCTGCTGCCCTGGGAGATACTCGCTGCTCCTCTCCAGGCCAGTCTGTGAGGGAGCCAGGCTTGGGAGACAGAGCTGCCCTGTGCTGCCGGCCTACACGTGGGGGTGCAGGGCCAGGTGCATCGTCGGAGTGTGGGGCGGCCCTAGGCACCCCCTCAGCATCTTCAGATGTCCTCGCTGCTTTCCTCCAGGGCAGTGTTCACCTAGAGCTGGACCTGCCGGGGGGAGGGAGGGCCAGGGCTGGGAGCCCCCACCCCTGCTGACCGGAGGCTGGCACTAGGTGCTTCCAGCCTGTGCTGACCCACGTGCAGACTCTGTGGGAGCTTATGCTCCTCGGGGAGCCCCTGGTGGTCCTGGCGCCCTCGCCCGCCATGTCCTCAGAGATGGTGCTGGCCTTGATCAGGTAGGCCGGGCGGCAGAGGGAGGGGGTCGGGGGCACCCGAGCGGCCCTGGCTCTGCTTATAGCTCGGCCTGCGCCCCCGCCCCGCAGCTGTCTGCAGCCCCTCAAGTTCTGCTGTGACTACCGCCCCTACTTCACCATCCATGACAGCGAGTTCAAGGAGTTCACCACGCGCACGCAGGCCCCGTAAGTGCCCTGTCCGTGCCCCATCCTCCACCTGGGCTCCACCACCCTGGGCCTGCCTCTGCCCCTTCTCTCTCTCTCTCTCTCTCTCTCTTCTCTCCTCTCTCTAGACCAAACGTGGTTCTGGGAGTCACAAACCCTTTCTTTATCAAAACACTCCAGCATTGGCCCCACATCCTCCGTGTTGGAGAGCCCAAGATGTCAGGTGAGGCTGGCCTGTCCTCTGCCCAGGGGACCTGGGGAGGTGGGGCCTGGAGGGCTCTGAGCCTGTGGCGGGTGGGGCTGCGGCACTGAGGCCCAGCACTGGGTGTGTTCTGTAGGGGATCTTCCTAAGCAGGTCAAGCTGAAAAAGCCCTCTAGACTGAAGACCCTTGACACCAAGCCAGGTGTGTGCGCCTTGGGCCGGAACCCCTCCTTCTCCAGAACCCAGGCAGTGGGCTCTGAGTTCTCAGGGAACCTTCTCTGCTTCACCCGGTTGGAGGTGGGCATAGATGTGCAGTCCCAGCCAAAGGGGGTGGGGCTATAGGGGGGAGGCCCTTCGGGACAGGGCCAGCTCTGCCCTCCTGCCAGGCCTCTACACCGCGTACTCGGCCCACCTCCACCGGGACAAGGCCCTGCTCAAGCGGCTGCTCAAGGTACAGGCTGGGGGAGGCCGGAGGCGGGGTGGGGGGGGTGTGCTTGCTCTGTGGGAAGAGCTGCATTGGAGCTGAGCCCGTGCCTGCCCTTCCCTTAGGGGCTGCAGAAGAAGAGGCCCTGGGACACACAGACAGCAGTGCTGAGACGGCACCTCCTGGAGCTCACGCAGAGCTTCATCATCCCCCTGGTGAGGCCCAGGGCAGGGGGGGTGCGGGCGGAGGGCCACGGCCTCAGGCTCACTCCCCTCCCCCACAGGAGCACTACATGGCCAGCCTCATGCCCCTGCAGAAGAGCATCACGCCCTGGAAGGTGCGGGTCCAGGTGGCAGTCTGGGGAGGGCCTGGGAGGGAGGGAGGGAGGAGGTCATGGGGTGTGCAGGAGTCCGGGGCTCTAGGCTGTCCCCACACATGCCAGACATCCCTCATAGGACAGAAAAATGGGGGCCACACATGAGGGGCTCTGTCCCGGGAAGGGTGGAGGCTGTGGGTCCTCACGTGGCTGAGGAGTGTGGCAAGGAAGGGTCCTGGCCAGCTGAGGGGCAGGGCTTGTGAGGCTGTGTCCCCCATCAACCTGGGCTCACCAGGCCCCTGTCTCAGACTCCTCCCCAGATCCGCCCTTTCCGCCAGGACGACTTCCTGCGTAGCCTGGAGCACGCCGGGCCCCAGCTCACCTGCATCCTCAAGGGCGACTGGCTGGGCCTCTACAGGTGGGTGGATGGCAGGTAGGGTCCTGAGGCTCCTGCGGTGGTTGGTGCAGACTGCCCTTGCACACGGGGTCACGGGGTCAGCCCACAGCTGCTGCATCTTGCTACCCACAGGCGGTTTTTCAAGTCCCCCCACTTTGACGGCTGGTACCGGCAGCGGCACAAAGAGATGGCCCAGAAGCTGGAGGCCTTGCACCTTGAGGCTATCTGTGAGGCGGTAAGGGGGAGCTGGGGCTGGGGGAGGAGGTGGGGGCATGCATGCCCAGAGCAGGGGCTGGGGGGCGGGGCACAGGGGCAGAGTGCGGGCCTTGGTGGTGGACGGCTCCATCTTGTCCCCAGCAGAACATCGAGACTTGGATGAAGGACAAGTCTGAGGTGGAGGTCGTGGACCTGGTCCTGAAACTTCGGGAGAAGCTGGTGAGATGCCTCCTGGCCCTGTCCAGCCTCCACCAGCCAGATGTGGAGGCCACCTGCCCCTGACCACCGCTGCCCCTGCAGGTGCAGGCGCAGGGCCACCAGCTCCCGGTCAAGGAGGCGACACTAGAGCGGGCACAGCTGTACATCGAGACGGTCGTCGGCTCTTTGCCCAAGGACCTGCAGGCTGTCCTGTGCCCTCCCTAGGACAGGGCCAAGGGGCGAGGTCCAGGGGCCTGGGTCTGGCCAAGCTTCCTTCTCCTCGGTGAGAGGTGGCCCCAGCCAGGCACGAGCTCCCGACCCGAGCTCCCTGCAGCCGCTGTCTGGCCTTGGCCCCCCCGTCGGCACCCGTGTTGTTTCAGCAGTAAAGGTGGCATTTGGAACCACAGCCTGGCCCCTGACTGTTGGTGGATCACGTGCTGGCCAGAGCCTTACCTCCCCCTGGGTCCCACCTGCCTGCTGCAGGGCCCCAAGGCTGGGAGGCGGGGCTGGCTTGGAGCCCTCCCTGCTCTGGGCACAGGGCCACCCGCCCCCTGTGGTGCCCACCTGCCCAAGCCCTGGGGCCCCAGGCCTTGTATTTGATGTGTCCTTTAGCCCCACCAGGCCGCCCAGCCCAAGACGGAAGGAGGCAGCTGTTAGGCGGACACCTCTTCTCACATGGCCAGCTACCCGTCTGGCGGGGTGCGGGGGGACCAGGATACTTGGCTGTTATGGTCATTGGCTGGGGTGGGGCAAAGGCCTGTTTGCGGGGCGGAGCTCTGCCCTGTACTTTGTTGGGAGGCTGCCAGGAGGGTCTGGGGCATCGTCCTGGGTCCCACTCTTGGAGCACCCAGCCAGCCCCTCCCGTGTGCTCTGCCCAGTGCTGCTGCTTGTCTGACAGGCACTCGAGCTGCCTCCCTCCCATGTGTCCATCCACCCCCACGTGCAGCCGGAGGGGTTTGGGACTCTAGACTTGCTGGAGGCCCTCAGCTGCGGCCCTCCTCAGCTGCCACAGCCTGGAGCAGTGGGCTCCTCGGCACGGAGCGGAAGGGCCCTCAGAGGTGCTCACCCCCCAGTGTGGCACCGTGCCGTGCTGGGCCCGGCGGAACCCAGTGGCTTAGCACAGGGTGACGGCATCGTCAGCCAGTGGGAGGGTGGGCGTGCAGTGCGAACCCAGCGTTGTGAGCCTGCAGGTAAGTCTCCCGACCTCCAGCCTCACCTCAGACCCCTCATCTGAGCGGCGAGGCTCTGTGGGTGCCTGACTGGGCTCTGCCCCACGAGGCCTGAACAGGGCTCGGCCGTCTCCCTGTGCACAGGCCCGGGGAGGTGCTAGCCCTGCTCCTGAGTGGCTGCAGAGGGTGCTCACTGGCCGCGGCTCTCCCTGCGCTGAGCTTGGCAGGGCCACGGGGTGCATGGCGTGGCTCTCAGAAACGCTGCTTTCGACTCGTCCACCTGACAGTGGCCTAAGACAGCCTGTCTGAGCCCCGTGTGGGGCAGGGTCCGAGGGCATGGCTGTTAATGGAACAGAACAGAATAGAGCCCGACAGGGGCAGTGGACCCAGGTTTGCAGATGAAACAGGCCAGAGCTGGGGAGTGGGAGGCCCCATGTCGGCCCAAGATGCCACTCTGGGCAGCCTTCCCTGGCTGTCTGGTGTGGAGGGGTGACCTCCTCACCCGGGGTGTGGTCTTGAAGAGGGTCTGCAAAGATGCCAGCACCTTTCTTGTGGCTGGCTGGTGCTCGCGCGTGCTGTCTAGGGCCAGGGCCAGTCCCAGGCCCCCCGAGCGCTGTGGCTGCAAGGTGTGTTGGGAGGCTTGGGAAGTTGACCTGGACCCCGCTCACAGCGGTGACCCCAGACATCACTCTAGCTTGTGCTTGAGTGTCCAAGCACTGGGCAGCCACTTCACGTGGTTTTCAGAGGTCTGCTGCAGGGAAGGGGCTGTGAGGGGGCCTCCTCCAAGCTGCCAGGGACCTTGGCCACCATCAGTCCAGGATGGCCCAACCAGGTTCCCCCAATCCCCCGAGTCCCCCTCCTGGGGATTTGAGGGCTGTGGTTGGGGCCCCATGGCTGTCCCTCACAGCAGTTCATCCTAAGGACCACTGTGGGCAGGAGCTCCGGGGAGGGACTCCGGGCAGGGTGGGCAACGCGGCCCGGGGTGGAGAACCCAAGGCTGAAGTGGAGAGGTGTGAGGGAGCACGTCTCCTGGAGTGCCTGGAGCCATGAAGGGTCCCTCTTCCTCACAGCCTGACCTCTCTGCACAGAGGTAGCCTCGGGTGGGGGCTCCGTGGGAGCCGGGCATGAAGTCCTGCCGGCTCCATTCTGTCCCCCACGAGCTCCCTTGTTCCCTCCTAGGATCAGGCCAGCCCTGATTTGGCTGAGTTTCTGTTCCCCAGCAGGACTGCAGCAGACAGTGAAGGGGAGGGGGCAGACAGATGAGGCCCTCCTGCCCCTGTCACCCCAATCAGAGCCCCAAGGGCAGGAGGGCCCCCAGAGGCAGGAGCCAACTGGTCCAAGAGGGTGGTGTGCTTGGTCACTGAGGCCTCTTGAGGTTGGAGGGGCTGTGTGCTTGTGGCCGTGGGGGACTTGTCAGCCACACCAGGGACAGGAAGGACAGTCCTCACCCCCATGCTTCCTGTGCTTTATTTAAAGATTCCCTTTTAGTCTGGGATAGTGGCCTTCCCACATTTCTGGTATTAAAATGTCCTTCAGTGACAATGCCTGTCTTTTAGCTTCCTTTTTGATTAAAAAAAAAAGTTGGCGTTCTTGTCAGACCCTAGTAATTTTAGGGGTCCTCTGCAGTGGAGATTGGGTGGGCCTTGGTGTGAATGTGGTTCAGGGCTGAAGGAGGGAAGGTTTGGCTTGGTTGGTTGGGGGTGGCCGGCAGCTGAGATGTTGGGAGGACTGAAGGACATGCTCCTAATGCTCCTAAGGGCTTCATCTGGTTGGAGTTCTTGATCACTCGGGGCAGGTCTCAGGGTGGAGGGAGCTGGAGGGTGTGGAGGGGACAGGAGGAAGTGAACAGTCTGCAAGGAGGGGAGGGCAGCATTAGAGGGTGTAGGAGTGCCAGTTAGGGTTTGGGCAATAGTCCCTTGTCTTCCCCGGGTCCCCAACTGCTGCTCGCCCCACCCCTCCTGTGACTGGAGACTGCAGGTGAGGGGCAGCAAGCGCTCACAGGACAGCTGGCCCCACGGGGAGGGTGCCCACCTCTTCTCAAGTCCAAGCACACAAACCCCTGGTGCTGGTCCTGGGGGCGGGTCCCCAAAGGCCCTCTGGGAGGCAGCAGGCGCGACCTGTAACCCTAAGAGGTTGGGGGGCTGAGGCTCCCGGGAACTGGTCAGGGCGCAGCAGTCCCCGGCCCGCGGGGACCGCAGGGGATGCGGCAGGCCTGAACCCAATCTGGTGGTGGCCCTGGTGCCCGATGGCGCCCGAACCGCGAGGTGGCTGGGGCAGGGGTGGCTCGGGGCGCTCCCAGTGGTGCCCGGCCCAGGGGCGCGCGCTCCCTGCCCGAGAACCTGGGCTCGAACCCGGCCGAACCTACCCCGCGACGCGGCGGGCTCTCTGTGGCCGCGGGGCGCACGGAGCGCCCCTCCCTCCTTCCCCTCTCCCCCTCCTTTTCTCCCCCTCTCCTCCCCTCTCCCCTCCTCCCCTCTCCCCTCCTCCCTTCCCGCCCCTCCCTCCTCCTCCTCCGCCTCCTCCCTCTCGCTCCTCTACCCCGCCCTCCCCCTCTCCCCGTCGGGGGCGGGGCCGCTGCTCCCGCGCGCTCCGGCCCCTCCTCGGCCACACAAAGGCCCGTCTCCATGGCAGCCGCGCGGGCCGGAGCGCAGCGCCGATCGCGGCCCGGGCGCCATCGAGCCTCGGCGGCGGACGTGCAGGTACCGCGGTGGGGGTACAGGGCCCATGGTGCGCCCGCGCGGGTCGGGGGGCTTCGCCGTCAGCGCCGCTCCGTCCCAGTCTGCGCGCTGTAGGCGCGGGGACCCGGGGCAGCCGCCGCTCCGCGGGCGTTGATCGGGCCTCGGCCGCAGTCCGTGTGCCCTCGGCTCTTCCAGGTGGCCGGCGAGGCCCGCGGCGCCGGGGCGGGTGGGGGAGGTTCGGGTCTGGCCCGGCCGAGGGTCTCCAGCCCGGCGCAGCGCCCTCTGGACCGCTTGGACCCCTTCTGGTTTCCGATCGTCCCTCCCCGCCCATGCCTCCCACCTCTCCAGACACCGAGATCCGTGGGCAGGGCTGCAATTGTCCCTGTTGTGCAAGAGCTCGGGGGCCCCCACCCACCTGCCCCCAGCCCAGCAGCAGTTCCAGGGTGGCTGAGCCCAGGCTTCCCCAGGGGGCTGGACCCGCAGTCAGGGCTTAGCAACCCTCCCCCTCTACACCCGCTGGGGCTCCTTGTAAGGACCACCCTGTGATCTCCCTGGTCTCTGCTTGGCTGGGTGTAGAAGGTGGGAGCCAGGGTTCCGGGGTGGGACTAAGGGCAGCCAAGTCCCGGTGGCCCTGGGCCTGCCTTCTCCACAGGGCCTGCTAAGGCGGTTCCTGGTGTCCTTAATTGGCATGGTGTTTAGGTAGACATCCTGGATCCCAGAAGGTCTCAGAACTGTGTGGGTCTGGGGGCATACCTGGTGCCTGGGCCCTCCCCTCACCCTCTGTGACCCACCACCTCTGCATCCTTCCTCCTGCAGGAAGCCCTCCTGGCTGGGCTCTTCCCACCCCTCTGTGATCAGGCTGATTAGCAGATTTCTGGGGTCCCTGAACTCAAGAGCCCCGGAGCTTCCTGCCACGTCACTAAAGCTTCTCTTCCCAGCAACTTGGAAAAGGAAGGAAAGGGTCTATCTGTGTCCACTGTGGCCTGTGGCAGTGGTCAGGACCGGGGGCAAAGCTGGGCCCCAAAGCTAGTGGAATATTCTGGGGCTTGGAGGGTTTTCTGGCCTGTGCCTGCCGCGGGGAGCTCCCTCTTCCATGTCTAACTTAAGCTGGGCCCTGTGGAGAGTGGGGGAGCAGGAGGGTGGAGGGATGCAGCTTGACCCATGCCCAGATGTTAACGCTGGCGTGGCCTGGAGTTGCCATCTGAGAGTCTGAGAGTTGAACAGCTGGTGGAGAGGCCACCCTCTGCTCTGAGGTGAGGGTCCCCAGGAGGGTGGGGTCAGCTTCAGCCCGGCTGAGCCTGCTGGGTACTTTTGTGGCATGTCAGCTTTTAGGAATTCCCGGAGAAGATTAAGGAGAGACAGGTGGGCTCCACAGATCTGAGCCTCCCACCTCTTCCCAGCATACCTATGGGGGGGGGGGGCGCACCTTGGTCTAAGGGGTGGGCCCCTCTGTGAGACCTGAGGTCTGGCCAGGGGTTCCTTGCCCCAGGGGGGGAGGGAAGTCACTGAGAAAAACAAGGGTTTGGAATGTGAGTCCCCCCTCCCCCGCCGGCCGCCTGCCAAGAAGGAATTATTTTGGATTATCCAGCCGTGTCCAGCCACCCAAGGGGGGGAGGCTGCAGCCCTGGGAGAGGGATCCACTTCCGGGGCTGAGGGTTGAGAGCACCAGGAGGGAGGGACGGGCAAGTCTGGGCAGCTCCACCACCTCCCGAGGCTGCTCAGACCGGTTGGAGGCGGGGTGGGAGGGGATGCGTCACCCTTGGTTTGGAGATTGTAGGCTGCCTTAGCCAGCCCTGCTAGCTAGCTTGGAGTGGACCCAGGCCCTTCCAGGGGAGGCCACAGGGCTGGAGGGGCCCTAGATCCTGTCCTCGGGGCCCGGGGGAGGGACCCAGCCAGGGGACCCCTTCAACCCCAGAAGACTCAGCACTATGGCCTGAAGGCCTCTGAGGCTGCTCTCCATAGCCAGGTTCAGGGACACACCTTGGCGAGTTACTCACACCTGGTGCTTCCCAGGGATGACGGGGAGCAGGCAGGGGCGTGACTTAGATTGCTCAGGGTGAGGCGCTGAGGTCTTCTCAGGCCGAACCTCAGGCCACCTTCCTGTACCCCCTCAAGCCCCTCCTCTGACAGTCCAGCCCACAAGTGAGGGGTTCCCCAGGTGAAGAGATCAAAGCCATTAATGGGTCCCTGCGAGGAGCTGTCTGGGACACCGCCTCCCCTGTGTGGGCTCCCTGGGTCTGTGCCTGAGTGTGCCCGCCAGCCATGTGCCCAGCAGCCCCTGTGGGGACCACATTGGAGACGCAGAGCCGGCAGCTTGGGCGGAGTGCAGGAAACCCAGGGCCCTGGCCCTAGCCCAGGGGAGTGGAGCAGAAGAGATTGGATTGGACGGCACTGGGGTGGGCTGGCAGCCTGGGGAGGGGTCCATATGGCCTATGCCCATCTTCCCCAAGAGGGCACGCTTGCAGGCACTTGAGCCATCCCAGGACTGAGGCCACTCTGGGAACATGGCATCCTGTTTCCTGCCTTGGACCCACATCTTGGGCCCAGAGCCGAAGATCCCCCTGCGATGCTGGGTGTGGGCAGGGGTGCACTGGTGAGGAGAGGCTGTGGGTGCCAGCGCCCTCCCCTGTGGCCCCTTCTCTGCTCTGGGCGGGGCCACACGCAGGAGCCATGCCCTCTGCCTCCGGGGGCTGTCTTGCTGTGAGTTGCCTCAGTCCCTGCTGCCGCAACAGGTGCCCGGCAGGAGGCCTCGTTGGTGGGGGAATAAGCTTTTCTTCCCTGTGGAGGAGACTCCCGTGTCCAGAGCCTGCCTGCCTTGGACACAGGTTCGGGTCTGGGTAAGGCTGGGGGAGGAGGTGAGCAGGTCAGACCCGCCAGAACGCAAGCCCAGGTCTGGCCAGTTGGCGGGGCTTTGGTGGTCCCCTGCCATAACTTCTGAGGTCACCCCGCTTCCCTGGGGGCTCCCTGGGGGCTAGGCCCTCGCTGAGGGTGGGGGCTGGGCAGAGTCCCTCCTCCAGAGCCCAGTGGGTGTTTGTGTTTGGGGTGGGGCTGTGGGGTGGGGTGGGGCCAGCCTGTGGCTAATTGTCTGGACTCAAATTCCAGGCTGACGGGGCGGGATCAGGGGCCTGTAATTGGCTGGTGGGGTGGGAGCCGCGCAGCTTCTCTTTTCTCCTGTGGTCCCTACACACCCTTCCCCTCCGTGGTTTCACATCTCCTGACAGGCTCCTAGTTCCCTCTGCCTCAAGGCTAGGAGGACCTTGGTGCTCTCAGCTGCCCTGGCCTGGCCAGCCCTGGGTCAGGCCAGCATACAGCTCACCCTGCCTCAGTGGGTCACCTCCGGCAGAGCATTTGAAGGGCTGGGCTGGCCCTTTGCTGTTCTGCTCGCAGGGCCACCTGAGTGGGTCTTCGTTCCTCTGCTCTGTGGTTGATTCACAAACTCGTGACAGTGACTGGACCCAGTTCCCTGGAGGGAGCCTGGTGTAGCCATGGATGGCGATCAGGCTGGTCACAGGGACACTTGCAGGGCTGGCCTGGGCCCAGAGCTGGGCTTCTCTTTCCCACTTTGTCTCTCTCTGTGGTCTCCCCACCCCACCTTCCCACATCTCAGCCCCCCTTCCACACACACAGACTGGACCTCTCACTGCCACTTCCCACTGTGGCTGGCGCTAGTCCGCCCCAGTGCTTGGTATCTCTGTGCGGGTCTCACCCCCAGCTGGGACCGGGGGCATCTGCAGACAGGGCCGGGCTCGGGGCCCACAGCCACGTCCTCAGCCCCTGAGAGGCACAACTTCCGAAGCCTGGTAGTCCCCCGTCATCGTGCTAGGTGACTCCTGGCCCCAGGGCCACGGGGAGGGAGAGGGAAGCCTTTTGGGTGCAGCCTGCATTCTGACCTCAGCTCTGCCATCAGCCCTGCCCTGGACAGGTCACTCTCTGGTACAGAGACCAAACCCCTGGGGTCGTGCCCCCTGGCACCTCTGGCACAGCTGGCCAGCAGTTCCCATGTGAGGCTCGGGATGGAGAGGCCCACTGGGGAGCTCAGATCTCTGTGCCCAACACTGCCCCAGCTGGGCCCCCTTTTCAGGAAAAGCGAGAAAGAGAAAAAGGTTTGATGTTAGTCTTTCAGGATGCCACCTGATCCACAGAGCATCCGGGCAGGAGCGTCTGCCCCCAAGGCCATTCTGGCTGGCCCTCTGCTCTGGTCTTGTCCCCTGAGCCAGCATGCCCCCTGTGCGGGCCATGGGCCATGCGCTGGGTGGGGCCTTGCAGGGGTGCCACTGGGTCCCCTCCCAGCACACCACTGGGCCCCAAGCTGGCTGTTGGAGGCAGAGGCCATCCCGAGAGGCCCCAGCAGGCAGCGTGGGGGACGGGGACAGAGGGTGCTGTTCTCAGCTGGGTCCTCGTGCTGGGAGGAGGAGTGCCAGGCAGGGGCCTGTGAGCAGCCCCGATAGATCAGGCGGCATGGCTCTGTCTGGGGGTGCAAGGGGGCCTGTAGCACTTGTGGTTCAGAGGCCGTGGGGTGGCAGCTTGGTGGGGTGACCTGGGTGGGATGGGGGCCCAGCTATAGAGAGGTGGATTCTAGACCCCCACCCCCATTCCAGGAGCGCCAGGGCATAGGCCACTGCTTGAGGTGAGGTCTTCTGTGGAGAAGGTGGTAGCAAGCCCTCTCCTGCCTAGCAAATAGGAGAAGCCGTTTTAAGTCAAGCAGAGCAAGGTGGCAGGGGTGAGTGAGGGTGGGTGGTGGGTGGGAAGGGATCCAGCATGGTCCATCTGCCCTCCTCTTGGAGATGCTCCCCACAGGGGCCAGGAGACTTGAGGGCTGGCCTCCTCATCCCCCTCTTGGCATCAGGACTGATTTGGGAGCCACCCAGAGGGACCTCAGGAACCAGGAGAGGGTGTCAGGATTGGGGATTGGAGGCCAGGGAGAAGGAGGGGGGCTGGGCCAGCAGTGCTTCCTGGAGGTGGCCCCTGGTCTGAGCACAGGCTCAGCATCTTGCTGAGCCGGAGGGGCTGGGCTTGGCCGCAGGCAGCTGGGCCTCCTTCCTGGGTGCGTCCTGGGGAGGCCAGCCCCCACCTCCTCCCTGAGCCGTCCAGCCCCGGCACCTGCATCATGTCACACCACCCCGCCTCGCTCTGAGCTGGGGCATTTCCTTACTGGGGACTCCTAGTTCCTCTGCCCTCCCCAAACCCTGACTATTTGCTATTGTAGGGTTCTGCCTGCTGCCCCACCTTTAGCCTGGCCCCCAGACCCTGCCCACCACCCCAAGCACAGTGCACCTTGCCGGACCCCCAACCTTGCCTAGACAGGACACTTGAATGGCAGGCGGCAGCCTGGAACCTTTCCCTGCACCTGCGTAGATGGCCCTGCCCCCGCCCTTCCCGCACATGGTCCCACTCTCCAGACCAACTGCAGGCCTGCACAGCTCTGCCAGCCCTCTTGGCCCCTCTGGGCAGCCTGGGCTACGCCGGTGCTGGGGCCCCCCAAGACTCCTCCCACACACAGCCCCTCACGGCCCAACAGCCTGAGTCTGGGGAACTTCCATGGGCTGTTTGTCCCGGGGACACTCGCTGGGTGTTGCGGAAGGAGCCCTGTTGGCGGGTCCTTCGTTGGCATCACAGATGTATGTGCCTGCCCATGTGTGGTCACGTGTGCGAGCGGTGGCTGGTTTGCTGGCTTGGCACAGCGCCCCAGGCTAATTGTGGGGTTCGGTAGTGATCGAGGAGGCGGGGCTGGGGTGACCGCCGAGGCGCTGACAGACTGATGGGGAGATTATAGGCCTTGCTTGCTCCTCACTTGCTCAGGCCCTCACCCGTCCGCCCCCCACGCCCACTCCTGCCTCCTGCACACGGCCCACAACGGGGGCTCTGGGTGGGGGCTGGTCCTGGGCCAGCTGCAGGCTGCCCTGGGCTGCAGCAGCCAGTCAGCTGGGAGGTGGGCCTGCAGAGGGGAGATGAGTGGGAGCAGCTCAAAGGCGGGGCAGACAGGCAGGCCGGGAGGCCAAACCTCGGGACCAGTGGCTCCTGCCTGTCATTGAGGCCCAAACGCCCATAGGACTGCCCTCAGCCTCTTCCAGGTCGGGTGTGGGGGCTACTCACATGGAGCCCCTCTGTGTCTGCACAGCTGTCTGAACTGCTCCTCTTACCTGGGTGGTGGCTGGAGACCTCATCTGTGCTCTGGGCGCCCCGCAGTGTCCAACCCCCCGCTGGCCCCAGCCTTTAATCTGGCCCCTCCCCATCTCTCGCCCCCTCTTTCTGTCTCTCAGTCCGACCATAGGCTACCCACTGCTGAGGTTATCTCAGGAGGATGTCCACACGTGCCTACAGGCCAGGCCCATCCTGCCAGCTGTTCAAGTACTGACTGAGGCCACTGTGCGAGCCAGGGGAGGAGACCGTTCCCGGGTCCCCAGCACACCGCAGTTCGGTGCACACAGGAAGCTGTCAGGGGCTCTGGGCCGAGCAGATGGGACGGGTCAGCGGGCCCCAGCCTGGTCTTCCCCGGGGAGCACAGGGCCGTCAGTGGAGAGTGTTGAGCTGTGGAGTGTTTTGATCCAAGGACAGCCCTCAGCGACCCCAGAAGGGCCTAAGCATGTCCAGATGGGACATGGTGGCTGGGACTCAGGAGGGAGGCATCGGAACCTAACAAATCCCACCTCTGGCCCAAGGGCCTGGGAGGCCAAGGAGCTTGGGGACTACTGCCTGCAGGCAGGGTCCACAGAGTATCACTTACTGAAACTGTGTTCTCGGGTTTTTCTGAGCCACCTGGCCACAGTGTTAGGCTGCAGTGAGTGGGACGGGAGAGCTGCCCGCTTGCCGACAGCACGGGGATCCCAGTGTGCACGGGCAGCCACGAGGGACAGACAGGGAGGGGGCTGGAGCACACACACCCAGGCTTTGATGAGCAAGCTCGTGAGACACCCAAGGGCAAGGGCTGGATGCAGATAACCCTGGTCACAGTGTCCTCAGGCCTCAGACAGAGTTGCTGAGAGGTCACCTGGATGCTCTCAGGGGGAAGAAGCATCAGAAGCCTGAGTGGGAGGCTGGTGGGAGGGGGATGGGAGCAGAACGGGCTGGGGTTTCCCTGGGCACACGCTCCTTAGCCTTGGGTCTTGGGCCTGTGACCTCCTCACTGCCACCAGCTACGGGTGACTTCAGGCTGAGACCCAGAGTCCAGACTTCAGGAGGCTGGGCACTCCCCCCAACCCAGGCTGGGGATGGACAGTCGGGCCCGCAGTCTAGGCAGGTAGGAGGAACCTGGCCCCAGGAGCCCTTGCTGGTGGAGAGGGGGTCCTGTGGGAGGCTCTGGTGGCGCTGACGCAAGTCTAAGGCTACGACGTCAATGTGTCCCTAGAGCCCCGCCCCGCCCCACCACGCCCCACCCCTGCCCTAGGTGCTTGTGCTGGGAGAGTTCAGCCTTCGCCCGGGTCGGGGTCATGCAGGCTGCTGCTAGGGCCAAGGTGGTGGGTGACGGGCCGGCAGCGAAGGAGGAGGCCGAGCCCTGGGACTGACCCACCGGGCCAGGAGGACTAAGGCAGGTAATGGCCGGTCGTGCGCTGGGCTGAGCCAGACACCAGGTGAGCGCTCCGCGGCGGCGGCTCCCCTTGCCCACGTGACCGCCGCCGCCGTCATTGTCCGACCCGCCGGCGCGTCCTGGGGTCCCGGGTGAGGCTCGAGCGCCGCCCACGTGCTCCCCTCCGAGGGTGCGCGCGGGACGCGGGGCCGTTCCCAGGTGACGGTGCCGCGCGCTCCGGGGAGCCCGGCGGGGACGCGGCCAGGGCGGTTCCCCATCCCCCCATCCCCCAGCCGACCTCTGACCCGGGGCACCCGGCGGGCGGGGCTGGGCCCGCAGGACCCCGGACGTCCCGGGGGGCGCGCTGGGCGCCCACCCCTCCCGGGCAGGTACTCGCCCCCCCATCCACGCCCCTCCCTCGCGCTTGTTTTGAAAACAGCCGAGGCTCGGATTTGCCGGCGATTTGCCGGCAAAATCGCCGGCGTTTCGGCCTGTTTTGTTTCCTCTGATTTGTTTAACGCTCCCCGCTAATTGCAGATTTGCATTTTCGTCGGGAGAGTTGAGGCCTGGTCCCCTGGCTGCCAGCTGCCGGGCGGGGGAGGGGCGACTCCCTGGCTTCTCACGTGGCGCTTTGCCGCCGGCAGGCTGGCTCCCCGCCCGACTGGGGGTTCCTAGGGCCCTCCACACGGTGCCAGGACACCCCCCACGGTTGGGGGGGCAGTGGGCTGTATCTGTCCCCACCTGGCCTTGAACCGCCCCCCCCCCAAACCTCCCTTTCTCTGTGTCTGCCTGTGCCTGAGTCCTCATCTTGGTCTCTGGGCGCCTCTTCTGTCCCCCTTGTCCTATCCCAGCCCCATCCGGGTTCCTTTCCGGAGCCCACAAGTCGGCTGGCCTGGCTAGGGACAGCCCCCAAGCTGGACCCCACCTCCACCAGGCCTAGGTGCTGTGTATTGTTTTGATTTCAGCGTTAAGAAATGGCTCAGTCTGTGTTGACTGGAGAACAGTGGCCTGGACTCTGGCCGGCACCCCAGACAGAGCCTTCCCCCAGGTGGGGCTGGGGGCTGTGGAGGGGGAAACTGACAGGCCCCAGCTCTGGAGCCCCGTGTGCAGTGAGGACTCTGCCCTTCCTGTTTAGGGGCCTTCTGTTGACATTTTTTGGGGTGGGGGGTGCAGAACCTGCCCATGCAAGGGGCCCGTTGCCCGTGACTTAGAGGAAGACAGAACCTGCGGGGAACCACAGGGACCCATCTGGCAAGAGACTCTTACTGCTTCCTGCTCAGGAGGAGGTGTGGGGGAGAGACCTGCCTCCCATCCGTGCTCTGACTGGGGCAGGGAATAGCGCCATGTGTGAGGCTTGGGGATCAGCTGCAGGGGCACCTGTGTGTTCAGCCCCTCCATTTGTGATGCCATCAGCTTCCTGGTTCACTGGGCTCA
Organism: Halichoerus grypus; assembly: GCF_964656455.1. Taxonomy (NCBI): domain Eukaryota; kingdom Metazoa; phylum Chordata; class Mammalia; order Carnivora; family Phocidae; genus Halichoerus; species Halichoerus grypus. The sequence goes on along the minus strand of NC_135717.1, from coordinate 178,694,549 downwards.
GGCCTGCAGGTGCCCATCAGCCAGCTCCTGTGTTCACATGTGCTCATGGCAGGCCTGTCAGTGAAGGCTGTAGACCGCGGAGGATGAGTGACCATCCTACAGGGCCAGGTCAGGGTGGGTATCTCGAGATTCTGAGGGATGGGTAGTTTTCTGGGCAAGGTGTGGGGGAGAGCAAAGCAGAGACATCCGAGTCACCCAGAGTACCACCCCCACTGTAGGCACAGCCATAGGACTTCCACACATGGATTTGCTTACACTTCATGGCAGTTCACTGAGATCGATTTTGTGATTACCCCCATTTTACATGGGGAAACTGAGGCACGGTGTAGCTTTGTAAATAACCCACATCACCAAGATAGAAATTGACAGAGAGCTGGCGTTTGAATCCAGAAGTCTGGCTCCAGGGGCGCCTGGCTGGCTCAGTCGGTGGAGTGTGTGACTCCTGATCTCAGGGTTGTGAGTTCGAGCCCCAGGCTGGGTGTAGAGATAACTTAAAAATAAAATATTTTAAACAAAAACAAAAGACAAAAGTCTGGCTCCAGAGTTGTGCCCTTGAGGCTCTTCCGTGTGGCAGTGTTGGCTGTGTGTGCCTGTGGGGTGGTGGACTAGCCATGGCCTCAGTGGCCTGTGGTCGCACAGGAGAGTGGCCTTCCTGAGGCAAGAAAGCCTGGCTGTTGGGGGAAGGATGGACTAGCTGGGAGAAGCTGGGGCCCCAACAGGATTGGGTGGTTGAGAGAGGCATCCTTGAGTTAGGAAAGGCCCCAGGACTTGGTGGCTGAGGAAGGGAGAGGTCCAGGTTTCATTCTGCAGGAAGTTTTGGCTGGAGGAGCCTGATGTTGGAAGAAGAAATCAGTGGGCTGCCTCTGGGAGGGTCTGAGAGTAGGACCCAGCAAGGTCAGTCAGGCTAGGTCCCTGGAGGGGGTTGTGTGCCTGTGGGGGCTGGGTGGATGAGTGTGTGTAGGCTCAGGAAGAAGGTGTCCCTTGGAAGAGGCCAGCCTCTCTTGGATTTGCCTGCAGCAGACAGAAACACACCACCCTGCCTGGCGGCTGGGGATTCCTAGGCATGCCCCGGGTTGAAGTTCAGAGCAGACGCACACGCACACGCACACGCACGCACCCCCCCCCACCCCCCGTCTGGGGGCTGAGGACGCAGGCATGCCCTGGGGTGAAGTTCAGAGGCTAGATGGAGGAGGTTGAGGCATCAGGCAGAGAGGCACACGGAGGCCGGCATGCTGTCCCTTCAGGTGGGAGGTCTGCATGAACTGTTGAGTCCATGTGCTGTGGACCCCAGCACAGTTTCCACCTGCGACGGCCACAGCCTCCAGGCCAGGCTAGCCCCTGCTTTCTCAAGAGACTGCATCATACTGACGCCCAGTGGTTTGCCCCCTGAGTTTGCCTGTGGAGTGGCCCTTTGCCCCTTTCACACAGGCTGCATTCAGTGCCTTTGGCAAAAGGACACCCCTCATCCCTGCACCCAGAGCCCTGAGCCCCTTGGCCTGTGCTCCAGTGCGCACTGCCCTGCCCTCCTTGCCCCAGCTGGTCTCCCTTGGATCTGCCATAGGTCCTGCCCGGGTTTGCTCTCCAGGAATGTATGTTAGAGTGTGCCGCACAGGACGCTGTGGGATGGGGGTGGGGAAGGGCCTGGGCCTTGTGGAGGAGGTGTTGGAGGCACAGTGGTGAGGGTGGGGGGCAACCGGTCTGGGAGCCAAAGGGGGGAGCAGGAGTGGCTGAACCTTGGATGTGGGGAGGGGCTGGCATTGGCCAGGAAAGATGGTTGGGTCCAGAAAGCCATATCCTAAAGCAGAGTGGAGCTGGAGGGGGTGGGCTAGGGGGAGGCAATCATTATCATTAGGTATATATTCCTTTTTATTTAGACAATATGTGAATATATCCCTGTAAAATTTTTTCAAAAATTGGTAAATGAAGTTATTTTGCTATCCCAGTCCCCTCCTCCCTGCCCCCAGGCTTTACTACCATTTTCAGTTTGAAAGAAAGCTTCTAGAACTTCTCAGCAATTAAATTGATGTCCACATACACGCCCATGGAGACACACGGGCTCCTGAACCGTGGCAGCCCCTGGTATGTCTAGGCTCCATGGGACTCAGCACAGACCACCCCCGTGTGGGCCTGGTTGGGTTTTTTTGGAGTGGGGGGAGCTCTGGTTG